>NC_060899.1:5811289-6166289 GCF_014805685.1 Silurus meridionalis | reverse complement strand
TTAACCAACATGTCTATTTAACCAACATGTCTAAAATGTTTGTTAGAAGCAGTTTAAAAGTATGAAAATATGTGTTTAACTTTAAAATCAATCACTTCTCAGATCCCTGAAACATGTTAATAAGCAGGTAAACTGCACACAATGTTACAGTATGTACTCTAGCCCGGCCTTAATGATTTCACATTATGAAATACAGTGCATCCGGAAAGTATTCACAGTGCTTCACTTTTTCGACATTTTGTTATGTGACAGCCTTATTCCAAAATGTATTCAATTAATTATTTTCCTAAAAATTCTATAAACACAACCACATAATGACAACATGAAATAATGTTGTATGAAATCTTTAAATAAAGTAACAAATAAAAGCAAAAACAAATCACATGTACACAAGCATAGCAGCCTTTGCTCAATACTTTGTTGAAGCACCTCTGGAACCAATTACAGCCTCAGGTCTTTTTAAGATCTCTCCAAAGATGTACAATTGGGTTCAAATCTGGGCTCTGGCTGGGCCACTAAAGGACATTCACAGAACTATCCTGTATCCACTCCTTGTCTTAGCTGTGTGATTAGGGTTGTTGTCCTGTTGGAAAATGAACATCCCCACAGCATGCTGCCACCACCATGCTTCACTGGTATTGGTTTTAGCCAGGTGATGAGTTGTGCCTGGTTTCTACTAGACATGATGCTTGCCATTCAGGCCAAAGAGTTCAGCCTTTGTTTCTCATGGTCCTTCAGGTGCCTTTTACAAAGGAGTGGCTTCCGTCTGACCTATTCTACCATACAGGCCTGATTGGTGGGGCTTGCAGAAATGTTTGTTCTTCTGGAAGGTACTCCTCTCTCCACAGAGAAATGCTGAAGCTCTTTCAGAGTGACCATCCGATTCACTTTCGGGAACTCGAGTTGCATCACAACGCTTTGGCTCCCACTCCAGGGTGTTAAAAGCAAGCAGAATTTCCGTCTGTGTGCCTTCTTGCCCGCTTCATTTTAGTGGAGGATACACACAGCCGATGTGTCGTTTGGGAGAGGAGCATGCTAAGTCGGCTCTCGAGGAAGTCGACTGCTCGCGTTGTAACCTCAAGACTATGGACGGACTTTCTCCTGCCTCACCTGCTGGGTCAACCTGGTGTCCCTCATCGAGAAACCTCCTTGGGAAATTCCCCCCAGGAGGGATCTCCTCTCCCAGGTGGGGGTAACTCTGGTTCACCCCAGCCCAGAGTTATGGAAGCTGTGGCTGTGGCCCTTGAGGAGGCACAGTTCCTAGCAGCTAGTCTCCCTACTGAGGTAGTGAAGACCATCCTCCAATCCAGAGCTCTCTCCATGAGGAGGTTGTAAGCTGCTAAATGGCTATTGTTCGCTGTGTGGTGCAAGCACCACCAATTGGCCCCAGTTAACTGCCTGGTTGGTTCAGTGCTAAAGTTAATGCTGGAACAGTTTGCCACAGGGTTGGCTCCCTTAACCCTGAAGGGTTACGTGTCAGCTATCGCGGCCTATTGTTGGGCAGTCGCTGATTAAACACGCCTTGGTAACACATTTTCTGCACGGCACCTGGAGGCTGAGGCCCGAGAAGCATCGGTCAGTGTGGCGTGATTGGACACTCATCACTCCGCCAGTGACGTCGTGCCTTGCCGTTAGCCGGATGTCACACGTGGTTCAGAGCATGAGCAACGCGGATGTGTTCCCAAAGCTTTGTGACGCAGCGTCTTGTTCCCTCAGGGAACTAAGGTTGCATACGTAACCTAGAGACTTTTTTGGTCATCTTTTTGTCTGAGGCCCTTCTCCCCAATTGCTCAGTTTCGCCGAGCGGCTCCGCTCTAGGAAGAGTCCTGGTGGTTCCAAACTTCTTCCATTTATGCATGATGGAGGCCACTGTGCTCATTTGGTGCAGATATTTTTCTGTACCCTTCCTTAAATCTGTGCCTCGATAAAATCTTGTTTTGGACGTGTACAGACAATTCCTTGGACTTTATGGGTTGGTTTGTGCTCTGACATACACTGTTAACTGTGGGACTTTATATAGACATATATATTTCCCACAGGTGAACTCCACTTGTTGTAGAGTTGTAAAGTTGTAGAAACATCTCATGCATGATCAGTGGAAACAGGATGCACCTGAGCTCATTTAACTTTTAATACATTTATTTTTAATAAAAGATTTTAAACAAACTTATTTCATGTTGTCATTCTAGGGTATTTTTTTTTTTAGAATTTTGAGAAAAATAATGAATACTTTCCAGATGCTCTGTATGTTTAAGAAATACTTTTAAAGAGTTTAATTACTCATCTGGTTAAAACATGGGTATATTTAAAATGTTATGCATTATTAAAGCAAATATTTTAAATTCATTCTGAAGAGTTAAGTTTAAACTTTCTTTGTTTTCTTTGTGTGACTTTACACTGAGAGAGTACATGATTGTGAGGAGGTAGACACAAGAGCTTCTCAAAGACATTTGACGTGGCATGAAGTTATCTGAGTTACATCCAAGGCCATCCATGATAAACATCTTCTTTTGCTCTTTGAAGCAGAGCTCCTTGCTTTTTGTTCTCTATACAAATGAATGTTTAAGTTTGATGCTATAATCACTTTTAGAATCCAAGCCATGGTGAGATGCACTCTGGGGAATAAGTACTAACTAAGGATAGTCTCCAGAGATTGTTATATTCAGCTTAATAAAAATATCAGGCTTGAGCAACTGGATTCTGTGTGTAATGGAAATACTTAGGTATCAAGGCATTCTGCAAAAAAATTAAATAGTATTAGAATTTTAGATAATATTCATTTTATAAATGTCATATTTTTAACCCCATGAGAAGACGAGAATGGACAAAAAAAAGATGATTCTGTAGGACTTATGTATAATAATGTATAAATACTGGGGTTAAAAAATGTTATGCAAGTTATGAAATTAACTCACAGTACTGTATTACTGCACTTAAATATGATGCTATTTTCTGTAAAAATCTTCTTTTATATCATGTGGATTAGAAAATATATTTTCCCTCCATGTTTGTGATCTAAGCCACCCTCTGGATTATGAAAATAGCTTTTGGGCAAACCTAAATAAAAAAAATAAAAAACAAGACATTTCCAATTACATCCAGCTTTTTTTCACGATTAAGATTTGTTTGCCAAACTGGATAAAAGGCTAAGCCCTAATCCACATTTATTTGTATGATCAGTATCGCTGCCAGATGGTTTGACAGCAACAGCAAAACTTAAACCCTAGCAGAAATCTCACTTCAGGACAGTCTTTAGATAAACCTATGCTAAAGGGAAGTAATTACAGTTCTTATGATTTACAAAGCCACTGAACTGGAAATAAAAATCAGGTTTGCAAGTGTGAAAATACTGTACTGTACACAAATCATTTTTGTAATCATTAATTTATTTTTAGTAACCATCTGATCTTGGTCAGGGTAACAGTGGAGTCCCATCCCAAGCACTGGGGTGAGTATACACCCTGAGCACAACACACACACACACACAGTCTAGTACTTGGGATCTTAATGAAACCCCCAAATATTCCAAATCATAATTTTCTATTTACATATTTAAAAGCAAAAAAGAACAAGCACACACACACACACACACACACACACACACACACACACACACACACACATACACACACACACACACACACAAATGTATACGATTTCTTAGTTTAACGTGTCCTTAAC
Source organism: Silurus meridionalis (assembly GCF_014805685.1). NCBI lineage: Eukaryota > Metazoa > Chordata > Actinopteri > Siluriformes > Siluridae > Silurus > Silurus meridionalis. Next base: position 6,162,608 of record NC_060899.1, on the reverse strand, counting down.
TGAAACAGATGTTGTTTAATATAAATCCACCTGGATAACCTGATAGCTTTCGTGCTACTTATTTTGTGTTCTTTCCTTCCTTCCTTCCTTCCTTCCTTCCTTCCTTCCTTCCTTCCTTCCTTCAGTCTTTCTTTCTTTCTTTTTTTCTTTTTTCTTTTTTCTTTCTTTCTTTCTTTCTTTCTTTCTTTCTTTCTTTCTTTCTTTCTTTCTTTCTTTCTTTCTTTCTTTCTTTCTTTCTTTCTTTCTTTCTTTCTTTCTTTCTTTCTTTCTTTCTTTCTTTCTTTTATTTTCTCTACCCACAACATGTTACAAGCTTCACTGATAAAGTACATGAATAAATTACATGGATAATTAAAGGAAATGTCAACACTGTACTGGATGGGCTGTTATTAATGATGGCTGGGTTGTGCTAAAGTAGCCCAAGCTGGATTGAGTATGATTAATGTGTGCTTAATGGCAGAGGGGAAGGATACAGCGGCAGTTTTAATAAAGAGGGCTTATTTCACCAAAGTCTGTCTCTGAAATTGACCCAATCTCAACACCCTGAGGAGAGAAGTCCGACCTTTAAAAAGGTCTAATCTTCCATTTCTATAAGGAGATTTATTGTGAACAACAGTTCACAGGGTGATATGGGGAATAAAGAAAAGATCAGGTAGTGTTAGGTAGACCTGTCATGAATTATATATTTGTGTTTATTCAAGATTTTTTCTTTTTTTATATATTGGTTATATGATTTATCTAAATATATATTACTCTCTGCTGTAAGTTGTGTGTTGGGCAATATTTGTTTTTTAGTCACTTGGAAATCATTTAAAATTTTGCACATTTTGAAATCTGTCAAATCCACCATTATTGTTTTTCACATGAAGTGAAACAAGGTGAAATTATAGCAGCAATAGTTTTTGAACTTAAGATGAAGTAATTTATTATGAAATAACTTTAAATATGACACTAAGTGAGATGTCGCCTCACAGATCCATGACTGAGGGTTCGATTTACTGTTTGTATTGAGACTTGTCACTAGGGGGATTACTTAGTGTAAATTACTTCTAGGCATGTGTGTGTGCATGTGTGTGTGTGCATGTGTGTGTGTGTGCATGTGTGTGTGTGTGTGTGTGTGTGTTCTTGTCAGTATCTGAAAAAACTGTACATTTCCAGGTTTTCTAGAAAGCTTTAACAGTATACAGGTTATCTAAAACGCAGGAATGAGCATAGGATTACTAATTGCCCACAAACTATTTAGTTCAAGACATGCTGAATTATTTATCACTAGTTAGAGTAAATGAGTAAAATAGAAAAGAATGGTATAAAGATCAGGCAGTGACATAAAAAATATTTATTTTGTAATTTTTTTACTTTAAGACTGTAATTTAAGCATGTGATGCATATTCAGAGCCAAACTAAATAGTGAAGTATAGCTGTGTAGTGGTGGGTCTCCATATGAAAAGCAGTCATGTAAACATTTAGATAATATATAATACTAGAGTAGTTTTTAAATATGTCAAAATGCAATTTACTGTACAGTTTTCTGCTCAATAATATTGGCAATCAGTAAACAAATTATGCCCATATATACTGCATATGTGTATTATAAGTTCTTTAATCAAAGCTATCTGAGTAAACTACGTTTTACACTCTGTACAATTTCTCCTTGTTAAGAATATAATTACTCCCCACCTGACCATGCAGGATACTACATAACCTTAGGGGAAAGCAAGTAACTAGGGCAATGTTTTACTTTATTGCTCCAGTTTTAAATGTTGGATAAAATTACACAAGAGCAAATTTAGCAACAAACCCTCTCATCTCTGTCTCATTAAAGCACTTTTCGTTAGAGAGGTATGCCTTTGAATATGTCATATACTTTTGTGTACTTTAAACACAGTTATACAATACAGTCTTTACAATAAATTATTGCAAGAATTTACCAGCTGCCCTTTGGCTTCTATTTCTAATGTGGTTCAAGCCAAATTAATTTCTTCTCTCAGTATAGCAAACATGCCTAACATTCCTTTCTGAATCAATTGCCCACAATAGCTATTTGGATTAAAAGTTTCTTTTACTGTCACTTTGGCTGTAAAAAGTGTATTCTTAATTAATTAAAATGTTGCCCTAGTTGCCTTTATATTTCAACACACATCAAGGAAAAGAAGGTTCTGTGGACATGTCGTACTTTTTTTAGGATTTCTATAGTGTATAATGTACAGTAAACTGACAAGTAAAAGTTGAAGGACTTTTACCGATATATAAAATTAGAATAATGTAGATGGATGGATTTATGTGTAATTTGGAATCATTCTTCATTCTCATGCTGAGTATACATTTTTGTGTTCTCATATTCCCAACAAATTATTTATTATAAATTGGGTTCACTCTGCACATCAAAATGTCAGTTTCTTTATTCTTTATTTGGTGAGTGTAACAAAGGGTTAAGGAATTTAGGTACAAGGTCAATGCACTAAATAAACTAGCATCAGAGTGTTTATAATTACAATAAATGATGGAGGATTTTAAATACAACAATTCATAAGGATTTTTTAAATCATGATTTTGAGTGCAGTGCAGCAGTCAGAAACTGTCAAAAGTCAGATAATATTCACCTTAAAAATAAGTATACCCAATAAAGTGTCCAGGGAATAAAATGGGTGCACCATAGAAGTTTTAAATTAAATGGAGTATGTGGAGAGTGTATGATAAATACAAAGGAATGTGTATGCATAAAAGTGTGGAAATGGTTTAACTTTTGTCAAAACCAATGGACATATTAGACTTTGAAAGTTCTAGGTTTATTAAACCAATGTGTACCTTTCCCAATGCCTCTGTAATTGTGGGAAACTCAATCTAGATGAAGTGCCCGGGATTATAAACCAAGAGGCAATGTGGAAACGGGTTTCATAGCCAGTGTGCGTCTGCTTGTTTGAAATAAAAAACTGATGATGCAGAACATATTTCAGAAGAAGGGAAATTGGATTCTGGTATGCAGAAACCTACCAGTTTAGATATTAAAAATGAAATATCAAGTGGACCTTCTTGGCAGTTCTCTGCAACCATATGATAATATAATCACATGCAAATGTACATTTTGCAATTAAATTGAAATTATCTATTAAAATATTCACAATCGTAAGGAAAATGCACTTGAAAATATATATGTGAATATTTTAATTGTCATCTTAATTTACATAAATTTAAGAAAATTTACTGGCTCTCGCAATTTAAAGGTAAAATTATTCAGAGCATTATTCAGTTAGGAGTAATTAAAAAAAAATATGCACAAGTAAAAACTGCATGTTATTTGTAGATGTTTAACGCTAAAATATTATTTGGTATAAAGCCCCAGGGAACGTGAATCAGTGATTGCTTTCTAATTGGGTTAATGTTGATCTTGGGGGTCATACAATATGCATCTACAATATGTGCAGCTAATCTTGTGCAAAAGTAAAGTAATAAGCCAAAGCAAACTTAGCAAACATATCCTACTGTGATAATTGGGTTAAACATCCCTCTTGTTTAGTTGTGCTTTTCTACAAATTTTAATAAAGCAACAGTAAGGGGTGTTTGCGTAAAAGAAAACAGAGGCATTTAGAATGAATGAAACTAATGCACATACATGCTATATATTTATATTTACAAATTCTATTGAGCATAATGTATCTTATATATACAATGTGAAGTTAATAATGATATGCTTTGCCAAGGTTGATTAAAACATTCAGTATAATTTACCCTTTGTAGTTCTGAATTGGTCACCTACACATCCACGTTTCCCCAATCACACCACACCTGCCAACTACAAAAGGGTGCAGGCTAACATGCGCTTCTTCTGTGACGAGCTACTTATTCTACATCCCAAGACAGCTAAACACGCATATTTAAGCAGATTGACAAGGAATAATGTAATACCCCCTACCTAGAGAGCACAGCTAGTTTGCGCTCCTGAATTTCTAGTCATAGATGTCTGAGGCCTCATCAGGATTCAATGTTGTAATTTCCTGACAACAGGGTGAATTATTTTGTCTGTGCATCGAATGAGCCAAACTGAATGGATTTAACACAAACTCATTTTTGCATGCTACCATCAGACATGAATAACATTTCGTGTTAATTTGTTGATGTTTACAGTCCTATACTTGTAGACAAAGATGTAAATATAGAGGGCATTCAGCACCTTAAGGTGATGATGCAGAAGGGGTTAACAGGGTGATAAATGGAGTTATAAATAGGGGCACCCAAAAACAAGCCCAATAACATAATTTGCCATTTTTAACCCCACTTAGATTGTTACAGTCTAATATTATGTGTATTATAACTGAATAGTATTAACATTATTCTCTAATATGCTATATTTAAGTAATATTTAGGTAATATTTAACTAATTTGAATACAACATTTTTACAATTTAACAATTTGATTTGAGTGATAGAAAAGGACAGAATTCCTTCGAGATATTGCTGTATTGAACAGTAGTTGATATAAGAACCAGTGGGAATAAGCTATGACAAATGATGCATATTCAATCTACCATAGTCTGCTGATCTATGAGTTAAATCAGTGTCTGGAAAATATATTTTTTTAATCCATGATGATCTCAGATAGGGTAAAATGAGAACTCGCCATGGATTTGACTTGATCCCCTATATCTGGTGTTAAACACTGCAACACAGCCCTCATGTAAGTATGATAGCTTATACTAGTACAATATAAACTAACAATGTTACTAATCTATAACGATAATAAATGTAGGCATACCCACATGATGCTAACATAGTTAACAACGAGATGGGTATGTTCTGATTTCTTTTTAAAGGACAAACCTTTTTATGTTTTGTAAGATAAGATTCAGGGAACAGAATAAGCTGTTCTTCAAAGGTTTGTTGCCATTTAGGTCTTTCCCTTTTTTTTATTTAATAAAGCATAAAAGGATGGCATGGAGATATGATGTTTGAAAGGATCAATGATTATTATTTGTAGGTGCAATTATAATAGAATTAGAATAGAGATAATTTATTTAATTCAATGCCATATATTTTGTTACAAGTTCCTAATTGAAAGACTTCATCAGTAGTTTTAAATAAGAAAATAGACCTATAGAGAGATAGTACTGTACAAGTAGCCAAATTAACAATTTTTTCAAAATTATATGCACCTTTTTGATTACAGAGTTCGTTCATGCATTGTTTACATGCATCTCATCATCCAATGCTCTATCTAGATGGAACCGAATGCCCTCAATGTCAAAATATAGCACCATATATCATATTACGGAGTCATATTATTATAGAAAAAAACATTAAGGTTATCATGTGTAAGTTTCTCCACCAGTGTCAAACTTCATGTATGATGCTTTGTTTATTTTGTCATAATTGCATTTTAAAGTACAGTAAAATGGGATGATAAATCTTAAGTATACAACAGTGGGGGGTTGGGATATCATTCATCCTCTTGCATTAACCCTTATTGTTGCATTTAAAATGTCTGTGTACTGCAGGGACTAATGTTCTGTAAGAAAATCTGCATGAGGGCATTTGTTAAGTGCTATAAATGTAAATGTAAAGTAAATATGGGGAATGCACTGCCAACTGGTGTATAAACCCTAACCTATACTACATACCAGCGAACTGAGCTAAAAAAGAGGGGGGATTTAGGATGTTTTAAATAATGAATGTTATGAAATAAATATTTAATAAATAAACTTTTTTCGATTCAAGTTCAAGTTTTATCTTCTTCTTTCGGCTGCTCCCATTAGGGATCACCACAGCGGATTATCACTCTGTCCTCCACATCTGTCTCTTTCAAACATACCACCTGCCTGTCTTCCCTCACCACATCTATAAACCTCCTCCTTGCCTCCGGCCTGGCAGGTCCATCCTTAGCATTCTTCTACAGATATACCTGTATATAGGTCTGCACATGACCAAACTATCTCAATGACACCTCCCTCACGTTGTCTCCACAACCTGCACTGTCCCTCTAATAAACGAATCTCTAATCCTGTCCATCTTCGTCACCCCCCAATGGAAATTGCAGCACCTTTAACTCTGCCACTTTCTGTTCTACCTCCTGTCTTTTTGTCAAAGCAGGTTCAAGTCTTAACTGCCTGATCATATTCAGTTAGTAAATGTTAATTAATGGTAAATTCTCTATGAGTATAAAAGTTGGTAGTAGTAAAGTGTGCTACTAGAAGTGCTACTACTCAAGTTGAATTGTTCATAAACACTGCTGTGCTGAGGACACACAGCTGAATGCTTCAGCAAATCCAGATGACAGACACCAGTTTAATAAAGCTAATGCATGTGTAGAGGATGGTGGACACTGGGTCCTGAGTATCTTCCACCCACTTAATTCCATCAAGAGAGAAATACTTCTATTATGGTCACGGGCAGCGAGGAGTAATCTTTCTGATTATGTAATAACTCTGGGTGGCCCTTTCAGCTACATCATAAGCAGCAGTGAAAGACCTTGTTGTAATTTTTTTATTCTAGTATTCTAGTCTCTTTTATGAAGCTCATGTAAAAGGCTGAATTGGCTCAGCCCACGATATTTTTTTTATCATGATCCACCATGTCTGCTTCAATCAAAAGGTGCAGGTTCTTTATCAGTACCTAGAATTATTAAGAATACAGCACGGGCAAAACAAAAAACTACCTATGGAATAGCCTTCTATTTATTGTTTAGGATTTTTTTGTGGATGGTGAAGCTGAGAAACACGTTATGTCCCAGAATGCCCTTATGCCTTCTGGCTCTACCTTTTAGTTAGGCTGTCATAGCTAGACATACCGGAGTTGTGCTTGCACTCTCTCACAATATACACCCCTCTAAATCACTGTAGGATAAGAGCATAGCTAATAATCTGTACTCTCTTTCTGTCAAACTGTAGATGTACTCCTGCTGCCTAGTGTAATGTCAGTGCCTGATCCTGACACAATTCCACTGTTGTGACTTCTCTCACCCTCTGGACCTGCCTAGTTTAACTTGATACGTTTCAGAGTGGAGAGTCTGCACTTGTGAAACACTCTCTGCTGCTGAGCATGGTACAACATGGATACCTTAAAGATTTGAGCTCCTCAAATGCATTATGTGTTGCCGCGCCCTTAATTCAGCAAATAATTTCACATGGCTAAAGAAATTATATAATTGTAAAAATTGTCCTGTCTTTTCTGGGTTTATAGTTATAGATTATTAATGGTTTATTATCTTGCTATCCAGTGCCACTCAGAAGTGGATAGGTTCCCTTTTATTCTGGTTCCTCTTGAAGTTTCTTTCTTACTGAGATTTTTCTTGCTGCTGTTGACATTGCTTTCTCATTAGAAATCAAAATTTGGGATTGCTGTAAAGTTGCTTTGTGACAGTGTCTATAGTTAAAATTGCTTTCCAGATACAGTTGTACTGAAAAAATCTCTAGCAACTTGTGTTCTATTATGCATTGGGAGTGTTGTTTACAGCAGTTATGTCATGACTCATCTGCAACACACATGTGCATGCACACACACACACACACACACACACACACACACACACACACACACACACACACACACACACACAGCTGAGCTGATTAAATTAGCCTTTAGAAACATAAACTGTAATATTTTCATATTTAATGCTGAATTAAGCTAGCTAAACTGATTCATTGCTTGGGCTGTCAAGAATGGCTTCATTAGCAAGGGAAATTGGTTTTGATTTTATATTAGTTAAGCAACACTAGCTACAATACAGTTTACTTAATATTTGTAGAGGTAAAGACCTGTTCTACTTCATTCATACACCTTCAGTAACTTCGTTATCCTGGGATGGGTATAGGCACACAAGGCAAAAAAACACATTTCAGGGCACCATGCAAACAAAACCTGTGCTCACACACTCACTCACATCTATGGCAATTTAGTATTGCCAAGCCACCCACTTGGAAAAAAAAAAAACATAGAACCTGAAGGAAACAACAGCAACCCAAAATCAATGTTGAACCAGACATCCTGTAACTGCGAAGCAAAAAAGCTATTTGCTGTTCCACTATGCCATCTTCCTGTGAAAGTAATTACATATATTTATCAAAAAGCAAAATCTAAAAAAAAAAAAAACTGATTCAAAGTCACCAAACACATTATCTGGCATGCTGTGCAGCAGGAAAAGTTCAGCAGCATTCATCTGTATGCATATGAGTGCTGATGCCATGTTGCATTCTGGCTCCATAAAGGGGAAGACCTTTAAGTCGTCATGATAAAATCCAAGTCCTACAAATGCCCATCAGCATTTTGGACAAAATGTGCAAGTGGACACCTAGAATTGGTTCTATCGTGACCTATTATATTTATCAGTATTCTGTTGGCCAGTTCAATTTCAGACGCAATGCTGATCCAGGCAATTTATTGACATACTAGTTGTGGGTTTGGATGGGTTCAGTTTCTTTTTTGCATGCTTTATGTAGGGTTGCTACTCGAAATAGCACCCGGTGTAACGTTGGTGTGTGTGTGTGGGAGAGAGAGAGAGAGAGAGAGAGAGAGAGAGAGAGAGAGAGAGAGGGGTAAAAATGAATAACCGGCACCGATATCGTCGATATTATCGAATGAACTCTGTTGTACAGCTGTTCTGGAATGTTCTGGTCAGGCGGTGGCGCTCGCGCTCACAGTGAGTGTGTGTGTGTGTGTGTGTGTGTGCGCGCGCGCGTGTGCATGTGTGTATGTGAGTGCGTGTGAGTGTGCGCGCGCGCATGCCTAACGTTTCTCCAGCAGCAGCTCGCGTGTGTTTTGCGCCGTTTTTTTTTCTCGCGCATTTCTCTCCTCTTGAGGCTGAACGAATGTACCCACGGAATGTAAATCCAACATCAAGACAGGGGCGACGTTTCTCTGCCTGTCTCTGTATATCCCTCTCTGTGGCTAAGTAATTGCCTAAGGGATCCGAAGCCATCGGGTTTTTTAGCTGTGGAAACATAAAGGGAGGTGAAGAACCAAATGAAAAGAGGGAGAACGAACGGAAAAATAGGCTGTTTTTTTCCCTTCCCCATCAGCTCCCTGAGAGTTACCTGTCCGTGGCTGCAGAGGTGAAGACGTTTCGCTTTTTTTTTTCTTCTTCTTCCCCCGTTTGCGAAGCTGAATCGCTCTGAATGGGAAAAATGCCTTCGACTCCTTGTCACTGATACCATGGACAGCTCACTCGCCATCACTCGCGCAGGCTGAAGAGGGACATTTGGAAGAAGGACGGCGCAGAAGGGTGAAGTAGGCTACGTTCTCCTTCATCATTATAATTTTTTTTTACCCTTCTGGCAAAAAAAAAAAAAAAAAAAATTTAACACGCATGGACGTACGTTAACATCCCCAATCATCTCAACCTCCTCGGTTTAGCGCAAATTTTTTTTTTATGTGTTTCTATTCCAAAAATAATCAACGAAGCTAATTATTCGGTGTGGAATCTTAATAGCGCATTTGCCGTGCTCGCTCTCCACGTTCGAAGTGCGCGCGTGTGTTTGTGTGTGTGAGCGCCTGTGTGTGTTTAGATCATTCCCGTCGATGCTGGTTGACATCCATGCTGATCTTCCAGAAAACTGCTTTGTATTGTCCTTTTGCATTTTTAATGCTTATGCATGGTTTTCAGCTTGTACATGAATTATTCTCCTGCAATGAGCTTATGTGGCATTTAGTTAAAAAAGAAAAAATATCTGGAATCTCTCATGCAGAACTAAACAATTCATATTATATGCTACAGAGTTACTTTTCTAATTCCTGCATTGATATTGAACTTCCCAGATGTTTAATATTTCCGATATGCTGACTAGTGACCACATGGAACATTCGCTTATAGCTATTCACTGGTGCTTGATTTGCAGAACTGACAGCTCAAGAGGTGTTGCTGAATACTTTCATTTACTGATATTACAAAAAAAAGACACCAGAACATTTCATTGTAATATCCAGGGCTCAAAGTTGGTGAACCTTCCAGGTCTAGCCACAGCTCTTATTAATTATATTACACTTGAATGTTCACAGAAAATGAAGTATCTTTTAATTGAGTTATTAGCTGACTTGCTGGTGTTGGAGCTGAATAAATTTTCAATCTGGACTTCTTGTTTCTGTGTTAATGAGAGTCTCTCACCCTAGGCGAAAGGCGATATGATTAATGAAGGGAGCGTGTATAATTTTAGTTACAGTATAATGTATAAGAACTAAGTGTGACACTGATGTTTGATGTGGGTGAAATTGTGACGAGAAAAATGTCATGTTTTTTTTTTCTTCTCCTAGACTGCAATAGTCAAAGCAAGTGCTTTTGAATGCATCATTCCGAGCGCATTTGAGCAATGATACAGAAACTTCTTCTGAGTTGACTATTTTCGATGTCTCGTTTTGCTGTGCTGTAAATAGCTGAGGTGATAAAATAATGCATGTTCTTTTATTTACCAAATCTCTGCTCAGACATTAAATAATTAAAATTAAATAAAAATGGAACGAGCAAGTTTGTTATATGTTTTTTCTCCTGCAATATGTGATGTATACATCACACATCCTTATATGTTTCTTTGCATGTATCAGCGACTTGAAAGAGCAAGTTATCATCAGAATAGGCTCATTTATGATAATATTTATGTAGCCACATTGATAAAACTGCTCATTCATTATGATATCTGAACTAAAATAATAAAAGTTGAAATCCATAAATATAAAATGAGTTCATACCTGTATTTTACATAAATCACACTGTGAGATCTCACTTCAAAACAAAATACATAGATATGCACAGCAGTAATATTGCGCAAAAAAACTAAATTGCAAACAGTACAATCTGCCTTAAAAATTTACCAGTAAAATGATCAGCTGATTGTAGAATTGTTCAAAGAACATTTGTAATTTGGTTTGTATTATAGTCAAAGGAGGACAGTGAAAAAAAACAATGACATGGCTGCTTAGGACTGAACGGAAATCCCTGAGTAACTCCTGCAAATAATGGAATTACCTCAGGTCTCAGTATAAATCTAATTCTGTATGAATAGAGCTATATATTACCAACCCCACCAGCCAGCTTATAACACTATATCATTCATAGTTTGACAGACTACTTCATGACTAGAGCTTGTAGCATGCCTCTGTACCATTACTCATTCCCTCCTTCTTGTGTAGTCCTGGCCTTCTCTGTCTATCCCACAGCTTGTCACAGCATGTGGCCAAGAACTGTCTAGTTTCACAGAAAGGGAAAATTTGGCAGAAGTCCAACTACAAACCTTCTCCTGTAGCCTGTCAGCAAATATGCAAGATTATCTTGTTTACTTAGCAGTAGCTGTTTATTCTTTAAGAACATAAAACTGAGACTCTTGACTTTCTGTCCAGTTACAATATCAGGCTTAAATGTAACATGGTGTCCAAATTTTGTTTCTCAACCAGAAACCAGCTCACAGACAACTTGACTGCCAGTTAGACCACATGAACGAATAACATCAGACACTCTGTGAGTCGTGGACAGAGCATACAAGACTGAGCCTTACTCATATATCTTTGATGTGTTTCTGGTGATTTGGTGGAAGTCGTAACAGCTTCCCACCTGAGTGACTTTTCATTAAAAAATATTTTCACTATTAGCTGAACTAATCAATATTTAACAATATTTTCTATACAGAGACAAAAATAAGTTTTTAATTTTTACTTTCACAAAATTTTTTTGTCGATTAATAAAAAGGTTTTGAGAATCTATAGTGGAAATGTTTTGACAGGGAAAAAAACACTGCAGGTGTGTCACATCGCATTATTTATCATGTGCATCTGCTACAACAATCCAATAAAATGCCAGCAGGAACTAGAAGCTACCAGTGATACCAGTGTTGTACTGAAATTTTCACATGCGCATGTGTCGTCTTCATTCTCACTAACAGATGTTCGCTTTAATAACTTGTTCCTAGACTACTCGCTTATAATTACACATATGTGATAGAATGAATTTTGTATCAATAGTGTATTGGTATTAATGGAATAAAGTGTCGATGTTTGATCACTGTATACAATTATGTTTTGAGTTAAAATGTAGCGATTCAACTTTGAATCATGTAGGATATAAGCTCCTATAGTGCTTTGATATCAACATATTATACCGTGGTTTACTGTGGAGATTTCCTGAGACTGAAGAATTATTGCGTGAGAAACTTGCCATTAGAACCTGTTAAATATTTTTTTGCATGATTTATTGCTTTAATGTTTTACATGGTTTGAACCAAAACAACCTACCAAATTAAATATATATTTTTATATTTTTATATAAGATTATTTTTTGGCTGTTGTGTGATAAATTATAAGTATCAGAATTATTTGTATCCCTGTATTCTGAGTGTCTTATGAGCAAGTGTATCAGTATCACAAATTCATCAAAATGTCTGGATAAATCCAGGTTGTTGTTCATTTACCTCCAAAAATCTGCATTCCCCAATAATATCCTTATTAAGAGTCATTGTATATAAATATAAAGTTCCTTTGACTGATCACCATTATTTCATAATGAAACGTTATCACGTTTCTATACTGAAGGAAAAGGGGTCCTTGTTAACAATGTACAAGCAGTCGCTTAATGGTCGAGTATTGAAATATTCTATGAGCACAAGAAAAGCTTTTGGATTTCATTCATTTCAATAATATAATAAAAGAAAAATAATATGAGGCTGAATAAATGCTGAAGGGAAAAAAAGACAAATTAGAGATGATCAAATTACACCATAAAGACCAACTGAGATTTTATTTAACATGTTTTTTCCCAGTTATTTCTTCTGCAAAATGTGCGCATAGCTGTTAATAAATTTAGAATGTCGATGGTAGTTTTATGGCATAAATGATAAATAACCGAATATTGGCATTAATGATTAAACAATGCTGTACCTGAGCATGTGCTACACTTTAGAGTCTCTGTACTGTTTATTAATGACAAGTTTATTACTGCCCTGGAGAGAGTTTGCAATAGAGAAAGAGAGAGAGAGAGAGAGAGAGAGAGAGATGTCAGTTACTTGCATTCAATTCCTTCCTTTCAACAATTCTAGCTCAAATTGCACCAGGCATTAAGCCTATTTATTGTCGCCTTAAAAACAAGCTCGGAAATAGCAACGTGCACTTGATTACTGCTCTAATCACATCAGCAATTTTGCCTTTTAAAATGCAAATAAACTTTTTGTTGCTAATGGTTAACGCCAGTAAACTTAGCTTATTGAGCTCTTACAGGTTTTAAGTTGCATTGTTGTGCCAAACTTATTCATGTTTGCATAGACTACACTGATTCCCGAATGATTGGATATTTTGCTTTTTTTTTTTTTTTTAATAAGAAACTTGAGTAACACGATTACAGTTACATTTATGTGACCTACAGAATGGTGTTGAAGTCTATCAGTAAATACATCCTTAAACTGGTTCACTGGGTCATAGACCTTTTTTTAATAACAAAGTGTTCATTTAAATACTTAATGAAGCTGTTCGGACAGCTAGGGGAAGTTCATTTTCCCACCAGAATAAGAGGAGAACCTTGATGCACATCTTACATGTATCCTGAGAGACAGATCAGAAGATTAAAGTGAGCAGTATGCAGAACAGTGTATGTAAAATGTTTAAAGATAGGTGGCTGCTGGTCCATTTTTGGCTTTGCAGGCAAGCATCAGTGTTTTAAATCTGATGTGGGTAACTGCAGGATGCCAGAGGAGAGAGTGTAGCAATGAAGAATGTTTGTGAGAACTTGGGATGGTTAAAAACAAGTAATGTGGCTGCATATTGGATTAGTTACAGAAGTCATGTGGCATGAAGCAGTGACCAGCCAGGAATGAACAAACTCCTCTGCTTTAATTGTATTTTGCCTCACGCAAAAGTCAAAATGAATAAATTCCAAAAGAATAAATATAAAAACAATTATATAAGTCTTGCAACAATAGTAATTTTGTTGCCATACATTTCAAGATTGAAATGGGAAAGAACCGCAGTTGGCTGTGGTTTCTGAAGCAAGGCCACATCGGCTGTACTGCAAAAAAATGAAGCCATCTTCTTTAAGAACCTTTTAGGAAAAGTGTTTCTCATCCCATGCGAGTGTTTGACACACCTGCTTGTGCAAGAGCTTTTCATCATAAACACATTCTGGAGGGCAGATTATATTGTTGCCTTGCTCTAGTTAATTTGAAGTTTCCCTTGTGTAAGCCTAATTGTTTCGCATTTATGCATTTGGAAGCAGATTGTATACACTGAAAATAAATTCATATCAGTGGGCTCTTCTTTCTGCACAAATGTCAGAATTCTTTGTTTCTGTTTTGCAACATACTGTGTAAAAACTCCCTGGACCGTATATGGATGGATGGATTCAAATCAAAGATTGTTCTGAAACCTTCTTTTCATTGTTTCCTACCTTTGGTATTCCAAACAGTCCAGGAGCATCAAAGAAGCCATCTTCTTCACACCGAGCCTAAACTAATGTGACTCTATTAGATCCGGCTGTCATCCGTATTGATATAAAATGTGTAGGCGATGTGTGAGGAAGAGAAGAAGTTTGATTACTGAGAATCCCTTGCCTTTGTGTATTTTTCTCAGCACTACCTTTATTCATGGCATACTCCAGTATCTCCATAAAAGAAGCACTCTGGTGCATGAAAGAGAGAGTGTGTGTGGGGGTGGTGGTGGTGGGGGGCAGGTGCTTGCTAGGCTGTTAATAACGACTTTGTGTCATAGCAGAGATGAAACTCTCGCTCATCAAAACCTGAGATTTATTTTGATAGCCCAACTACAGCTATTACTCACAGTCACTGAGTGGTCATCAGAAAATAACTCTTCTGGTGCAGGCCTCGCTTACTGAAGAGGTCAGGCTTTGTGTAGTGCTGTTGTGAATTTATATCTGTGACAATAACTACTGCCAATTGAAGTTGCATGTTGAGAGGATATAAAAAAATCACCCGGTTGGTGCGTTAAACAGACGTAATAGATATTCATTGCTCATTTTGGCCTAGTTTCATGTTTCATCGAGCCAGCAAAGAAAACAAAAGAGTACATATCTCTCCTCACCAAATTGCACTTGTCAATTTAGTAAATGAGAAAATCAGTCTTTTGCACGCGGCTTGTACGGGGTGCCAGCATTGCAGGACACCCACCAGTCTGATCAATCTTGTGAATTGTATACAATATGGTGTCTTACATCAGTAATGTTGTGAAAGGCACAGAATTATTAACCAATCTGGATGAAATGGAGCTGTAGTAGTAATGAAGGAGTGTTCAGTTTGACATCACTCACATGCCGACTCCAAGCTTTGACTTTTAGACATCACAGATCTTACACTAAGGGTGCTATAACCCTGCGTTTAAACACCTGACATTGTCTTCTTTTGTTTAACAAATTTTCCTAATAAGCTTTCAAAATATTGGAAAAGGAATTGGTGTGCTAACATTTTGAAATATTTCTAAATTCAAATAAACAAGACACATTTAAAATAATAGTTGTTCTTTTTCACTACAGTATATAATTTCTAGCTCAGCAATGAAACTGGCTAATCCATCCACCTCTGCTTAATAAAGTGGTTTAAATGACCTATTTGTACTATTCCAGATTATAGTGTTATATGGTTTTTCTATTAGGTTTAATGTTCGAATTTCAACCTAGACATCAAATCTACCAAAAGTGTCTGATTTGTCTGGATTTGACAATATGGTCAGTATTTTAGATTTGAGCAATGGTGGGCCATCAGGGCCAGCAAAGCTTTCTCTGCTGGCTTAAACACTATCAGAATAACTGACCCACATTTACAACCTAAATTCTAATATTTGTTCTATGATATTGTATTAATTTATTCCCAACAGTTTATTCTCTTCATTTCGTAGCATTTTTCTTGGCTGCACTGCTTCCAGTACATGTATATGGATGTTGGGTTTTTTGTCCAATGAGATTTCAGCCTCTATGGGCCTCCATGTCAATCTAATCTGCCCAGGGCCTGCAAAGTCAGTACTGCTGGCTCTTTAACCATAGAGAATATTAGCAATGGGTCTGCTTCTTTAACCAATTAGATTTCATATTTGCCTCACAGGCATCAGCAAAAGTGTCAGCATTTTCCGTCCTCTGATTGGTTGGTAAGAGGGAAACTGTTACAGGCAAGTTTAACAGGCAAAACATGAGTTAGACCAGTGAATACGAGCGGTACCACTTTCTTACAGCCTCTGAGGAGCGGTGCAAATTATGAGTATGCATCTCTGGTGAGTAGGTTGTATTTTATTTACATTTTTATGTTTTTGTCATGTTATTATACAAATGTTGATTAAACTGCTCCAGATGATGTAGGTGGCACAGTTGCGGTGGTAGTGTAGAGGCTTGGAGTTGTCTTAACTGGGTTTCTTGCATTAGTAAAAATGGTATTCACCCTCCATATGTGAAATGCCTCTCTCTCTCTCTCTGTAATGCCACACGTTTGTTATATTGCGTTTTTGTATAGTATTGGTGGTTTCTATAATTGCGACGTGATAGTGGTGGTATTAAGAGGTGGATTGCGTCAGGTAGGTCCCCACTGAAGGCCCAGGTACCAAATGCACGGCCCACCACTGGATTGAGACACAGCCCACTACAGCAATCATGACAGCAAAAGGATTTTGTGAGTGTGGTATAATGTTGTTTTGGGTCTAAAATGACATCTAGCAAAAGACGCTTTTAAATCTTCCAGGTGTGCATAAGATATGCAGTGAACTTGCTACTGCTTTTGCACACACACAAAATCATGTGGTAAGTATACACATACTGCTCTGCTTCCTGTCAGGCAGTATCACACCATCCCAGTGTGATTAACACTTCACCCGACTGCCAAGTCAGTGCAAGAATATTCCTATAGTTTTTAGTCACTTGCGTTGCACATACACCTTACTGACATAATTTTTTTACATTTTACAGCAGTTCTATATTATGAATTTTTAAAATAGTATCGTCAAAGCTTGTGGTTGCAGAGAATTCATAATGTCCATTTTGGCATATTTGTCTAAAAAGTGATCCCCTGTCTTTTACTAATAGTAGCATAGCTTACTCTATGAATTAGGCCAAATCTTTGTGGAGCAAATTTTTCTTGCAACAGAGCGATATGAAACGATATGTATATTTTAAACTGTTCTAAAAGCAATACTGCTACAAACTGATTTAAAGGGAAGCTACAATTTAGACTGGGCAGCCAAAAATCGAGAAGAAACTGGTAGTTGAGAAGGCTACCTCAATTTAACGAGTTCAAATTGCAAGTTGTCAAATGGCAGTTTTTAACCAGATGAAGGCAGTGAATTACAAGTACCTTGAACTAATAAGCAGTTATGAATGCAGTATTGTACACATACAGATTGCATTTTGTATTTTGTGCAAATTGTATTAGTGTGCAGGTAAACGCACATTACCAAGAGTAAATTAAACGAATTAATATTAATGTTATAATTAATTCCTTGGTATTTTTATAGACACAAGTCTTTTTAAAATTATAATTTTTTTTTTACAAATTTTACAATTTAACTCAAATTACATGAGCAAAGAAACAAGCCACTACATAATAAGTAGACACTTGAACTGAAATAGGAGTAGATTTAATTGACTAATTTAAACTATTGCAAATGTAAGATTTAGTTTCAATTAAACTTTTCTTCCGAACTGCAATGTACTGTCTGTATTTTTTTTTATTTTGGTATTTATTTGTGCGTGTGTGTGTGTGTGCGTGGGTGCGCGTGTGTGTTAATACTCAGCTCATTGTTTTTTACCCCCTGTACCTTAAATGTTCATAGACTTTATAGGCGTTCAAGTGATAAAATAAAAACGATGTTGTTTCATTTTCCCCTTGCTTTTTAACAGGCTTTGTCACGTGTCAAGCTTTTTCCGAGGCTGAAAGTGCTGTTTAATACGCTGCACTCTACATTGCCTCCATGTTCTAGCCTATTTACTGAGCATATATAAAATCATTTGAAATTTGCCACAGCTGTGAAGGTTTTTGGCATGTGAAGGAACAGAACATTCCTCATCATCTGATCATCATCATCTTTTCTCTGCTTGTGTTCTATATGGTGGATGTTCAGCCTGGATACATTCATTCGGGAAACAAAATATTACATTCTTTTGTATTAATAAATTAATATGATTTGAGGTTCCGTTACCAGCAATGGCTACTTTTTACTTAAGTACATGTCAGAGCCCAAACTTCTTTACTTTAACTTGAGTGAAAAATTGTAGTCAGTACTTCAACATTTACCAGTCTTTTAAAACATTAGCATCTGCACTTCTACTTGAGTATAAAATGTGTGTACTTTTGCAGTGTCTGGTAAAATGGAGTAAAATGATGTGTGAATAAATAAAAACAACTCTATACACTACGGTTTATGAGAACACTATGGCAGTTTGGCTAAGCATTTACACTGAGAGCAAAAATGGTACAAAACCTTTCTACTTTCTATAATGCCTTATTTAAAATCATTATCTACAACAATGGCATGATTGTGCAGTCTTGCAGTTGGATAGCAAAGTGTGTGGTAATTATACGCATAAAAGTGAAGTGTGTTGCAGTGTGGATTGAGCAGACAGTTGTTAATTCAGTTATGAATTTAGAGTAACTATCAGGAAGTAATGACTTTTTATTTTTGAAAGAAAACTTTATTGAAGACAGTACATCATATTTCAGTGACATTAGAGTTAATGGCACAGACAAATAATTTTTTTCTTTTTATCACATAACTAAATTGTGGTTGACTGAGTAGACTGACATGATTGCATTGCATAAAAAGCACTGATTATCTGTAGTACCATACAGTTAAGCTTAAAAGTCTACATTCACCTTGGCTAAAAAAAATCCTTACTTTATGTCACCCTATATTTCCTGTCTTAGTCAATTAGGTGATCTACATTGTTTCCTTAGGAATTCATTACAATTTCTTCTAAAAACTATACGGAAATGACAGTGGGTAATAAAGTTTAATTAGTTTATTTGAATTAAACATTGTTGACAGATTGATGTAACTCAGTCAGGTTGGCAAAACGCAATCCTTGGACTTGCATTTTTAGTTCATTACACAGGTATTGGGATTTGAGTCAGGGCTTTGTGATAGCCACTCCAATTCTATTTGGAGGTATTATTAGGATTATCCTTTTGGAAGCCTCAGTTGCCATAAGGATTTTTTTTTTTATTATTGTCTAAGAATTGGTTCAGTCCATTTCCAGCAAAAAATCCTCCTTCTTCATGATGCCAAGTATTTTCTAAAGTACTGTAAGCACACTTTTTTAAAGCAAAATACCCCCAGAATTTGATGCTGCCACCCCCATGCTGCACAGTTGAGATGGGGTTTTTGGTCAAGTTTCTTGGACTGGCCCTGAAGTTAGGGCCTTGAAGTTGTACTTCAAGTACTTAGTTGAAATAGTTTATATTAAGTTGTAATTCATTACTAGAGACTCAAAGCACTTTTGTACATCGTTCTGGATGAGGGCGTCTGCTAAATGCCACAAATGTAAATGTAAATGTACTTCCTCTTTACCAATAATTATGCCAATTGGCCAGTCATAAGCTTCTAAATGGTATTATATATATTTCTGGAAACAGTTCAAAGAGACAGTCAAGTTGGTGTGTTAACTATTGATTTTCTCAAATTCTGAAAGAAAAATGTAATTAATAGCCTTTCATGTAAAGAAAGTAGACACCCTAATAATCTATTCTTTCACATGATTAAAATGGTTTTGCTCGAAATTTTGCTAATAACTTATGATTATTATTATTATTATTATTATTATCATCATTAAAAATAGAAATATGGTAATGATTATTTACATTTGGATAGTTTAATAATTATAACTATACATTTTTATATAAACTTAATGTTCAAGAGAGAATGATAAATATAAGACCAGTTTTTGTAATCTGTCATCTTATAAATATAACTTTATTACTTTTTTAAACAGTTACAGTGAATGAAAAAAATATGCACCATGTGTGCACTGGATTCCTAATAAATCACAAAAAGACTCCTACATAAATATTTGCGAACATGTTACATAGTTAATACTTATTAAATATTAACCTTACAGTCATTTAATCTAAATCCTCTTTCAAGTACACAAAAGGAATAAATTCCTGCGAAAAATCCTGTTTCCAGAGACTTTAGACCAGACTTATTCCTATGAAGGGCCAAACAATCAAACTTGATTGAGGGTAGTGGCAAAAAATAAATGTTGCAGTGCACCAAGCATTAAACTAAAAATCAAGTTGCCATGGTTCCTGTCATTTATGAATTAATATTAAGAATACATTAATTAATAAAAGCTTGACTAATGCAGTTTCATAAGTTCTCGTCTTTATTTTTCAGAAAGGTTTTCCAAATGGCTTTTTTTTTCTCATATATAGAATGGCAGGCCAGATCAAAGGTCACCACAGACCAACTTTGGCCCGTGGGCCTTAGTGTGGGCATCTATGGTACAGACTAACTAAAAATTTTACATTGGGGTTTTAAACAAACTTGCATTAGAAAATGTAAATGTGAATTTAGATAGTATTACTGTCTTAGAATGTTCTTTCTTTAGTTATTTTTTTGTATTTTATAATGAAAATATAATTAGCGGTGTGTTTCGCTCTGCAACAAGGGCAAGTTGTTTCTTTTTGTGGCTGCTCTTCTGAATGGTGCAGTCAATACCAAAGAAATGTCCAAAAATGTGTGTGGTGTGTGTGTGTGTGTGTGTGTGTGTGTGTGTGTGTGTGTGTGTGTGTGTGTATGTGTCTGCTTTCTGAAGACATGTTTTTGCTTTTTTAAAGGTTATTATTATTCTATTGTGTATAGCAGCATCACGTTATAAAATAACAGATGAAGACTGTTGATTAATGCCAAAGGAAGCTTGATTTGCTTTCAAAAGTTAATATATATCCAGAAAAAAAGTAATGTGTTTCATCACTTTTTATGGTTTTGTTGTTTTAATGCAGATTATCCAGCCGGATGTTGATGATGAAATTTGACGAAACTTTCACAATCCTGCTTGTTTTGACATGTTTTTTTTTCCTCTTAATGGAACTTTATGCGACAAACGTGTAGAAAATATTATGATTTGCATTGCCTTCAGGTCATTTACAGTCAGCCCCAGAGTTATTGACACCTACCATGAAAACAAGCTAAAACAGACGCAGTGAGTGATATTTTGGGCTTAAATGCAGCTTTTGTTTCTCCTTAGCACATTGGTTTCA
Organism: Silurus meridionalis; assembly: GCF_014805685.1. NCBI lineage: Eukaryota > Metazoa > Chordata > Actinopteri > Siluriformes > Siluridae > Silurus > Silurus meridionalis. The sequence goes on along the minus strand of NC_060899.1, from coordinate 6,141,466 downwards.
GACTTTGCAATGCTATAAGTAATATTTGGTGAAGCTGGTGGGATCTGTAACATTTGTCAAAGATAGAAGCACTTGTATGTGAATCTTAGACCACGTTTTTTTTTTTTTTTATAAACAATTCTCCAGACAAATTAGCAACTTGCCATGTTTGTTATAAATAACAAAGAATATAATGTATTAAAAAGCAATTATTTTTTCAGTTGCTGATATTTTCTTTCATTTTGCATTATATTTATTTATTTATTTTGTTAGTTATATCCAAATTTAAGCATTGGTGTAATAATTGCATGTAACCTAAGCAAATAATATGAATTTTGAACACTAATAATGAATGCAATAATAATAATAATAATAATAATAATAATAATAATAATAATAACAAATTAAATATAAAACAACAGGCGTGTGTGTGTGGTGCTTTTCACATTTTAGTTACTGACTGCAATATTTTTTTAAGATAGCTCAATATACATTTCTAATTGAAGCAGAGTTGGGAACAATAGCTGGAATTAAGGTTCGTAATTGAGCTACTTGCCATTCATGACATGCTTTCTCACAACATATTTGGTGAGAAAAGTTACAGAATCTCTTTCCTCCTCACTCGATAATTTATTAGCTGATCAAATGTCTGCTTTGTGTCTCAGAGGGCACTTGGGGGAGAATAAATACTCTGCTGCATGTTTCCTCCAGCATGAGTTTGGTAGCATTGTAAATGGTAAATCTAATATAGAAGAGTTTTAGTTTTTTTGACTATTACTGGCATTGTTGAAATGCTGAACTTGACAAATAAGTGATGGTGAAATATATCATTCATGGATTTGCATAAATATACACATCAAAATTGTGCATAGACGGCACATTGCACATAAATTAAAGTAGTGTTTCTCAGTGCTGGACCTAGAGTTGCATCGTATTACACATGCATTGTCTTTTTTCTCTAAACCAGCCAAAATTCATTTAAAGTTTGTTCATTATCTGATTGGTTTGGATTGACAAACACTGAGTTAAAAAAGTAAAACTGCTAGTGAGATGGTTTCAGGCAAGAATAAGTCCCATTTGGAGCTCTCTGCTTTAAGTAAATTCATCTGTGCTTTAGTCCATTATTAACAGAATCTGAAAATTGGATTCCCTATCCTCTTTTCACTTTGCAGACATTAATATGACAAGCCACACGGCTGCTTAACAGCTCGTAGCTGGGAGCACAGCTTTAAGACTGCTTAGTGAGAAGTAACATGACATGGAGTGTTCATGGAGTGTGTTCAGAAGAGTCCCAGAGCATGTAAATCCATTTTTTCCATGCTTACCCTGACTTGACGCATCATAAAACTTCAAAATGACTAAGGAAGCCCTTCTAGAGAGATATGCAGTGGCATAATGTGACAATTTACCTTCAAACAGTGTCTCCCTAAGCCTGTACTGTCTGGGGATTACGTCGGTTTGACTTGAGAGTCTGTCAAAGTGTGTGTTTGTAAGATTTGTTGGGCTTAGGCCTAGATCATTTGTGATACAAACAAATATGTCTGTATGTGTGTGCTTATATATAATATACATTATACTATAACCTAATAGAATATTTTCTATCTATCTTTATTCCATCTTCTATCCATCTATATATATATATATATATATATATATATATATATATATATATATATATATATATATATATATAAACACCTATCTTTTCAAGTAAAGTCTGCTTGTGTTCAAGAGCAATGCAGACTCATGAAAAGATGGGAAACTCAATGAGCAAGATCCCTGATGCATATAATAGACTATAGGAAGCTGATTTAAACCTTGACAAATCTTTATTCTAACTCATAAGCAGACAAGATGCGACTGCACTGTAGGCTTTTGGGTATTCTAGTTGTTTAAGTCATCGCCTTAGTAAAAGTGCATTATGTGGCTAAGAAAACCCATTTTGAAGGCCGTGTTTTGGTTCTGTTTTTGGCCTCAATCAGACATTCCTCGAAATCCCTTCAATTCACCTCAGCAACAATCTAAAATCGTAAAACACGCAGCACAGCCAGGCAATCCTGCTGTAAGCAAAAGAAAAAGCACTTCAAAGAAATTTGACAACAAAAACACAGGAAAATCAGAAAAATGTTGGTAAAAGCTTATGATATTCATGTGGTCAGAGTATTATAACTGGCCATACAAGTAGTTAGAACGTTTCAATTCTTGCTCATCTCCATCTTTCATCATAAAAAATAGAAATCTATTCTTGAGAAATGTTGAGAAATATTTTCACATTTTTACTAATGCACCTAAGGGTTGTGTAGTTCTGTTCTGTTATGTTTTGGAATCTTTTCACTGATTTTTTCTCCCATGCCTTACACGCTAATAATATACCAGCTAATCTAAGGGAGTTTTTTTCTTGCCACAATCTTGCTCATCAGGGATAAATACACATTGCTCACCTTAACTCTTAAATTCTGTAAAGCTGTTTTAAGACAATGTCCATTTTGAAACGCGCTATAAAAATTAACTTGACTTGACTTAATCTTAGAATACATCTAATACGTAGAGGTAGAAATGTGACTTTCTTTGCAAGACTTTTTGTCTGTAGTTTGCATGCTGTCAGTAGTCATTACTTTAGCAGCTTTATTATTGTTGTTATTATTATTATTTTTTTATTATTATTAGTTTCTATTAACATTCTGTCATTTCATACCTAATACATTTTTAACCTTGGCTTTGCAGGTCAGGCATTTCTCAGGTCAAACTAACCTACTGGATGCTGGAAATCTCACACGCTTCTGGAAGCTGAAGATGAAGTTATTATGGAAACCGTTTTTGCTGCTATCAGTCATGGAGTGTCTTACAGGTACATGAACGGTTCAGGTTCACTTTTGGGAAATTTGTGCTGTGTCTATGTCAACTTGGCAATAAAAGATAAACTCTGACAATTGAAAGTTCTGGGCAGGGGGAAATTGGCACTTATATAGGTGGAAAGGCTGAATAGGCTTTGTTCTGTAATGCAGAGGATTGATCTGAAACTCCTATCGGGATACACTTCTTAAAAGTAAAACTATTTGATGAAACATTGTGTTTTAAACTTTAAATGTTTTTTCTTTGCTCAGTTCAGATTGATATTAGGATTAGTGTTTTTCTTGCTTTAACATCTGGTACTGCATAAGAGGAGTGTTTAAATAGGTTTGAGTAAAAGAAATACAATTGATGAATTTAAAACATTGAGCAGGAGATTATTTTACATTATATTATTATTTATTTATTCAAACAAACTGGATTTTTTAAAAGGTAGATTTATTTAACACACACACACACACACACACACACACACACACACACGCACACAAAGTAAAAAAAAATTATACAATTACACGAAACTATGAAAATATTTTGTTTAAAAGTGAACAAATCCTTCATTCACTTTTCACTACCAATTTTAGTAACATTCATTCTCCTGGTTTTTTTTTTTTTTTAAGTTGGCTTATGGCTAAAGATATAATTTTTTAGCTGTTTAAATGAGTACACTTTTGCTCTTTAGTCTTAGGCTAATGATGTCTCACACACACACACACACACACACACACACACACACACACACACACACATTAGATAGTATTCAATACTTATAATAGGCTAATCATTTTTATGTAACTGCAAAAAATGTATCAGGAAACTCGCTCCCGGGCTGCAGCTCTACAGTTTAACATTAAAATGGAACACTATTCTAACAAGATTGAGAAACGGCTAAAAGACTTTTAGACATAAAGCAATTACACTGTTGTTATGTAAATTAATGGGAATACACAAATGGGGATATTTATATATACATATATATATATATATATATATATATATATATATATATATATATATATATATATATATATATATATATATATATTTATTTAGTCAGAATAGCTGGCAACAAAAGTTAGTACACCCTAAGTGAACATGTCAAAACTGTGTCCAAATTATCAATATTTTGTGTGAGCACCATTATTATCTAGCACTGCCTTAATCCTCCTGGGCATTGAATTCACCAAACCTGCACAGGTTGTAGCTGGGATCCTCTTCCACTCTTCCATAATGACATCATGGAGCTGCAGGAGGTTAGACACATGGTGCTTCTCCACCTACCATGCGAGGATGCCCCACAGGCGCTCAATAGGGTTCAGGTCTGGAAACACTCCACTCCATCTCCTTTACCTTCAGCTTCCTCAGCAAGGCAGTTCAAGGTGTTCGGCCTATTTTCTAAAGGAGGGCATCAAGTTCTGCTTCTGAATGTCACAGTACTGGAATCCATGTTTCCCTCAATGAACCATAGTTCCCCAGTACCAGCAGCGCCCCAGACCATGATGCTACCACCACCATGCTTGACTGTAGGCAAGACAGAGTTTTCTTGGTTCTCCTCACCAGGGCGTCGCCACACCATCTGAACCAAACAAGTTTATCTTACTCTCATCAGACCATAGGACATGGTTCCAGTAATTCATGCTCTTGGACAGGTTGTCTTCAGCAAACTGTTTGCAGGCTTTCTTGTAGACCAACTTCAGAAAAGGCTTCCTTCTGGGACGACAGCCTGCCGAAATGTTTCTGCAACCTTTAAAGCAATTCTGCTAGCACCTGACGCACAGCACGAGGACTTAACTTCTTTGATTGACCCTTGCGAGTCGAACCCATCTTGGAAAAGCTCAGTATGGCTCTGGCCACTGTACTGTACCTCAGTTTCAGGGTATTATTGAAAGCACATGTTGCTTTGCATTAAACAACATACAGCTGTTATTACTTAGGGTGTACCCACTTATGTTGCCATCTATTTGGACAATAATGACTGTATGTTAAGTTATTTACAGAGGACAGTAAATCTATACTGCTATAGAAAAATCTAAGTTTCATTTCTATACTATTGTCCCTTGAGAAGATATACCAAAATGGTTTCTGAAATGTGAGGAGTGTACTCACTTCTGTATGTACTGAATGTATGTATGTATGTATATATATATATATATATATATATATATATATATATATATATATATATATATATATAGTATGTATGTATGTACTGTTATTAAGTAGAACTCTTTCTTTTGTTTGTTTGTTTGATGGTGCCTTGATACTGCATGTTATGGGCGAAACATTAAGTCTGTATCCAGTTATGGCTGCCGTATATAAGCATGCAGTGGCGGGTAGTCAGGGCCAGCCAAAGCCTTCTCTGCTGGCCTAAAGAGTATCAGAAGCACTGACCTACATTTACAACCCAAATTCTAACATTTGTTGCATGAAATTGTATTAATTTATTCCCAACAGTTTATTCTCTTCATTTCGTGGCGTTTCTCTTGGCTGCACTGCTTCCAGTACGTGTATGTAGATGTTAGATTTTTTTGTCCAATCAGATTTCAGCCTCTATGTGCTGCCATGTGAATGTAATCTGCTTAGGGCCTGCAAAGTCTGTTCTGCTGGCCTTTTTTTAGCATAGTCTCCTAAATGAATAGCTTTGTTTCTTTAACCAATCAGATTTTATATTTGCATCACAGGGCCAGCTAGCTGTCCTCTGATTGGTTGGTCAGAGGGAAACTGTTACAGTCAAGTTCAACTGGCAAAAACATCTGTAGCTTTGCACACATGAATACATCAGGGTTAGACTTTTTTACACCTATGAGGAAGAGAAATTGATTTGGTCTTGGACATACTTAAAAATCCATTTTGAAGAAAAGCTAGACATCGCGAGGAGAGGTCGGCCACCCCGAAGCTAGCTAGCGTGTCTCAGCCCAGTAAAGGGTTCCAGACCCACTTCCAGGCCAGTGAATACTAGCGGTACCACTGACTTACAGCCTCTGAGGAGCGGTGCAAATTATGAATGAGTGGTGAGTAGGTTGTCATGTTATTAGACAAATTTTGATTCAGAACTGCTCCAGATGATGTAGGTGGCACAGTTGCGGTGGTAGTGTAGAGGTTTGGAGTTGTCTCAACTGGGTTTCTTGTTTTAGTAAAATGGTATTCACCATCCATATGTGAAATGCCTCTCTCTCTGTAATGATACACGTTGTTATATTGCATTTTTGTATAGTATTGGTGGTTTCTATAATTGCGATGTGATAGTGGTGGTATTAAGAGGTGAATTAAGTTGGATAAGTCCCCACTGATAGCCCAGTACCCAAATGCACGGCCCGCCACTGTAAGCATGTATATTAAGTATTTTTGAATTGTGGACCCTGTACATTTGATTAATCACACATTTTAATACACCACTGAGCACCATTGTGGCTTCCTGCATGGGTGGAGCCACAAAACCTCATGCAAATAAAATGCAGCCATAGCTTTTTGGATGATTTATGCCAAGATACATTACATTACATTACATTACAGTAAAAAGACCAGGGACTCAAAGAGAGAAATAGAAAGCTGATACCTATTTGGTCAGGACCATATTGTTCAGACACTTAGTTATCTACACTCAACATTTAGCAAAATTGTGTTTCATTGTTTGACTTGCTCTCCACATTACATCACATAGACACAGAACACAAATAAACATTTTATTAAATATTATTTAATAGAAGGTAACATTTTAGTTTTTTTTTCCACTTTCAAAGATTGTTTGGATTATAAATCATTCCACGGGCCAAAATGGAGGATGGAGCCCAGTGATTTAATATTGCCAGTTGGTTTACCGGAAGAAGAGGCCACACTCACCTGTGATGCCAAAGGCTTTCCTGCTCCTCAATACAGGTAAATTGGTACTTTTTCTGTTGCTTTACTGGAACTTTTTACACTCTTTGTGTCACATCTTAGTGCATCAAGCTTTATACAACTTTTAAAAAAAAAAATGTATTTGTCATTACTTTCATGTTATAAGAATATTCAAAAGAAATCCACTGCAGTAGTTTAGCTTAATAAGTCTTTACTTGAATAGTACATTTGTGTGCTCTAATCTTGTGTAAGGTAGAAATATCTTTAGTGTATTGGATATGCATATTAAAAAAAAACAGATGTCATTTTTGTTTTGGTACATTACTGCTTTGTGGAGTTGCTGTATGAATTATGGATATAAGACTTCACCAACTTAGCATAAATCAACTCTTACTAACTTAGCATAAATCTTACCATGAATAAATCTTTGTCAAATGCTGTCAGAATCATGCGCAGTAGAAACTAATGAACTAATAGAGGCGCTAAAATAGTAAACAATAACCCACAAGCATTCTCCAATATGTGTAAATTTTATGTAACAGGTTATTTTGTATTTGTCTTATACCATTTTGAAAGCTACTAAGAATTAGCGTTGAACATAATATTAGCTAGAAGCTGATTAGTGTCATTGTACGTTGAGTATTGAGTGAAATATTTGTTTGATTTTTGTTTTAAATTATGCCAATACAGTGGTACCTCGACATACGAGTGCCCTAACATACGAGTTTTTTGAGATACGAGCGGTCACTCGGCCGATTTTTGCTTTGATACGCGAGCAAAAACTCGAGATACGAGCTCGAGACGCCGCTGCTAGATGGCGAATCGAAGCCATAAAGCGAAGATTGTGACGAAAATTAAGATAAGCAAAGAAGAAAAAGAAAAAATTTTAAAGTTTAAGGATAAGTAGTGTGCAGGAGTGATAGTAAAAAAATGAGTTTTTCCTCCGCCTCCGCTTATCGCCTCTACCACCCCCCCTCCGCACACTCAGACACACACACACACACACACACACACACACACCCCACCGGTGTTTTCGTTAGCTCAAGTCGTCTCATCTCCAAGGAAAATACACTGAATAAAACCTTATTATATCTTTACATTCTCTTTTATTATGTTTTTATACAATATTTGTCATTTATAAATACATTTTTCTTATTCAAAAACACGTAAAAAAAACAACTGGGGTGGCATTTTGGGGGCTGGAACGAATTAATGGCATTTCAATTAATTTCAATGGAGAAATTTGCTTTGAAATACGAGCAATTTGACATACGAGCAAGGTTACGGAAATAATTAAACTCGTATGTCAAGGTACCACAGAAATTCATATACACTATATGGCTAAAATTATTATTACAAATAACCAGCACACACATTTGGGGTTCTACCAGACAGTGGGAAGCACACAATATTATTGGATCTTCATACATGCTGCAACTTTACAATTTCCCTAGAACTAATAGGCTCAACCCTGTTCTAGTAAGACAAAAATCCTTCATAGAGCCTTGCCTTCATCCCCACTGGACACCTTTGAGAACAACTGCAAACACTTATTGAAACCAGGGTCTCCTCAACTGATAGAAGTGCCTGACTTTATTAATACTTTGTGGCTAAATAAGCACAAATCCTTACAGCCATATTTCAAAATCTGGTAGAAATCCACCCCATAAGTGTGGAATTTGTTATAAGAAAGGCGGATTATGTTTGGTGTTAGATGTTCAAAAAACCACATGGGTGTGATAGTCAAGTTTCCACAAACCACATTCATTCAGAATGAAATTTAGCCAAATTTTACATTATAACCAGACAGTTTACGAGGCAAAAAAAGAAAAAGAGAAAGAAAATAGAAAATATGCAAAATAACAGTAGCATTCTTACACATATTCGGTGCATTCTAAATCACTTGGTTATGTTAACATTTGATATGTGTTGCTATCAATAACATTTCTCCTAATAAAAGAAAATCACATACTGTATATATTTAAGCTAAAAAGTCTTGTTTAAAGGTCAAATTTGGGAAATATAAAAGGGTTGAATATTTGTTGGCTTGGTGCAAAGAAAAAAAGGCAAGACAAATAGTTGTATTTTATTTTTATATTTTTTTATTTCACATTGACTTTATTTGATTTGTCAATACAATACTTAGAATACTTAGTAATTTTTACTTCATTATTTTTCTTTTAGTTGTCCCAAAGTAGATTTTCATATAATGCTATAAATATTATAATCATGTTATAATATTCAAACTGACTTAGTTTACTATTTATTTATCTATTTGTCTATAGTACTTGATTTGAAATTGATAGACGATATTTTTTTATGAAATTAAGTGTGTGAAAAAAAACCTTCTGATACACATAGCCCTAATCCCAAAGGAGTTCCATTTGTACAAATTGTGCAGCCATTAATTTATATCCTACCCACTGCACTCATCGAAGAGGATATTCAGGATTTGAAAGGATATCAAGATTCATTTTAGAGCTGTCACATATATCAAGCATGATGAGTACATTTGAAGCAGTGACATTTGTTTTCTCTATCCTGTCATACATCAAGGACACTAGTGATGTCTTTGATGTGGTGGCCACAGATTGCAGAGTTGAAACTGTTTCTGTCCTGAAATCTAGATAGCTGTGAGCAAACATTTCTGAAAATTGTGTATATAATGTTTTGTGAATTAAGTGATCTTGCCAGGTTGGTACAAAATAATCATATAGGACAAAAATATATATATTTTTTTATTCACTAATGGCTGGATAGAGTGATCTTGATAATGATAAAAAAATATATATATTTCTGGGCATAGATAATGTTAAACACTGGGATTTTCTTTTAATTTGTAATATATATTTTTTATATTTTTACCATCTTTCAATCTGAGCTTGGAGAATAGTGAATTCCGGTATAGTATGCAAACTATTAAAAAAAGTAAATTGCACAATGCGCTATTATCAAAATACGGAATTGTTTTTATCCATGAAAATGGCTGTTGTATAGACAAAGGATGAAAGCATGAAATTTAGATTACTCTAGGGAAAAAATATTAGCTCACATGGTATTCAAAGCCCAGCCTGTAAAGTGAATTAAACAAATCCAAAGCGGCAGCTCACTGTCAGAGAATCAGGAAAGTGAGTGATAATGCCCATTACACATTCTCAGTATTCAGCCACACACTGAAAAAAAATTTAATAATTACTTCTGCTGGATTGCACTGGTGTTGTAAGACGAAGTGTAGTGTAATACATCTTCCAGCTTGATCGCTATTTGTTTTTGTGTGTATGTGTGTGCGTGTGCAAAAAGGTGGAGCCAAGATTTTACAAGCCAGCTGAGAGCAACTGGCCGATGCTGGCTGAGCGTGTGCTTGAGAATGATTTCTTTCTTGGCTGGATGACGAGTAGGCTGCCAAAGCTAAGGAAGTCCACAGGTGCAGAATGTCTGTGGAGGATAGTGCAGAGATAGTTGAGCAGATGAACCTGAAGCTTTAGAGCCCAGAGGGCCACTCTCATCCGATGAGCCTTTGCAAAATTGATATGAACTGCAAGAGTTTATTCGAGTTTATCCACGGTGACACATTCCAAAAAAACGCCCTGAGGCATCTATATCCTCACTTCACACCCGCCTCTTTCTGCCTCACTTGTGTTGTCACTCTGTCTGGATGTAGCACCTATTTGGAACTGGGTGACAAGTGCCCTTGATAAGGCCTGGATCTCTGTACGTCTATTTTTAACAAGCCTGTCGATGCGAAGCAGATTACATCTGTATTTCCCGTAAGAAGCAGCTGGTAATTTGGCCAAAATGCTTGTATGATCACCTGTAATGCTTTGATGTTTGGACTAGTTTTGTTCCTGCTGCCAGCTTACATCCAAGCTCCATTTGCTTTGTACATTTATTAGGTACAAATCACAACACTGACAATGAGCAGGCCTTAAAAATTCAAGGCTGCTTGTGGGAGCTGGACTAATGCAGGGACAGTACCATCAAAAGAAACAGCCATCAAAGAAAGCAAACAATACTTTGAAATACTTTGAAATACTTGTGCGAGTTCCAGCTTGTGGGTGGCGACGACCAGCCTGTGAGGTAACAGTGAATTTTTCGATACCAAATGTGCAAAGCACCTCATGCATCAACCTGATAAACACACCAGGAGGCGTCTGTTATTACCAGCCTTATGGGGATTGGGCTATCAAATAATCTTCCAAGCATCATGGGATTCGGTTGCTTTAGGCATCGTCTTCTTTTATTTATTTTTTTTTGTTATTTCCTCCCTGGAAATAAAAATAAGCATGTGGTGCCTTCCTGCATCAGTTCCTGCGCAGATGCATCTACTGAACACCCGCCAAAATAAATGATTGGCAAGCTGTAGGATCCTCTCTGGCTCTTTGAGAGGCCTCCTGCAGGATCCTGCAAGTATGAAGAAGGAGGGTTGATGATCCTCTGTAATAGGGATTTAATAACCAATAAAGAGAATAAACCAGAAAAAAAGTCAAATATTTCTGAAACAGTACTGAAAGCAGTAACTAGCGCCACACCTACATTTTACAAGACTTTTGATTTAGCATTGCACACACACATAGAGTTTAACATGCACTTTCTGTGCACACATCTGCTGGTTCTTTGATTTCTGTGCTCCTCTAAAACAAATTCATGCTGTTGGATCCAGCCAAGGTGTAAATGTGTGTGTGAATGTGTGTGTGCAGGGTGCATCCTCAAAACCAGTGTTTCTGCTTTCAGCTTTAGACCACCACCTACCACAGCGTGATCAGAATACAGCCATTACTGGAGATAAATGATACCGTTATAATGTGTAGGTTATGCCTGGCTGATGGTGTGTTCAAAGATGTGAATTATTGCAGAAAATGTGATAGAGATGAAAAACATGTTTGTGCTACATTTACAAATACAACTTAAATTGTGGTAATCTTATATGATGGTTAAATGATTTCAATGTTCTTTAGTGTGCACGGTTTCATTTTTAAGGTATGGCTGTACAAATATAGTACCTATAAATTATCCAGTGGCTTCAGATAAAATCTAGTGCAACATTTTGTTTGTGGAGAGCTCAGGTGCTCACAGAGGAGGGAATAGGAGGCAGGTGACAGGTTGTCCACAGAAATTGGCTTTATTTTTGCCACAGTCAAATTTTCAGCCCCCTAATGTTTTAACGCACTTACACACACACACACACACACACACACACACACACACACACACACACTTTGCTCTCTGTTTCCGTCTCTCTCTCTCACGCAGGCCTCGTCTTGCCCCTTTTTAATCCTTTGTGAACTGAAACAGAGCACACTCATTAATAAAACTGCACAGGTGTATGATCCTTTTCACTCATCCTCAGACTCTCACCCTCCATTTACAAACCAGTGCTCAACCACACCACCTCTTCAACAGTTTTATTTTATTTTTTACTGAGCATTTTTCAAAAGGAAAATGTTGAATAAATTGAATGAGTAAATAAATGGACTGATGCTTTGCATATCAAATGACTGTAATATTGCATATGAGTGCAGGGTAATATTTGACGTGTTGTAGTCAGACTTAAGAGCTAAGAGACTGATGATAACACTTAATGGCACTTAAATATGTCTTTAAATTGTCACAGTCAAGCACATACATATACACACTAACATGCATATAATATTACTATTATACATATTTTACAATTTATTTATTAATTTAAGTATTACATAATGAACATTTAACTCAACTCATCATAATGCAGAAAGAGTTTGAGCTTAATCTATTGATGTGTGTATATATATATATATATATATATATATATATATATATATATATATATATATATATATAAGCTGTGACTAAAACAAATGCAAAAAATTTACATAGGCAGATCATTGGATTAATCGAATGCAAATAAAGAATGTAAAAAAACATAAGTGCATTTTATATATATATATATATATATATATATATATATATATATATATATATATATATATATATATATATACTGTGTATATATAGAAAATGTCTTCTGATATTATGAATATCATGCATTAGCATTAACTGAAATTCATTGTAATGCCACTCAATTTATTAACACACGATTACTGCAGTGCGCATTTCTGTTTGGCAATTTTTATAAAATATTAAAATAGATAAAAAAATTAATAAATATAAAAGTGACTAAATTTAAACCAGGCAACACATTTATTCACGTCATCACTTCTTTACTCATATATAAAAATTATTAAATAAACTTCAACGAAAAATACCAATGCACAAAGTCTCAAATTGAGCGCCAAAATCCACCATGATGCACACATCTGACAATTAAAACCGTCCATGTTGAAACATAGCAAAAGTTCCGTTTGGTGTCCTGATAATTTAATGAATTTAAAACACCATAATTACTTTAAAAACTTTACAATATTTTGCCTTCATGCTCTATGTTGGGTATTATCTCACTAATAATAAACATACATTTGCATAAAGCATCTATATTTATCCATGCCCAGGTTGATAAAAGTTTAAAAAACTGGAAAAGTATTAATTTAAGGCGCATTTAAAACAGATAAGAATGTGTGGTTAAGTTGCGATTAATCACGAGTTAACTCATGACAATCATGTGATTAATTGCGATTAATTTTTCAATTGTTTGACAGCCCAGATATATATATTTAGATTATTATATATATAATATATATATTTATAATATTTAATTGTGGTACTCAAATTGACAACAGTTTGTGAGCTGCCTTTAAAGTTTCATTAAGTTTTAGAAGTCAGATCAAATTTATAAGCAAATCTTTGTGTATGATTAATTGTAGGTGGTCATTGAACGGCACACTGATTGATTTGAGGGCTGATAATCGACGGCGTCTATCTGGAGGGAATCTAGTGATTAGGAATCTGGACCTCGCAGAGGATGCAGGAATCTACCAGTGCACTGCTTTTAGCTCACTGGGAGCCATTCTCAGCAGGAGAGCAAGCCTTCAGTTTGCATGTGAGTTATTATATATACCTGTTTAGTTAGTGGCATTTAAGTTGTATTGTGATTCTTCTACTTCTTACATTACAGACTTGAATTTTAAAACTCAAACAAGAAGTGCTGTGTCAGTGCGCCAAGGCCAAGGAGTAGTTTTACTCTGTGGTACACCCATATATGCAGGAGGTTAGGCTTTGAAACACATTATTTGGCAATTCCCAGCCTTTTATTATGTTTGTGTAACTATTTACTTCAGCTCTTGTAGATCTGAAGAACTGCTAACAAATTTATGTCAATGCTTCAATCGCTTCTGTAGAGCTGCATTTTGCCTGGGTGTTCAACGAGTACCCATATTTTGTTCAGCAAGACAGCAGACGTTTTGTCTCCCAAGAGACTGGAAACCTTTACATCGCTAAAGTGGAGCCTTCAGATGTTGGGAACTACACATGCGTGGTGGTAAATCGCATTACAAAGGTCAAAATGTTGAGCTCTCCCACTCCGCTGGTCCTGAGGACAGATGGTGAGAATATTTTCACTTTCACAATCTAATCAGCAGCTATATGAGTTGAAAGTTAAATATGACTTAATGCAGTCCGCAACATTCCTATACAATTATTGTATATAGTGATACAATATTCTTTCTCACATATTTTTCCCAAATACCTGCAGAACTTGCTTTGAAGATTGTTACCATGGGTGCACACATTGTTCAGTTCAATTTCACATGTAGTACTTTTAACAGTAGACATTGTCACAAAGCAGCTTTATGAATGTTCAGTTATAGATTTATATTTTCGTAAAAAGCAAGGTCAAAGAAAAAGTGAGATGACATGAGGAAGAAAACATGAGAGAAGCTACACTCAAAGGAAACTTATACTTGTCTTGTGACACGGGATTGTGTCATTATAAATCATTAAAAGTATTTAGGTGTAGACGAGTCAAACAACACTAATTGTTTTAAAATGATGTTCAGTATGAGCATGTTAAAAAAATTCATCCTGGGATATACAGATTATTCACTGAAACAAACATAAGAAGTTGGGAAGTGCAGATCTTAGAGTAGCCATTGTTTTATTGCATTTTGTATTTTTGGAGCTTTCGAAATACTCCTACTTGCTCTCTATGATAAAATCTCTCACTGTTCCCTTCAAATCAAGCAAACCTTACCAAAACAAAATATTCTCCAACAGTGCAAAAGCAGCTTCAAACTCTGCATGGCACCCACTGTGTGAGCTTCAAAATATTAAAAAATTGTTTCTAGACAGCTTTTTTTCCAATTTCATATTGAAATGATATTTTCAAGCTGTTTTTGCTTTTCTGTCTCACAGGTGTGATGGGTGAATATGAGCCCAAAATAGAAGTTCATTTCCCTGATATGGTTCCAGCAGCCAAGGGCTCCATTGTGATCCTGGAATGTTTTGCTCTGGGGAAGTAAGTACAGCGCTTTAGTAGTTTTAATCTGGACCTGTCTCTGTAGTTATTTTACTACACACACACACACACACACACACACACACACACACACACACACACACACAGGGCAAACTGTTTCTGAGTACTTTAACTACTTTTACATTTATAAAATTTGCAGAGCGTCTTATAATTATCTATAATTTACAGCTGAACAGTTGAGGGTAAAGGACCTTGTCCAAGGACCCAGCATTAACATCTTAGTTGGTTTTTAGATTTCAACTCATGACCTTCCTAACAAAAGTCCAAAATCTTAACCACAGAGCTATCACTTTTAAACCATCCATGGGTATTCCTTCTTTTTTTGGCATTTTGTTTTACTTGTTAATTTTTAGAAACATTCTGGATGCAAGAAAAGTAACAGAAATTGAAAAACATTGCCAAATGAGAGTCTCTGGGTTTAAAATGACAATCTAACTACCTCTGCCACCAAGCTTCAAGTATGTTGTGGTTGAATCTTTCAACATGACAGTATCCAAATCCGCACAATAATAGTTCACAATTTACAGAATTAAGCTTTTGGCATGAGAACCTGTAGGATAAGCTGATGAGCTCCATGAGACCGCAACTAGAAACCTAGAGGATCTGGAGAGTTTTAATCTGAGGATTAATTATTTTGCATTCTTTGAATGTTACAAATAATGTGGTTTTGGTAGCATGCCAATAGTAAATGAGTTGACCAGAGTTGTATTTTTCTTAGCCCAGTGCCTGAAATAACATGGAGGAGAGCTAATGGTGTTCCTTTCCCAAACAAAGTGAAGATGAAGAATTCTAATGTCGTTCTGGAGATTCCCAGTTTCCAACAAGAGGATGCGGGTGGTTATGAATGTGTGGCAGAAAACAAAATGGGCAGGAACACTGTGAAAGGACGACTTGCCTTCCATGGTAAGTTTCTGGTTGCGTGGATGTTTATTTAAGTGCAAAGTCTGTGTGTGTTTTATCCCACGAAAGCTTTTTTTGATTAATAGGATTTTTCTTAAAACAGCTGTTATGACTCTAGAACCAACCATGACATGCAAATAAAGATAGGGTGGTTGGGAGAAACAAAATGTATTTGCTTTGATTGTGTATTTTTGTAACTAATACCCAGGCACAAAAGGAAGACAACAGTGAAAGCAGTTTTGCTACCTAAGCTATGCAAAACATACTATTTTAAGGACTGCACAGGAAGGACTCTATCAACATATTAAATAGAAATAGAAAACCCAAAACAACAAGTCAGAGATCTGCAAAAAGCATGCACCAATGGTCTGGGCTTGAAAGACATATTCTTAGATCAATATACAGTACAACAAAAAAATATTGATTTTACATGTATAACGTGTCTCATGCTTGTTTTTATTCTGAGCGTTTGGACTCCAAAGCAAGACAGCTTTGTGCCGTCGCTTCCATTATTTCAAATTCTCATCATTATCTTAGAGCAGAAAAGGATTTTTTCTATTTCATTGGAGGTTTTCCAATTATTTTCCATTCAGTGCTTTTCTATTCTGCCATGAGCCTTGTATAGTTTCCATGACTACATGGCTGAGAACAAAAAAATAAACCTTGTTTAATTGGTGTTGGCAGAAAGCATTGTGTGCAATAACAAGTGTCAGTGGTGTTAAATGTTGATGGAAACATCTTTTAGCACGTTCAGGAATTCAGAAAGGTGACGAACAGGAACCTTTTTTTTTGCAGATAATCGAATTAATTAAGTCTCATCAGAATGGCTAAAGCCTTCAATCATATACTTCTTCCCACAACTCAGCCAATTCCACAAAGCCACCAATATCTGGGAAATTTTGCTTGTCAACAATTTGGTGCATATGTGCAACAGGGTTCTCCACATGAAATTAATTCTTTATTAAAAACGCATCCCTGGGACAACTGCTGAAATTCTCAGTTGGGTACCATATAACGTGCTTCGCAGTACTCACTGTGCACAGCACTCACAGTATACACTGCTATAGTTTTTTTATATATTTTACTGTAAAATGTTTAGATAGATCAATCTCCATTCATAACCTTAACATGATTTGAACACAATTTTAAATCTGGAGATTGAAATTCTACCATTGCACCACATATATTGTACTAATCTAAAAGCTTTTCACATGGTAGATGGCTTTGCACCGACTTTCTTTTTTTTTTTAATGCACACTCACACAGCAAATTTCATACAGTAGATTTTTCACACCATACACAAAATGTAGTTTCTGTGGCAGTGCAGTCTAGCTCAAGTTCTCATATAAACAGGTTGACCAAAGGCAATATCATATCCGTGTGTCTCCAACATTAGATTTTTCAGAATCGGATTTATGTGGCGACTTCTACCCGTGCTACTTTTCAGCTGCTTAAAAAAAAATAAACATGGGGCAAGAGATTGTTGACATTCTAAACATTATAAAAATCAGCAAACAAAGATCATTTAGCTAGACAGCACAGTTATCCAAATTCTTTCTGCTGTTCAGCTTTATAGACTTTATATAGGCTTTGTAAAGTTATCATGGGGTCCTGGCAAGAGAGCAAATTATTGCTTTATTTCGGTACACTGGGTGATCAGGACTCTTTATAATGTTAATTAACAATTCAAGACTTTTCCCAATGCCAAGACAGGCCAAGTTGCTAAGTGCTAGTAGATGGATCAAATTTGTAAATTCCCATTAGTAATGCTGCACAGTACACAACACAACAGTAAGCCAATTAAACAATCGCAAACATCTTTAATCAATTTAGTAAAGTGGAGGCTTGTGTTTTGAGAGTTAGTCAGACCAGGCTGGATTTAGTATATAAAAAAAGTTATTAATATTCAATATATGTTAATCAATTTTGTGTTCTGTGTTCATGCTGAATAACAGTGATCAAATATGGCTAATAGTGCAGAGACTAAGCTCTTTGCTGAAACTAAGGGCCGATTGGTTCATAATTTTGGAGCTATGTGAGTAATATGGAAATGGTCTGGCTATACAAGACTCCAACAAACCAATAAACAAAACGTATACTGTACTTGTACGGGTGACTATACAAAAGAAGAAATCTAAAAAAAAATTTGAAAGCTGTCACTGATGGTCAAGGGTGGCTGCAGTGTATAATACATATAATATGTATGATACATGTTTTTTTATTATAATTTTAATACAAATTTCTCTACATTGTTACTGAATATAGTCATAATATCATGTTATATGTAGAGGTGCACTAATATGTATGGTCTATGCTTTGAAGCTCTAAATCTACCCTGTAAATCAGACACATTTAATGATACAGCATTTGTAATTGCACCTCATCTCATTTATTTTTCAATGTTACTAAAACTCATTTATTTGTTTGTACGTGGAAAAGCAAATTCAGCTTAGTCTTGTTGTCTGTGGGTAGCAAAGGTCATAAAACAAATCAATATAACAACAAAAGACTTCTAGCTCCAAATTTTGAAGAATCTACCTTTAACTTCTACCTTAAAAATATAGTTTCTTCCCTTTAATCTTATTAATCCCAGAAACATGAGAAAAACACTATGGTCAATATTGGTCAATATTGCACATATATGTATGTATATATATATATATATATATATATATATATATATATATATATATATATATATATATATATATATATATATATATGTATGTATCTCATCATAACATGTAAACTAAATAACTGTTTAAAGGTTAGCCTCTTGCTGAAGTATGCATATTGTTAGTAGGAAAACAGCTTACTGTGACCATGTTTCTAGGCTAGTGTAACACAAAGAACGCAACAAAAGTGTTATCTGCCAAACTGCTGCACCCAAGTGAGGGTTTGTCAGAGGGCTGATGTCAGTCACAATCTGCCGGTCCACATGCCAAATCTGGTTCTCTTTCTTTACATATACAGTATGGAAAGTACTGTTTAGGTAGAGAAAGGATAAAGAGAAAAAGAGATATTATTAAAGATAAAGAGAAATATTAAGAAGCATATGCATGTACACGAGAAACCTGCACACAAACTGAGAGAAAATATAGCAGTATTAAAAAATATATATTCTACATATATACTACATTTACATTTACATTTGCGGCATTTAGCATGTTTGTGGACACCTGACCATAAGATTTGTATGTGCTTTTGGAACATGCTTTTTCACATTCAGTCCTTATTTGCTGTTGTAATAACTTCCACCCTTCCGTGAAGATTTTAAAGTATATTTATTGAGATTTGCATTCCGCCAACAAGGGAGTTAGTAAAGTCAGGTACTGATGTAGGGTGAGGAGGCCTGGGGGGCAGTCAACATTCCAATTCATTTCAAAGATATTTTAAGGGGTTGTGGTCAAAACTCTATAGCAGTCCACTTAAGATCTTCCACACCAACCAATATCTTGATGGAGCTGGCTTTGTGCACAGAGGCACTCTCATGCTGGAACAGGTTTGAGTCTCCTAGGTTAAGTGAAGGAAAATATAATGCTACGGCATCCAAAAACATCCTATACAAATGTCTGCCTCTGAATTTGGTGTAATAGTATGGGGAAGAACCACATATAGCTGGAAAAATCAGGTGTCCAGGAACATAACAATATTAATAAGTTAAAAAAAATGTATCCAAGATGTAAATTTTTAAAGTTTTTTTTTTTTTAAAAGAATTCAACATCATTTATTGGACACAAAACTTTGAAATATAGTGTTGAATTCTAAATTGTTGCAATGTTAATCTACTAACTACATGGAGCAGCAGTGGATTAGTGGTGGCTCTCTGTTTGAAGGGAGTGACCATCTTACAAATCCTGACCAGTGTTCAATAGATAGTTAGTGTGAGAAAGAAAAAGCAAAAAGCATGCAAAAATGCAAGGGGATGGAAAACAGGCCATGTTTAAATGATGCAGACACTTTTGTTTAATATTCTGATTGATTTAAATGAGGATCCCTTTTTTTGGCTACAACTATATTACTCACAAATGTGTGGTACAAGCTGTAGTAAATGTTTCAGAATTAGAAAGCGTTAAGCAAGTACCAACAAAAGCACTGGCCTAAAGCATGATCTGAGGAATGATCAGTCCACCTTGAGGTATTTGCATCTTCCCAAGGTACTCACTTCTCCAGGAAGTATTATTGATCCGTCTCAGTCGGCTGGCCAAGTTCATCATTCTCTTCTACTCACTGAAACAACTTGGGAAAGAAGCTAGTTTTCTAAATGTTTTTAGCTCCACAAATTCAATAAAATGTTCTAAAAAATAATCAAAAGACTCCTAAAATAATTCATTCATTTATTAAGTAAGATGTTAATTAAGTTAGCTTGTAATAAATTAGCTGTTAACTATTTTAGCTGTTAAGTAAGTTGGTTGTTACATGAGGAATCTAAAGCTACATCATGTTTCAATGGCCAAGATAGTTATGAGTCCTGTATCCTTCTTAGTCAAAGTGAGCAGCTCAATTCACAGCTCCAAATCAGAATTCATATGAACACCGCATATCAGGTTCACAGCTTCTGACACTTTCTAATAAAATGTAAAATACTATGTAAAATGTTATTAAACTAATATTCTAAAAAAAAAATCTCTTTCGTAGATGTTTATCTGTAGTTTCTCAGAAACTCTGCAGGCTATAGAGTGCTTGTGAGTCAAACTGACCCAATAACACACACATTAATGGCAGCATGATATGAATTATTAGTTAACAATGTAGAAGGTTGGGACAGACATTGTTATTTACAACAGTTATTGCATGTTCTTAATAAGATGCTTTTTATAGCTTTAGAAGTTGGATATTTATTCATTTGCCTGCTACCAGGTTAAGTGACATCCGAAGAAAATAGGTTATGTTGATTAATTACAGAAGAAAATTTGGAGTATGGAGATTTGATAAAAAAAATAAATAAATAAAAACCTCAAAGGTCAACAGGATGGGATGCTGTCTTAAATTACAGATAAGTTTAAGGATACCTTAAGAGAGAGAATAATAAAAGGCTTTGTGTCGACATCTTTTCAATTAGAAAACAAGCTGCTTACATATGTTATTGAGACATAAATTAATGCAAGCCACAGCACTTGTGGGGTACTGGGGTAATAAGCAGTGCTAACACAGGAAGAGGGGAATTCCAATGTGGAATACAAGTGGGGGAAAAAACGATGTTGGGATTCATTCTTTTGTACGGAGTTTATTGCTAGGCTTTGTCTGTGTACACAACAACTTCTATATAAATGTCCTGTGAATCCTGTTTTGACCTTGTGTACAGTTTTAAGTTTTAATTTATTCATAATAAAGTGGACTCACTGCCCACTTTATTGGGAACGCCTGAACACCTGAACATTCATGCAGCATGAATCAATTGTGTATCAACAGCGCAGTGCATCGAATTATGCAGATACAAGTCAAGAGCCTCAGTTAAACTTCACATAAACCTCAGACCTAAGAATAGGTGTGATCAGAGGAACTTTGCCCGTGGCATGGAGGCTAGTTTGTGTATTGTATAAACCACAGATCTTCTGGGATTTTTACACACAACAATTTCTAGAATTTACACAGTTTGAAAAACAAAGAACATTGAGAGCACATCAGTTCTGTGGGTGGAAATGCCTTGTTGATATGAGAGGTCAGAGTAAAACGGTCAGTGGATAAAATCACAATTTACGGAGTTCAGATTCTTGTTCTTGCTTTACAGAAGGGTAACCGCATGTTTTTCTGCTGTTGTAATTGATAATTCTCCTCTGGTTTCTTTTATTAACGGTGTTTTAGCCTGCAGTCCCTGAACTCGCTGGATGTTTTTTTTTTGTTTTTTTTTTAATGATTTTGTGTAAACTCTAAAGACTGGTGTGTGTAAAAACTGGTGATCTGTAGTTTCTGAAATACTTTAACCAGCCCATCTAGCTTAAACAAGTCACAGGTTTTCTTTTTTCTGATGGTTGATGTGAAAATTAAGCTTTTACTTATACAGGTATATCTGCCAAAGTGATTGGTAAGCTACAAATGTTTTGCAGATATGATATGTAAGCTTTGTGTAGCTTGACTATTATTATTTCTATTGGAAACTAAAACATGGCAAAAACATTAGTGGCTTGTCAGCTCTTAATGTGAAAGCGATTTTACAGCTCTCCTTGGCATTTCACTACTTTTGAGTTCTACAATAAAACAAATGTGCAGGTTCTGATAAAGAGATGTGGTTTGACACAGTCTGTCATGATGTACAGTGCTTCTTCACAGATATGACAGCTCTGTCTGTCAGCAAAATACTTTTTATCTGCAAGATTTATCTGAAGGATTTTTTTTCTTTTTCTAACATAAGCTTTTCATACAGTCTAGTGTGTATTTAAGTGGCTTTTTTTTTGTTTTGTTTAGCGTAAAATTCAACATTATATAGCTGAAATAGTATATCATTCTAAAATCTATTTACTTAGACAGCATTTGTTTACTTGTTATTCGGTATTGGTCAAAATATATTGTCCAATTGATCAACACGTGCTATGCTGTTGTCAGGGTTTATCCATATTGTTATATCCTCACCAGGGCTTTAGAGTGCAAACATTTCACACACATTTACGAATGCAATTTACTCAGGACAAAGGTGAAATATTGCCAAATAGCACACATAAATCAGCGCACTGTGTGCAATTTACATAGCAACGATGGGTCTACGACCTCTTTTACTAAATGGCTGTGCCGGGGCTTTGACTACATCTTGACTATTCTGGCAGCGTCTCGGATTTTCTGAAATTTAAACCTTTGTTAAAATCCATTCCTTTGTACTTGTGCTCTATGCCTTGGTAGGTTGTATATATATATATATATATATATATATATATATATATATATATATATATATATATATATATATATATTGCATTAAATAGACATGTGGCTAATTAACACAGGTAATCATTAAACAGTTTGCTAACCTGGCCATCACACTCATATTTGCATAGAAAACAGCATTCTGGAAAGTGGAATGCTACAGCATGCAAAGACAGCATGAGGCCTGTGTGATAGTCAGGTATCCACAATATCATGTTCCCTGTGATGGTAAGCTTTCCATTTCCTTATATTTGGTTTGTGCCGAAAAATTCTGCTTTTATCTTTAATTTCAACACACCACAAAATCATTTTTTGCAAAATCTCTGTTATGAGATTTCTCCGAAATAAAGTTCTTCTGCCTACTCTCCTATAAAGGCCAGAACAGCAAATGGCTGAAAAAATTGTTGAGGTCTGCACAGGTTCTCCTTTTTTTGCTCCTTCAGTGAAGTCAGACTCTACTTCTTTGACAATTGCCCTTCTTGCCCTTCACCCAGTCTTGGTAGTGTTTGGCTTGTGTGATATTTCTTCTTGTACTTTGTTATAATAAAGTACACTATGTTCCTAGGAATGTTCTACTGATTTTAATGACCTTTCTTAACTTTTTTTCTGCTAACAACTATTTACTAATGCTTCGCAACACTTTCTTTGGTTTTCATGAGCACAGGACTGATAGCTGTAAGAGCTTTCAAATATATACTTTCTAGAAGCACTGTAAAAAATAATGAGATTCACCAGTTGAACATTATTGAATGGAAAAAAAATGTTGTCTTCCATACAACAAAAATAATACTTTATGTAAGACATGCAAGACATTTAGTTATTTAGTATCTGAAAGATAATCACTTATTTACCTTCACTACAAATTCTGCATTAATGTAGCCCAGTCTCAGACATGTACTGCACGCTCAAACCTGCTGCCAAAAATGCTTTCCAAATGGGACAAGTTCCAGGATAATTATCAGAACCAGGGCCAGGAACCCTATGGTTCACAATTTGATTCTTTGTGATTAGCCATACCAGGGGAAAAGAAGATGTTATTGTTCATGTGTTTCATTTACAATTCAGTTGTATGGTTGAATTCAAACACAATTGGAAGACAACTATTTTAAGGCTTCCCTCTGGGTTTTTATATGACTCATTGGGAAGGTTAGAGGAAACATATGCCGAGTCAGCTGCGCATCTGAGAGGCCATGACCCTGAAATCGGCTTCTGTTCAGTACTGACAGAGTAGACAGTGCCGTGTGCCAGCTCTCTGCCAAGCCAGGCCAAAGAATAATAATGTTCTTCACTTGAACTCTAGAGAAAATGAAACTTAGAAAAGACATGCTACAGTATATAAATAAATATATATATTTTCCCTGTTGTTAAACTGCTTTTTGTTAAAGCAATCTTTAATGCTATTATTGGCTTACGTTATCTATAGTAACTTGTTTAATGTAGTTCAGGTGAGCAAGTTGGTTTATATTAGATATGAGATTCAGTCTTTATGATTTATAGTCTTAGTATGAACACTGTTTGTTTTCACGTAATCATCGAATGCTATATTTACCCATGGTAAACTCTTATCCTGAATGTTATTGGTATAATGCTATAATTTACTGCATAATGATTACTGTAAAGAATATATGCGTCATGCCAAGCCACGATTTAATTCATACTTTTTTACCTCTTTGTTTTTCCTTCATATTCGTCTCTATGAGACCCTAAGCACAAAATTGCCCGTTTAGTCCTCTAATGGTTTTGCCTGAGGAGCACTGGCACTGGCACTGGCACCACCAAAACATTTTCCTGATAAACATATTAATAGCCTAAGCAAATTCATTAGTTAAGTGATCCGTTGCCTTAGACAGTCATTGGGACTGCAGCTACAGACCTCCTTTTTTTATCTGACAAAATATTGATCATGGCAAATTGTCTGGTGTCCTTTCCTAGAAGATTGTATAGCCTTATACAATGGTGGTTTCTAGATATGTGATACTATCAAGCCCTTGGGAGTGACACTGACATCCCAGTAAGACTTTTAAAACAAGACTGCATTTACTAAAGTATTTGCCGCAATGCGCATTTGCATTGGGTTAGTTTGTGCTGCGTTTAGGCACTGTTGTGTGAAACATTTGATTTTTGTTTTCTGTACAACACTATTCAATGTTTAAACTGTTGTCTAGCTAATGAGCTCGGGAACTCTTGAGTGAGTTTCTGCCAGACACAGAATCCGCAGTCTCCAAAAAGAGCATTATTTGCAGTGCTAGTGGCTACATAACCATGTGATCTTTTTCACAGAAACTGTGTGTATATTTAGACTTATTCTCAATGTGTTATTATAATTTATTTGTTTGTTTGTTTGGGTGCCTAGCTAAGCCTCAGTGGGTGCAGACCATGCATGACAGTGCCTTATCCATTGATGAAAGGCTGTTTTGGGAATGTAAAGCCAATGGAAAGCCCAAGCCCTCCTACAGCTGGCTAAAGAATGGAGAACTACTTAACACAGAGGTAAAGTAACAACTACATGTGCCAATGTTATTCAAGGCTTGTTATAACAATGGTGTCATTTCTTGCTATTTTAAGACAATATAGAACTTTATTAATCTCAAAGGAAATTCTTTTGCCAGAGATTGTTTCAGAGTACAAGAAAAAAATATGTAAATGAAATATGGTTGAAAAATAAATGAAATATTCTATATATACAAATTTTAGTTGATTGTGGTCCATTTGTATACTTTAAATGATGTATTTTATACATTAAGGAAAAATCACGTTGACTATAGATCATGGTTAATTTTTCAACTTTCATTCGTCAGAGTGCTGATTTATTTTCTGTCACAACACAGCTCTGGCAGTAGCTTTGACTACAGGACAAATGATATGTATAACATGTAATAAACACATCTATTTCTTTAGTTGATAATGGTCCTAGGTCTGTTTGCTGCATTTATATTTATCTCATGATTCTGACAAGAGCTTGTTTATTAATCAATTCTATAGTTTATTCAGTGTAGGGGTAAGGAGAAAAATCATATTTGCTCATCTTTGCTAAGAACATGTTCTCAGTCTATCAGCTTATATTTCTTAGCCTCCCATCATCTCACTTTTTATATTTATGAAGATACATGGTGATGAATTTCAGCATTTGAAGTCCCTCATTATATCAAAGGCCTATTAATTTGAGGCATGTTTCAGAAGCAATTTAAACAAGCATCACATAAGCCCACAGGTCAATTCTAATAAACATTTCATTTCACTAGATCTCTGTCTCATATGTCTTTCTTCTGTGTGTCTTATATGTCTCTCTCTTGCCATTGCAACACAGTGAAGTGGTGGTAATTCTGTCCCACTGTTCATTCATTGTCAAATTTAATGTTGTTAATACAACTGGCCCAGAGATTCCATTCTACATCTTTAATGGATGTTTCAAAACATGCTGTCATACTAGTGGTCTGACATTTTGCATACATTTATAATATGCATTCAGTGTGGATTCTAGGAAAAACTAAATATTGTGTAGTAGTGTACAATGAACTATTTGCAACGGTCAAATGAAATTACTGTAAAATCCTGATAGGCGATAAGGGAAGTGGAGATGCAGGAGGCAGGGATCTGAGGAATTCACACTGTAGCATTTATTTTTTTTTTTATTCTTTTTATTTTTATTCTTTCTGAGCACTGAAAACTGCTTCACCTAGCAAACTAAATTACTTAAAAAAAATAAATAAAAAAGTCCTCTGATCATGTATGTTTATGATCAAGGTCAGCGTATGCTCGGCTTGCGTTTACACTCTCTAGCAAATCCCACTCACTCTAACACAAACAGCCTATAGAGAAACATGTTTAATAACCACCTGCAGGTGTAACCACTCACTAATTACCTGCTCCTTCTCTGCAACTCACAGCTTCAAATCACAGCTGGTGACTGTCAATGCTACAGGGGCAGTGACCAACATTTGGCCTATTGAATCTAAGTTTGACACCTGTGTTTTAAAATGAAATTTTATTTGAATAGTAGCAGGGATTTGATTGACATGATATATCTGTTCATGAGAAAAAAGCTGATGAGGAAATGACAAGCTATAGCTATTATACTGTAAGCAATAAGAGGGACTTATTTGACTGATGAGCCATATCATTAAAACAAAAATAATGACACATTCCCTAAAAAAAAGAATGTAATATTTCAGTTATCATTAGTATACCATAGGGGGTTAAAAGAAAATGGTATATTGGATATTAATCAACTTCAAAGTATTAATACACTGAAACCGAATGGTGATTATTTTTACATTTCCTGTTTTTAAAATGTCTATCCTGTTCTTTCATTTTAGACAGCTTGGGCAGTTTCTTTTAAAACTAGTGTAGTTTTCCTATTTGCTTGTTCTCTTTCTCAGTACTAATAGCAAAAAAAGTTACTGTCCCTGCATGGCAAAGCCTGCTGAGAAGAAAATTAAGCTACTCCACTGTGTTGCAGTGGCAAGAACAGAAGTGTGCAAAAGATTCAACGGATTGGTCCCAAGATACAGGAGCGAGTGCTTTATTATATTGGACTGCAGATTAGACTAGCTGGCAGTGGGTATGGGCCAAGTGCAAAATCTGTTAGCAGCTGTTAAGGCTGCTAACAGCCCACTTCGGCAGGTACTGCAGGTATCTCACTATAAATAAAGTATGAAGATTGGAGGATAAAGTCAAAGCACAGTGTAGAAGCAGTATTAAATATGCCTTAGAATATGCTTCAGACTGGTGTCAAGACAGCCTTTGCAAAACTAAAGCAGGATATACTCAATACAGCTGGCCAAATGCCTAATCCACTTTGTGGTACATTTGCTCAAGCAAGTGACTGGGCTTTTCCCTGGTGTAATAATTTCATTATTAAGCTCTTATAGGCATTGAAGTGTAGATTGAAGCCACAACTTGATTAAAGGACAGACACACTATTTGCAATAAAGTATTTTAAAACCACAAACTCAGAATTCATGCCTCTCATAGAGAAGGTCTGCCTCATTAGTAGAACAGGTTGTTGACACCTTTTGAGAAAAACAAGTGTACGTTTTATCTCTAATGCTGTGGCATGTTTGATACTAAAACATAAGGAAATAATGCCTGAAGCAAAGGATGCATTTGGTGCAGAGAGCTTACAGACAGCGCTTCATGCTGCTTTGAGAAACTCAAATACCTTTACATATGCTTAACAGAGGTCTTTGGTGAATCGCTACATTCGGAATTAAATGATCATGTTCTATCTGAGACAAAAATATAAAACCTGAAACAACAGATCAAAACAAAACCAATGAAAATATCATCAGAATCTGAACATACTTGAAACGAGAGCTTGGTGTCAAGTGTCAACATTTTCAGGAACCCTGCAAATGGCTGTATGAAGTAGTGCAGACACACAACACTCAGACTCAATCACCATGATGGTACAAAATCGCAAGTAATGTTGAAGTGGGCACATAAGCTCTGGATGTGGGCAGGTGCACACTTTCTTGCTTTGTTGCCTACCCACTGGGCTGATATAATCAGACAGTCAATGTGTTTCTCACACACCAAGCTTATACACATGGAATGACAAATCACAAGAAGGTAGTTCAGGTTATTTAAGAGACCTATAGAAGAGAAGAAGTCAATCTGTTTGTGTACAGAGAGTGGGAGTGAAACCTTCCTGCTCAGCACGGTTTACAGACAGAGAGTCTGAATTCTTGGGCCTGCATGTATTGGCGTGTGATTGGTTTTATGTCACTGTCACTGTTCTAGATAGCACTGTGGAGCCTTCGCACATTTCACACTGTGACTAACACCAAAATTCCTACCAAGATACTGATACTTTCAGAGTATATCATTAAATCTACCAACCTCTCTGTTCTTGCAAGTGAGAGTGTGCCCAAGCCAGCTGTGACCAGTGAAAGCCATTAAAAGTGCAATGTCCAAGTGAATGCCAACTAGTGGGTCAATGTTTACGTGATTTGTGCATCACCATTAGAGAGGATTTGCTATCTAAAGACAGGATTGCCCTCTGGGTAAATGAAGAATCGCCTTCTTCCATTAGATTTCAAAGTGTACTACGTTCTGGCCAACACATCCAGATAAAAGTACATTATGTTCACCATCTAACTTTTAAACTGACTTTTGCTTCATTGCAACTATGCTCAGTTCATCTGACCCACACTCTCAGTGGCCTGCTTTTTATCCTCAATAGACTTATCTCTGAGCGGCATCAGAATGTTGACTTATTCTTATTCTTGAAAAATAAAAAAAGTATCTACTTGAAAGTTTTTTTTTATCATTAAATAATGTTTTTATCCTTATTAGAAGAAAGAATATAAACAAGTATAGTGATTTCCATCCTCATTAGGAAGCAGCATTAATACCTTTCCTTCTCAATCTTTCTCCGGTGTGAATGAAGGGAAGGCAGTGGAGTGGTACGGTTGCAAGGAAAAGAGGCGGTGAGGTTGGATGAGTTTAAGTACCTAGGGTCAACTGTGCAAAGTGTGTGGTGTTTTAAAGAAGTGAAGAAAAGAGTGCAGGCAGGGTGGAGTGGGTGGAGAAGAGTGGCAGGAGTGATTTGTGACAGAGTATCTACAAGAGTAAAGGGGAAAGTTGTGAGACCTGCTGTGTTGTATGGTTTAGAGACAGTGGCATTGTCAAAAAGACAGAAGGTGGAGCTGGAGGTGGCAGAGTTAAAGATGCTGAGATTTTCAATGCAGTGTTGAGGATGGACAGGATTAGAAATTTGTTTATTAGATGAATCGTGCATGAAGGTCATTTTGGAGACAAGGTGAGAATGAACATTGTGTATATCAGTGGAAAAATGCTGAGGATGGAGCCGCCAAGCAGAAGGAAAAGAGAAAGGCCAAGGAAAAGGTTTATGGATGTGGTGAAGGAAGACATGCAAGCAGTTGTTTTGAAAGAGGTGGCTGTAGAAGACCGAGTGAGATGGAGATGGACGGTCCGCTGTGGTGACCCCTAACGGGAAGAGCCAAAAGAAGAAGAAGAATATTCTCAATCTCTTTTCAATGTGGTATTTACACTATTTATGAGTGCCCACTACATAAAGACCTTGTAACCATTATAGCAATTGCATGGCCTCCATGGGGTTCTGAAAGGAAATGCCCAGGAAATTAGTCTTCCACTCAGCTACAATCATGGAATCTAGCAGAATCAAGGTCCATGGTATATTCCTTGTGTAATAATGACAATGTAGTAAGTGTGAGTCGTGATACACTAGTTACAAGGAGAAATGTATATCTTTAAGTGGTGTTTTTTCTGTCTTCTCTTTGTATCTCTCTCTGAGTGTTTGTGTGTGTTTTGCAGGACAGGATTCACATAGAGGATGGAGCTCTTACTGTAGCTTCAGTCAACATGTCTGATACTGGCATGTATCAGTGTGTTGCGGAAAACAAACACGGCATAATTTATTTCAGCGCTGAGCTGGTAGTGCTTGGTAAGACAGTTCTCAAGACACTTCTCCTTTTGTCTTTTGTGTCATCACTTGCATCCTTTTGTTCTATTCTTTTCCTATTCACCACAAATTGCTTTGTGTCTTGAAACTGAAGCATGTATTGGACTCTGGAAACCTTCTCCTAAAGGCTTAACAATTTAGTTTAACTTAAGGGAAAACAAATGTAAATCTTTTTGCAATCAAGCTGAAATACACACATTATAATCAAATAAAAGCATTGAAAAACATCTTTGAAAATTTGGAAAGCGATGTTATAATTGCTGTGGCATTTCCTCTATTTTTGTTATTGCAATCATACCTAGGAAATCATTTGCGCAAGCACATTATGAGACCATGATGAGCTATATCATAACCCTTTGCAATTGGACATTAAAGAGTCTCCATTCCAGATGGATATTAATATCTAAAACTATTTAGATACTATCTAAATACAGCTAAAAACAATGTAATGTTTCTAGCTGTTACATGCTGTGAAGAAAACATTTATTTTGGCTCACACTCTGTGTCTATGGTAATAAGAGAGGATTTGTAAATGAATGGAAATTGCTATTGAATACAAAAGCAAGAAAGTTTGGGCAAAAAAAAATAAAATAATAATATAAAGCAGAGGATCTCCAATTGTCTGTAATTATTTGTAACTAAACTCATTTGCCATTTTGAACAGTTTTTGCTCTCTGAATTCCAAATGTAAGAGCATGACCAAAAGTTCTCCTCATTCTTTATTTATTTATTTTTTTTACATAACTTGAATACATCATTTAAGCCGCATTATGATCAAAGGGAAGGAGAAAGCAGTGAGTGTTCATGCAGGGATGTAAAAAAAAAAGAAGTGAGAGTGAGGAGGGAAGCAATTGAAGCCACTGTTGTTCCAGAACAAAGTGGCATATAAAGCATCTGACTATGTTTTATAAAGGGGCTGACTGAACAGGCTAGGCTAATTAAGTAATAGCGATGCTGTCTCGCAGTGCTGCAGCCAACAACAAGAAACCTTGGATCAGTTGCCACTCTCCACTGCTCTGCCCTTACTTCATATTGTATTGATCTAGTATTGTTGTTCTCTATCTTGATAAAGCAGTGTAACTATTGTGATAAAATATGCCCATTTGAGTTAGTGCTGCTCTCAGTTTGTTCACCTTTGAAATCAGTTTCCTTTGAGAGTCAGTGACTATCTATAAGTCTTTCTATCTGTCTATTTATCAATCTATCAAAGGAAATACCAGTGGCGCTGTTATGCTATGAGGATTTTTTTTTCTGGAATAGTTTGGCTGTTTCTGTCCTCATACCAGAAAGAGTCACTACAAAGCAACAAATCGTTATTCTGACTGATTGCCCCTTTCATGGAAGTGGTCCATGAGTGGCAATACCTGAATCGACAGAGGATGTGGTCCCACTTATATACTTTAAGGCTATGGCCTTCACATTTGCTAGATTTTATGTTAGATAACGTATGTTAGACAAGGTTCCCCACCACCATTATCATCATCAAAACATAAATTGGAGAAGTGTAGAATGATGTTCATTTCTTAAATACAGTCTCATAGTAAGATCAGTTCATACACTTTGGTGTTTTCTGCTCTCCTCTGATCAGTTTATCCTTCATGCTTCTCTGCATCAGTTCACTCTACTGCTTCTACAATTTATCATATTTTCTCTCTTTGCACTGCTTTTTTCTTCTTCTCCTCAGCCTCACCTCCGGATTTCTCCAGATCCCAAGTGCGAGCACTACTTAAAGCTAAAACTGGTAGCACTGTGACTATGGAGTGCAGGCCCCAGGCTTATCCCCCTCCTATCACATCCTGGAGGAAAGGCAGTGAACAGCTCCAGAGCACAGAAAGGTAATGACATTAACTCTTTCTTTTTTTTCCTTACTCTTTTTTTCTCCTTAGTGGGCTATCACTCTTGTTTCCTATTTGTCCTTTTTGTACTGCCACATTTTGTTTTTCTTCTCACCTTGTTAACTGTAACAGGATATTTTTTGCATGTTTATGTTTATGTTTTAGTCTAATTTTAGTCACAAAGGTGCACTGCCTATCTAAGAGCCACTGTTCTTAATTTACAATCTAAATACAAGCAAGACATTAAAAAGGTCACGCTCATTTTTTTTTTTAAGCACACCTACTGTAATTCCTGATTTTCTCTCAATCGAACTATCTATTTAATCTGTTTGGTCACTTATTCTTTGTGAAGCTTGTGCTGCCTTTGTGGTGTTCTGTTTTATCCTGTTTGCTCTTTTTGTCTTGTTTTTTTTATGAATTGCTATGTTTGACTGATTACTTGACCTTCTGCCTATTTTTGCGCATACATCCGCCTACCTCTGAATAACCTGTTATAATGTGATCAAAATACATTCGTTAACTCTTCACAGTCTAATTAAATCATAATGATTAAAAAAAAAATACAACCAAAAGCAGCATTATTTCATCAGATTGGGAGTTAGTCTAGTTAGCCTTGTGCTGCTGTATTGCATGTTACATTAAAAATAACTGCCACTTCAAGGCTAATTTGAATATCTTTTTTTTTATGCCTGCGCTAGCATTAACTTTTAACTATGTCTTACCTTCCCTCACCATCAGAATCCGCTGTTAAATCCATTTAGATTTTCAGTGAAGGTCAAAATAAATGCATGTAGAATGAGCATGTGAGCACCATTCTGAAGCTGAAAATGAGATATGGGACACCCAACAGCCTTGCGGACCTAGTGGGCATAAAAAATCTAGGACTTATTCCTGCAAGTGCACTATTTGGGATAGGACTTAAACTCTAAAATATTTTACTTATTTATTTATTTGCTTGTTTGTTTGTTTGTTTAAATTTTAACTACAAACACTTCAAAAAGCAAAGGGCGAGGTGTGTGCATTGTCTGTTTTTGACATTTTCATCCAATTTTTGTTTGTTATTTAAATGTTCATGCATTCTGAGGGTAACAGAAAATGTTTAAATTTCATACTAAAAAGGTTGATGAACAATTTTCGTCTTTCATCAACAAAATTTTGCAAACAGCTCCTTGATCATATGACTACCATTCTGTATTTTCCCCACTTTATTTTGTCTGCCCTCCCCCTCCTTTCACAACTACCGGCCACACTTGTAGTGTTGTAACAGCTATCAAAAGGTGACAGAGCAACAGCAATTGTGGAGGGACACTGACCATAGTGCTCTTGGACTATGAAAGAGACGATTAGCTTGGCCTGGTAGGGGGTTGCACAGCAATTTGGACAGATTCTGTGAGGAGTGAAATGATTCGTGGTAGGAGGTGATAACTGAATTGAAGCTGAAACTGATTTTTTTATTTCTAGCGAATTAGGATTAAGTGGTTTGGAAATTATTGTGTCAAGGAACTCATAGAGAGAAGAAAAGGCATTAGTGTTATGCCATGGAGTGTTTGTCTAAAAAGCACTCAGTGCGACATCCGCAGTTCAGTATAATTGCTGGAACACACAAAAACAGTTTACACTATTAGAACCCAGCATTATAGATCCCCAACACTCTGATATTTATCAACCTGTTAGTAAAGTCAGTTTTGTCATAATTGAATAAACAGTGTTAATTGTAGCACATTATGTTGAATGTAAGGGTTTCTGTTGGCTTGGTTTTTTATTTTAAATATATTCTTTCACGGATGCCAATAATATAAAACAACTAAATATG
This sequence comes from Silurus meridionalis, assembly GCF_014805685.1. Taxonomy (NCBI): domain Eukaryota; kingdom Metazoa; phylum Chordata; class Actinopteri; order Siluriformes; family Siluridae; genus Silurus; species Silurus meridionalis. The sequence goes on along the minus strand of NC_060899.1, from coordinate 6,107,537 downwards.
TTCTCTATGGTACTTGTAAATTTTACCAAGTAAATTAGTATATGAATATGTTTTTTTCTTTGATAAGTCTGGATGAAGGCATCTCCTTAATGCTCTACATGTAATAAAAAATAAAAAATTTACAAGCTACATTATAAATGTGCAGCAAACTATGAATATTAGATCATTTGAAGTCAAGGTTTACATTAGTTAATCATCCTATGTGTAAATGTACACATTTCCTTACAATACGCCGGTTTATATCCAGTTAGATAAATGAGGCCTTTTGTTTCTGTGAACGCAATATAGTTAGTTTTATAAAGTAATATATAGTGTATAGTAATAAGGGTAAAACAAGATTCTTACACACGCCATCCATGTTAATAATACAAGTTGTATCCCAGGTGTGTGTGTGTCAATGTCAAAGCCATTACTTGGAACATGTCTTGCTGCTACATGATTCCCTGATTAGATATTTTTTTTAAATGTGCAGGTTTACAGATAATAAAATGGTCAGTGAGTGTATGTTGCTGAAGTATATATTTTTTTCTTTTTTAAACTGTGGTATGAGTGATAACACAAGATGCTATTCTTAAAAAGAAAAATCGAAAAAGAAATGATTCAAATATGTTCGATCTTACATAGACTTGAGAAAGATATTCAAAACTTTGCTGGACTTGATTACTGTTTCCCCAAAGGCTTCTTGAGTAATAGAAGATGATGTGGCTGTAAATGCAACACATTCATTACAGGCCTCATCAACAGCGCATTCGAAGGGATGTTTACTGACAGTAATAAACATGTACTGTATTGTCGCCAGGAAGATGCATCACCCAGCTGCGAGCCCTGCACCAGCAAGTGATGATTGATGTTCAAATCCAATAACACACACTAATGTGGCCCTTTTAAAAAGCCAAGATGAAACTTCACACTTTGTTGGCTAAAGAGGTTTGAATTTTGGATAATACTCGTCTCTCTATCTTTCCTACAGGATAAGTCTTCTCTCTGATGGAACAGTACGTATTATAAATGTGACCAAGACAGATGTGGGAAGCTACACATGCCTGGCTAGAAACCAGTTTGGAATGGCAAGCACCACCAGAAGACTACTGGTCACAGGTGGGTGTGTTGTTTTACATTTTTACTGGCTTGGGTGCTGTTTTTAGTGTTATATGCCCTGTACCCAGAAGCACTCAGGGTGTTTAAGTTATCAAGCATTCAGGCAGTGTTTGTGTTTAGAAAAATGGGATGGTGATTTGAGTTATGTGTGAGAATGGCTGCTTTAGCCCTACACTTCAATGACTGTGAAATAAAGTCAGACAGATCACTTTCCCGTGAGAGAAATTGCCTGTTTTGTGGGCAATGCATGATCTTGAGTTTCTGGTGAACTTTTTGCCCATTGTAATGAATTTGGAGAGAAAAGATATCTGGTCATTTTCTATGCAAGAGCTTGAAAGCAATGCACCACCATGCTTACTCAATTCAGATTGTCAGACGTGCTCAATAGAGATGTGTTTGCGCGGGTGGAATTTGTTTATTTGCAGTAGTCTGCAGTTTTGCAGGAACGCAGTTAAGGTTTACTTCTGTGTGCAGTTTGCTTTTATAGCTGTGATCCTATGTAGTTTATTTGGGTTGTAAAAAGGTAAAATCCTAGCAAGTGGAAACATCTTCAGTATAGTCTGATTTATAGTATTTCCTATTATAAGATTACAATAAACTAAATCTAAAATAATTAAATTCATTTAAGGTTTTCTTCCATACTGACATCATTTTGCTCAAAAATAATTATCTTCCAATAAGAAAACGAGAAAGAAGAAGAAAACAGCCGGCTTTAAATAAGTAACAATATCAATATTTATGTTTTATTGTTATATTTGGACAATTTTATAAGAAATACTAGATAGATGTGACTATATTCAAAATCTTTTCATTTTCATCATGATTATCAGTTAGAATTAATTAACATCCTTTTTGTCGTTTGAAGTGAGTGTGCCTAATCAGAATATTTGTGGCAATGAACATGAAAGTGTGTGTAAGTTCTGGGCAGTGAAGTCCATGGGGCCAATGCTTGTAAGTAATAGTATCTACTGAAAGTTAAAGTCCAGGCTTTGGACTGGCATGTTCTACTATCAAAACACCAAGAAGGGTGTTTACCCCTAATGTATAGGTCCAGAAACCTGTAGAATGCCAAGGTATAAGAAAAATTACTAAGACAATTTAACTTGCATTTCAGTTATAATGTATGTAATAATGGGTATTTTCAAATTAAATTTTTATTGTATTAAAATCTAAATAAATCATTTGATTGATAGGTAGCAGTATTTTATATCACGGGGTTGTGTGGGTTGTTTTGCTCAGATCCCACACGGATCACTCAGGGCCCAGTGGATATGGAGATCATAGTGGGCGAGAGTATCGTGCTGCCGTGCCAGATCGCTTGCGATGCCTCTCTGGATGTGTCCTTTTCCTGGGCCTTTAACGGTCAGCTCCTCAACAAACTTGACCCGCATTACGAGCACGTTGGTGGGGTAAGTGGCAAAACATTTGCCTTTATATACTGATTTATTTTGCCACATTAAAATAATATATAAAACCTAAAATAATTAAAATACATAGATTTAGCTTAATATAAATTCCAAATCTCACAAAATCTTTAGTCTTTAATAGTTTTTTTTAAGCAATGATGCAGAATATATATACATATTAGCTTATTCCTGCCTGGTATGTAAAGAAAACAGATGAATTGTTTTGTTTCTTTAGTTGTTGTTGTTTTTAGCTGCTTTAATTATCATTGGTGTAACCTGCTTTTTATTGTAGGATCATATATCAGAATTGTTTGTCTCCACATAAACAACCTTTATGAAAAGAAATTATAATAATAATAATTCTCACAGTTTCCACTACACATACCATTACAAACCTATAACTGTTTAAATAAATAGTTTTTATAATGTACTTTGTTTATGTGCATTATTAAACCAAAGAAGACAATGTAAAAACTTGGAATTATTTTTACAATATGTTTAATAGTATCCACTATAAATAACATGTCACCAATAGAAATGACCAATAAAAACACATGGGGGCAATTACATTTTTTTATAATTTCTTTTTTTATTTCTTTATTTTATAAGGAACAAGCTTAGTGGCCCTAAACATTAATGTATACAACTTGATCTCTGTAAAGCTGCTTTGAGACAATGTCCATTGTTAAAAGTGCTATACAAATAAAATGTATTGAATTGAATCAAAGTCAAATTCATGGTTTATTTTTTTGTTTTATAATCATTGGCTTTTAGTGAAAATGTTCAGACTTATAAGTATAATACACAGGTCATGCTTAATAGATACGTCTTTTTACGTCTTTTGCTTTGGCCCCTTTGAATAATCATTTAGAGCTTTTATTTAATGTTCTTTTCACCAAAAATCAATTAGCCTGCTGTGTAATGCCCTCATATGACTTTGAATCATATTTAATGCTGAGCGACCTGCAAAGTCTGAGCTACATAAATATCAAAAGTAAAAGTATTTCTTGGCTATATAATGGCAATAATTAATATCACTGGAGGAGGTAGAAAAAGTTCCAGGCAAACATATTGTGTCCATACTGAATCTGCATGATTACTTTTCATCTCTTGTAGAAAGTTTTATAAAGCTGTGTTATACAAGGATGAAGTGCGGAAATTAGATTGGCTTTGAAGTATGTATGTTGTAATCCGTTGTGAAAGCAAAGTTATAAATCATAGCAGCAGTTGGGAATTCAAGTTTTTCTTTCTTATGCTTGATTAAGTTTGCTGATCATACTAAACTCATCGTCAAATCAGTCAGCCTTCAGGCATATGCTCACATACACCTTTATTTTAGATTTTTTAGATTGAACAGTGATTCATATCTGTAGTAAGTTTCCATTTTCCACAAATTCTGCAACGTTACCTTATCTGGTGGATTATCAGTCTGAAGTTCACGGCTTTATAGGAGTTCCATAGGACTGCTTTCCATAATGAAAGCAAAGCTGCAGGCTTACCTTTGACTCAAAATGCGTATTAATTAATGCTGCCTTTTATTCGTCTGACTGTTATTGCCTAGAGGTATGACTGTAATGGTAGAATTTAATTAAAAATCACAGTTGCATCAGTGTGATTGAGATTATGATGTCTGCATGCCTTTCACCATTGTTGTTTAGAACAATGCATGTACTTTTTGAGAATCTTTAACTGTTGTTAACTGATTTTTTCATACTATTAGTACATAGTAACTACACAGGATTAAAATGTATTTTGCTATTTTATTTGTTATATGGCTCAAGAAACACGAGGCCACAAAACACAGTCATACCACAGGAGTTGCTCTTTTCTTCAGTGTTGTGAGAAAGGAACAGAGAAGAAAAATGGTGCAAGGTTTGTGGTTTTGGTGCTCTTGTGGCAGATCCACTAGCCACCTACACTTAAGACATGAAAGCACCTTTATTACATAATCTTCTTCTCCAGTGTTAAGCTCTTTACTCCAGCTCCAGATGAGCTGCCAACTCGTTGTATTTAGTGTCTCGATTCATTCATGTTCATTTGTTTATGACCATATGGTTTTGCTGGCATTGGTGGGCTGCCAGGTATCATGGGTTGATATAGGATTTTGTCCAGGGAAGAGTCTTTCTCTTAATGTGTAGGCTCCCTAAAAAGATTTTTTTTTAGTAAACAGTTTAAACCATAGCTACAGCAATGTCTGTCATGCAACCATAAAACTACTTCCAATTCTATTCTATTCTATTGCAGTCATACAAACCTATACACATAGCTGACATTCCAGTTGCATTGCAACAACTATACCCTGATAACATGCCATCTTCTTTATCATTATTAAATTAACACATTTGTTTAATTGCACCCATGTGCATCTGTATTCATCACAAGCACTGTTGTGTAATTCAGCCTGTCTGCAAGCTGCATCCAATCTCTAGCACATCTATTGTAGAGCTCTTGTGCTAAAGCTCTAATTAGACCCCATTATATTCTAAATTCAATAGCTGGACCCAATGTAGTGTTAAACATGGGGAATGTTTATCTGGGGCCTACATATTAAACACTATAGTAAATGTCATTAAATGAACCTCATCTACAATTTATTTATTTTTTTGTGAGAAATGATTGTGGCAAAAGTGATTATACTGACGAAATATGGACATTCATGCACATTCTATAATTATTTTGAATATGTATGCTAGAGATACTAATTTTTGCATTATATTTAATTAAGACTGTACAGTTTAGCATGTTTTTTTTGTGTGTGTGTGTGTGTGTGTGTGTGTGTGTGTGTGTGTGTGTGTGTGTGTGTGTGTGTGCGCCTAAAGGGGGTTGCTGGAGATCTAATGATACGCAATGTTCAACTGAAGCATGCCGGGAAGTATGTCTGCGTCATTGACACTGACGTAGAAAGTTTGTCTGCAGCTGCCATTTTAATTGTAAAAGGTAAAAAAAAATATTTTCAAGTAAATAGTGTTTGCATACCAAAACAGTGTTTCTGGAAAAAAAAAGGGGAAGAGACTATATTTGTCATTAGGTCATTAATACTAATTATGTTCAATAATTGTACTTCCATGTCAGAATGTAAAACCAGTTACAGTTATATATATATGTACACTTATTATATTTATGTTGGCGGTAGAAAATGTCTTAATTACCAAATGAGTAACTTCAGTGCTTACACTCTCCTGTTTTAATCATGGTTTTTTTTTTTTTTTTTCATTTTTATTGAGCTCTCCATGTAATATGAATTGATCTATCTGTTTTGTTCCTCTAGTATGAGTTAATTAGTAGAACCTGTCAAAGCTGCTTATCATACAACACTAATGAGGTTTAGAGGATCAATACCTTTTAATTAATCTTTGCCCGTCATGGTCAACATCTGCAGTTTTAAAGATTAAAGAAAGCTTAGAAATAGTACAGCAGCTTAGCAAACATTAAAACGCAAAGTACCATTCTATTTGTTCCATTTGGGTTTGAAATAATGGTGTTTGTTTGTTTGTTACATATTGTAGCTGTGATGCACTTTAGTTTTATGGAAAGCCTGGTTTACTGTCATATCCTAGCGAATACAGCCTTCCATCACATTAAGCCAGTTAATATAATATTGAGGCCTGAAAAGAACGTATTTCTCGACAGCTCCAGGGGTATAGTGTGATTGAGGCTAACTGTAGATTATTTGTCTTAGTGAGTACAAATCCCAGAACTGCCAGACTGCCCCTGTTCACCATTAACCTTTAATCACTCAGGCGCCACTGTTTAGTGACTAACCCACCTCTATAATCCTATCTTTCACCCAAGTTCGGATATGTAACCAAAAAAAAAAACATCTAGACCTTGATGACTAAATGAATAAAGTCATAAATGAAAAATTAAACTGTTGAATTGAGTCAGGTCCCCCTGGAGCTCCAGACGATGTAACAGTAGAAGAGATCACAGACAGCACAGCGCAGCTTTCTTGGAGGCCTGGCCAAGACAATGGCAGTCCCATCCTCAGCTACATCATCCAGACCAAAACGACTTTCACTGTGGGGTGGCAGGCAGTGAACACAGGTAACAAGAACTTACCTTCAACAGAAAATACAATTAATGGCTCTTTGCATTAATGTATAATGTTTTTTTTTTTATTAGGACTTGCAAGCCGACATATCTTTAAAATACTTTTGAAATTGAATTATTTTGTGTTTAAATGAAAATGATCATGCAGCTTTGTTCTGGCCTAAATTTCTACTGAGTATGCTAAAACTATTTTGTGAAAAAAATTATTATATTAGAGAAATAAGGTTTATATTAACAGAATTAAAAAATATTCAGGACAGAAATAGTTCTCAGCACACTTACAGGTATCAGTGAGTTTATAGTGAGTGCCTCAAGAAAGTATTTTTCCCCCCAAGTGACTATTTCTCTTTTTGCTGTATTGCTCTGTCAAATGAAAGAATATTAGAAGGAAAATTTGAAAGTAATTTCATTAAAGTGCTCAGATTTTTTTTTTACAAATAGAAATCTTAACTGGTCGGTATTATGTGAAATGTCTACATTAAGGCTAGAACCTTAATTTTCTTCAGTATTTACATTATATTTGGAAAGGGTACATCAGTGTTTATTTTTTCTACTATAAGCTTTAACAATAAGGGGCGGGGGTTCAGTAATTGTCACACAGCTAAAATATCAGCTCAGATTAGTCTATGAAGCTTTGGGATTTTAGGGGAAAAAAAGGATGATGAAGGTTATTAGAAAAGTCAGCAAACCATTTAAGCATCTTGGGAGCACTGTAGAATTTATTAAAACAAAGAGCAAAAATATGGCACAACCCAAGATCAGGCTATTCTTCCAAATTGAGAACAAGAAGGGCAGTTCTCAGAGAGCCAGCAATGACACTGAAGGAGGTACAAAGCTCACTATCTAAAAATGAAAGAATCTTTTGAATCCTGAACAATATTATCAGATCTTCACACATCTGGCTTCTATGGGAGAGTGGCCATGAGGAAGCCACTTTTGAAAAAAGGTAATATAAAGGCATGCCTGGAGTTTGCTGGAAGGAATGTGACTAAATCTAAAAGTAAAGAAGAAAGGGAGGAAAAAGAGTTTGAGCCTCTTGGTTGAAAAGCAACGTGTTATGTTTGGTGAAGACTGAATGCAGACAAACACCCGGGTAACAATAAGCCAGAAATATGTGGCCAAAATTTGTCCCAACTGGCAGAGATGGAAAGTAATGAAGTACAAATACTTTGTTACTGTACTCAAGTAGATTTTTCTGGTATCAGTACTTTATTTCACTATTTTCTTTTACTTTTTACTTTCATTTATTAAATTTAATTTATTAAAGTAAAGTACATTTAGTACTTTATACTTCTTACATTTGTAAACCAGGCTTGCTAATTTAGTTTTTGTTCTATTTGATGAATATATATATTTTTTCATATTGCCTGCTGCTTTTAGCCCATCAACCTATTTCTTGTCATTGCGTGGCTTTTTCAACCTATCATTGATGTATAATTTCCTGGCTCTAACAAACGAGTGTGACAGAAGGCAACAAGCAGTATAGCTAATCTGGATGAGACAGAGAGAGTCAGTGATGTAAACATGACCGAGAACAGAGACGTCCTTGATCACCTGATCATCATCATATTTTCTCTGCTTGTGTTCTATATGGTGGTTGTTCAGCCAGGATACATTCAATAGGAAACTACATTTTTTATTATTTTGTTTTAATATATATATATATATATATATATATATGTTATATACTGTATATATAATATGAAGTGAGGTTCAGTTACCAGCATGACACTTAAACAGGTAGTAGTAATGGCTACTTTTTACTTAAATAAAATGTCAGAGCCCAAAATTCTTTACTTTAATTTTTTTTTTTTTAAATCTACAGTTAGTACTTTTTAAAGCATGGGTATCTGTATTTCTACTTGAGTGAAGGATGTGTGTACTTTTGCCATCTCTGCCAACAAGGCAATGAGCCAAAGCACAGGGTAAAAAAGGAATGCCATGCTTCCAAATGAACAAGTCAAAGCCATACTTTTATTTAAATTTATTTAACTAAATTAAATTAATGTTCATGAACATTTTCAAAATAATCTAATATGGTAAAATGTTTCAAATGTCACCAATGAAATTTGAGTGCTACAGTTGTACACTCCTACCTAAACACAATGCACAATGGAGTGCTCTGAGCAGAGTGAATAAGTAATGTTTTTGTTTTATTTTATTCAAATAAATTATTTTATTATTATAATTTTCCAAATAACACTTATGCCATCTAATTACATTGTCTAATTTTATTTCTGTAGAAACTCACATGAAAAAAGAGCAAGAATAAAATCCCATTCTTATATTTAAAATTTTGTGATGCAATACAGCAAAATAAACAAAAAATAATCATTAAGCATTGAATATCTTTTCATTCAACTTCACTGGTGAACCTGGAGTTTGTCACTTAATATCGCACTCTTCAATTTTACACAAAAGAGGATTAGATCCCTTTTTGAGTGGTTTGTCTCAAAGTTTGTTCCTCATGTTTTCTTAGGGAGTTTTTTCTTAATGCTGTCACCTCTTAGTGAGCTAAATCTAAACCTAACAATATAAATATTTATCAAAATACACTATACTAATGGAAAAGGGTTGCATTGTAAAGTACATTAGTGTTAGATAGTGATAACATTTGGCAACACAAGCTTACATAAAAAAAAAAATGACCCTGTTTTTGCTGTCAAAGTTGCAGGTAATTAAGAGTATTTTGTCTAGGCTAGCTTGTTTATCTCTTCTCAGTGCCCGAGGTGATAGATGGGAACACTTTGACTGCTACAGTGGTAGACCTTAATGCGTGGGTGGAGTATGAGTTCCGGGTGCTGGCTAGAAACAGTGTTGGCGTAGGGGAACCAAGCCCAGCTTCGCTCAAAACCAGGACAGAGGATGGAGGTGAGTCCCAGCATTCCAGCATTATTGTTAGAATAATCCAGAGTAAGTATCTTATTTCATGACTGCTCATAAATGTTTTAATGACTTTCAAGGTTCAAGGTTGTATATCTGTTACCTACATACATAATTACTTACATAATATTACACACATCATATGCTTATACAAACAGGTTTGGGCAAAGATACATCAAAATGTATTTGAAAATAAAATACCAAATAACTTAACTTAAAGTGTATCAAAATAAACTACAAAATACAGCAGCCACACTTTGTATCAAAATAACTAATTACTAATCTAACTAATTAATCATTTGATTGTTCATCATAAATATAATAATATATTATGTATCAGGCAGTCATTCATGCAATGGTATGCAAATCATGATCCTATTAAACAGCTACTTCAATTAGGGTACAATATTTGCCAATCATAAGTGCATTGGAAAATATGCACACACACACACACACACACACACACACACACACACACACACACACACACACATATATATATATATATATATATATATATATATATATATATATATATATATATATATATATACAGAAACTACTGTCTAATGTGTGCAATTTTTTTTTATGGTGCAAATGTGTATGTGTGTCTGTGAGCAAGGTAGAAACATGTTCAGTAGCTGGTTTGCCTGAGGGTAGAAACTCTCCCTGAGTCTTTCTTTGTTGGGCCTCAGGATGCAGGAGCGCTACCCTAATGGAAGCACTGAAAAAAGAGGTTACAAAGTAGTTGTTGTGCAGCGAGAGCACTATTACATATGAAACTGATAATGAGGCGAGAAGCAGAGGAAGAAAAATAAGTCACTGAATGATCAAAACGAGTACCACGTGTACTATGTCTATGTGTATGCTGCTGTCATTGCAAAATGTTTTTTGTTTTTGTTCTATTCAGTTCCCGATACAGCACCAGCTAATGTTGGTGGTGGAGGAGGCTCCAAGTCTGAATTGGTAATAACGTGGGAGGTAAGTCATCTGTCTATATTACCGGTCCCTTTGCGTGAGCTAATGGTTTCACCTAATTGAATGCAATTGAACAGCAGCGTTTATTACCCCCAGCCAAAGCTAGACCCCTTCTCCAGCTGGGCCCTAGGGTCCTATAATGCCGTTTATTTTCTGCCACCGCTTCTTATTACAAGCAAGTTTCTTGTCATGCTGTGCATTTTTACACAAACGACAACAAGCTCTAGATTTGCACAAGTTGTGAACATGGTGTATTATATGTTTTGTCTTCACAGCCTGTGCCTGAGGAGCTGCAGAATGGAGACGGTTTTGGTTACATCATTGCTTTGCGGCTGCTTGGTGAGCTAACATGGACGCATGTTGTGACGTCAGCACCAGGACGCTATGTTTATCGCAACGAGAGCATTGCACCATTTTCTCCTTTCGCTGTAAAAGTGGGAGCGTACAACGTGAAAGGCCAGGGACCCTTCAGCCCTGTCACCACAGTGTTCTCAGCAGAGGAAGGTGAGTGTACAAGCTGTATTATTCACACCACACACACACACAGGTACAGGTATTTTTATCTACCACCTCTTATTTGAACTAGAGGGTGATACATGACTGTATCTGCAAAAACCTTCACATTTTCAAATATTACTCATTTAATGACAATACAATTTTCAGATTTCAGATAAATTATTATACCATTACATACTTCATTTTTACTATTAAATATTTCATAATCATAGCATTTACAGTTGGTTGAACTTCTAACATGCACATATATCTCTTTATTATTTATTATTATTATAATTATAGATTTATTATTTGAACTTTATTTTCAGTCTGCATCCTACACACATGCAAAGGATGATGTGTGTGGCACAGTACATTAGGCTTTTATCCATGAAAAAATATGATGATGTGAAAGCCATTCAACGCTGACAAGGGTTGTCCTGTGCCTTTTAGTTTTAAATTGAGATGGAAAAGTGCATCCATAAAGTAATAGTGTTGTACAGTTTCCAGAATTTGAGGTTGGCCGATTTCTGTGTTGACAATTAAAGTCATCATGTAACTTAATTAGGCGGAAGGAATTTAGAAAGACATAGACAGTATAATATCGGTTATGCCAGAAAGGGCCGACAGGCCGATAATGACCTGTCACCAAGCCCCAGCATTAATTTAATTTCTATACTGATAATGATCTTTCGTGCCAATCAGTTTTCAAATTAATTTAAGGATAGTCATACAGTTTATCATTAGCTTTGTATTTTGCAAGCATAGTTGCCTGCACTACTGACTGTTCCCAGTGTTTTTTCTTCAGTTTTGTATCTCTTAAAGACTCTCTTTTCATGATTCTCTCTTATGTTCTGCTTTCTTACAGAGCCCAGCAGAATGCCCGGAGGTGTGTGGGCTCGGAGTATTTCTGACACTGAATTTGAAGTGGGCTGGCAGACACTCTCTGACTCTCCCGAAAGAGTTTTAGGTTATGAGGTATACCTTTTCTGACCTGTTAAATGAAAATGATTCACCCACCTGTTGAAATTCACCAATGGTATTCCTACATTGCACTTGGCCCTAATATAAAAACAATCTATTTGGAAATAAGATTGCGGTTAGGGCTTTATGCTTTGAAACAAAAACCCATTGATACATTATTTACCACAAATTTCTTATCACTGCAATAAAGTAAATTGGCAATTCTATGCATTGAGTGTAAATTCTCATGTCAAAAATTGTTTGTGTTCTCTAAACTTTTGTGAAATGCAGGTCATGTACTGGGAAGATGACACTAAGCCAGAGACCATGGGAAAAGTGCGAGTATCTGCAAATCAGTACACGGTGAACATCAGTGGCCTGAAGGGGTACACGCAATATTTTCTCACAGTGAGCTCCTTCAACACAGCAGGAACCGGACCACACACACCTACCATTAACATCACCACCAAAAAGTCTCGTGAGTAGAAGACAATAATATCTAGTAAATTACAACTACAGATCCTTTAGAAAGTGGTCACCCTCTAGTGATTCTTTCTATTTCTGCTGTATTACACAATAAGTATATTTTTTCTTCTCCTTTTAAAACGACTCTCTACAGAAAGATGTCAAACAATATACCAAAAAAGTCAAACGTGATCACTTGTTTTTATTTCAAATGTTTCTAGCGCTCAGTGGTACAGTTTCACAATAAATATCAGTTACTTTGGGAGGTCTCTTAGCTAAAACAGCAGATCAGATTAGTTCCACTGTTATGAGGACCAAAGAAAGTGCCTGTGAACCTTTGAGATGAAGCTGGTAAAAGGAAAAAAAAATGTCTAAAGAAAAAAAGATTTGCAATGCTTTTAAACCTTCTAGGAGTGAAATACAACTTTATAATAAAGTGGAAAAAAATACAACACTGCCCAGACACTACTGAGATCATGCTATTCTTCCAAATTGAGAACAGACGCAAGAAGGGCAATTTTCAAAGAAGTTTTTAAAAGGATAGCCATGATACGGAAGTTACTGGCAAAAATAGAAGAACCTAGTAGAGCTAAACAATATATTTATCATTTTATATTGGTCATTTGGGAAAGTGGTATTTGTGAGAATTTCGGAAAATGTTTTGGGAGCCATTTATTTAGAAAAACTAATGATAAAACAATTTTACAACTAAAGATGATGTTTGTATCACTGTCTTCTGGGGTTGTACATTTTTGTTGCCACCAAGGGCAACATCAGTGAATCCAAATCCCAGCATATTGTTTGCCGCTCTATTCATCCAGAAATCTGTGGCCAGGGTGAAAATTGATGTTCCAGCAGACCACTGAGCCAAAGCCTAGGCAAAAAGTTCAAAAGAATGGCTGTACAAATACCTTGTGTTTTGGAATGACCAAGTCAAAGTCAAGGCTTAAATCTAATTAAAAATGTGTGGCATAACCTGACAGTTGCTTAATGTAATAGCTTTTGAGAAAATTATTATTTTTTATTATATATTACTGCATTCACCATCCATTTTGCAATTTTACTAGAAACACCTGTATATTTACATAAGGATAAAAGTCAAGGGCTTCGATAAATGTTTCTATCAAACATGGGAATTTAACACACCACAGTATCTAGAGTTTACACAGAATGATGGAAGAAACAAAAAACAGCATTGTGTGAGTGACAACTATGAGGGAAACAACTATAGGTGGAAACATCTTGTCGATGAGAGAAGTCAGAGGAAAATAGGCAGATTGTTCCAAGCTGCCTGAAGGCATATTACAGTCATTCAAATACTCAATCACTCTGTACATCCATGGTGAGTAGACGAGGAATTTCTGCATGCACCACTCTTATGGTGTATAGGCTACAACAGCAAAAGACCAGATCAGGTTCCAAGTACAATAATCAGAAGCTATAATGGGCACAGACTCACCTAGACTAGACAGCTGACTGTGGCAAACATGGTTATGGCCAATATGAACAATATGGCCAATTTCCCCTGACCTCTTATGTGTTGCAGGCAGTGAAGCAGGGATTCTAAAAGGTCCGCCTGCAACCAGTCTTTTTGGGCAAAGTCTTGACAAAGTTCTCTCTTGGATAAGGAAACTATAAAAAATGTAGATGCTAATATTGTTCAAGTTGTACAACTCAGGACTGTCAATTGGTACCGAGCCACACAGAAAGAATACATAACTTACATTATTTCCGTTTTATTTATTATCTGATTCAGAACGATGTTTTATTTGGGAAAATTACCGGATTCTCTCCGCCACATCTGTCTATGACTCACTCCTGACGCATGTCAAGATGCTTGCCTCGGTCACATGTCTTACCTCCTCCCGCTACCTTCTTAAAGGGGCTGCTCCGGCCGCTAACACATAAAACATTACAGTAAATTGAAACCTCCAAGCTAGCAAAATGAACATAAAACAACACAGTGGATTCACGTTTCTTATTATATTTAGAAAATAAAAATTTTTCTGCCGGTCGTATCGATTTATTTTGTTGTATTTACCTGCCACACCTTAAAAGCCGGTCCGTGAAAATATTGTCTGACATTAAACCAGTTGGTGGCGCAAAAAAGGTTGGAGACCGCTGTTGTAGACAACTCGAAAAATAGCTTCTTAACATAAAAATAAGCAAGATAATAAATCAAAATGATGCTAGATACACTGAGAATGCTACACATCCTGTACCTCTATGCATAGCAGACATTATGCCAGTCAGATTCAGCCAGGATGTCAATTGTAGTACCTTCTTTGCTGAGGATTTTTTGGACTCAATTATCACCTCAATGGCAATTCTCTGAATTCTCTGGGGGGACAAGGCTGCCTACGTAAGTACTGAGAGAGAATGAAGGGCATCACTTTGATTTGGGATGCATATTATTTGGTAGGCAAGCCTTCAAAAGCATCTTCTGTGGCAAAAAGAGCACAAAGTATTAAACAATTTCAAAGATGTGAACCAGTATTCTTTGACCTTTTACTGCCACTCTTAGCAATTCAAGAGGCAATGTTTTCAGAAGACCTTCAATAAATACCTTAGGTTAACTACTGAATTGGATGAAAACTACCATGCTAATTTAGAGTAAGAACAGTTTTACAAAAATCCTTTTTTTTTATTTATTTGGGATCCACCTTTTATATTTCACTTTTGTGCAAGAGGGGATAGATAACCACAAACTGTCTAGATGGTATATACAACACAGAAAATGCAGAGAGAGAACTGAGATGACACCAAAATCAACAAAAGCTTCACAATAAAACCAAAGCCTGTGGGGATAAACACATCAAACAGAGAACACTGAGTAACTAATTAAATGCAGTGTGGCACTGCTAATGAGGGAAAATGACTCAAGACTAAGTCACTTTACGTAGCCTACATATACAGTACGTTTACACATGTAAGGAAATATCCAGTGGTTCCACAATACCACTGTTGGTTCAAAGGTATAAAATATAACCAATAATTTCAGGGAAAGAAAATCTTGTAAATGATCAATCTCTACCAAACCAGGTTTTATGCCATTCTAAGCTACCTAAAAAAAGGTTATTACAATTATCATTACATTAACATTATTAACATTATTATTCTGTATTGGGTTTGTTTTCTTCCTGGATGATATAGCCTTCTGAATGTTTTCCTTTATTGGCTAGCAATTGCATAACCTGCATGAATTATAGAGGTTTAGCATAGCAAACTAGGTGTATAGCAAAGTAAATTGGGGCAACATGTGATCTACACAAAGTTATAATTTGTGGGATCATTTTTATGTTGATGTTGTATAGCAATTACATTTTCATAACAAGTTTATCTTGCATTCTTTTAGAATGCAAAAGATTGATAGAATTCGATTAACAATTGAAAAAAAAAAAATAAGACCAACCCCATTATTTCAAGTCTTGCACACTGTTTTGCATAGGTCTTGTCATATATTTAATGAAACTTAATGGAAGCATTCACAGAATGCAAAAGACCAAAACTTAATCTTAAATTAAAGATTAAACAAGGGAGCAAATACAAATAGCAAAAGCAAAGTTTATGTATGTGAATGTGTTTTATTAATCCTCACCATCGCAAAAATTGCTAAATAGAAAATTGCTTTCAGTGTAGTAAATGTGCATTCTACATAGGGAATAAAATAATGCCCATTTTGCATCATAGTTCTGCACTATACAGCAAATGGAACCCTATTAGAAATTTCACTCATTGTTCTTTTATGGCACTAATATAAAAAAGAAATCCTCCAATCGAATACCTCATAATAGCATTTTTGGATGTTTATAAATGTGTGTCTATGCATCTCTGTGGTTGTGTTCTAATTTCACACACACACACACACACAAGCATTAAATAGTACTCACCTTTTCTTATGTAATTAGAGCAGAGATATTGTTTGCACCACATATACAGTATTTCAGACTTTTTTTCTGCACTAATGCTTAAGTAGTAAATGTGTCTGATATACTGATCAATGATTAGTGGTCTTGTTCCTTAGCACCAGGACAGCCACCAGTGAATGTGGAGTGGAATCTGATAGGCTCGAAGCTAACTGTCCACTGGGACCCTGTAATTACCATGGAGATGGAGTCAGAGGTTACTGGGTATAAGGTTAGTTTTTATGTTCTATGAATCACCACATTTTTTTAATGAGCATGCAAAAATAGATAAAAGGGGCTTTTGTATTATAGCGAAAATGGGGATCAGGTATATTATACTTTGCAGTGTCATTAACAGCTGAGTTAATTAATGCAGATTCATATGGATTAATACCAAATATACTCACATTTGTATTCAGACCTCAGACAATGGTCTTAAACACTTTTTACGGTTACATTGGATTTATGTGAGTGGGGCGGAGTTTGGCAAAAAATAAATTAAAAGTATTAATTTCAGTGCCACTGTCTGACAGATTAATGTAGCCCCAGTTTGTCATGGTTAAATTCATGTTCTGGGCTGTACGTACACATCTCTGTATAAATATTGGTGTGACTTTCAAACTCAAATCATTAAGTTGCCAGCTCTGAATATGTGATATAATAATAGCTGTAATAAACAGTCTCTCTTTCTCTCTCTCTCTCTCTCTCTCTCTCTCTCTCTCTCTCTCTCTCTCTCTCTCTCTCTTTTAATTTTGCTTACTCACTTGTTTGATCTGATGGCTCTTTCCTTTCTGTCCCTGTCCTTCTCTCTCTCTCTCTCTCTCTCTCTCTCTCTCTCTCTCTCTCTCTCTCTCTCTCTCTCTCTCTTACTTTTGCTTGCTCACTTGCTTGATCTGAAGGCTCTTTCTCTTTCTCTCTCTCTCTCTCTCTCTCTCTCTCTCTCTCTCTCTCACTCACAGACACACAAACACACCAATGTGATTATAATAATCACAATTTTAAAATCTTTTTTTTTGTTAGTCATTAAAAATTCTGTGTATAAGCTGTTACTAAAGAAACATTAGAAAATAGACCAAGTGCATTAATATTAACCTTTTATTCATGCTACACAATAAACCACCTGTGTTTTTATTTACAAAAGGAATACACAACTTTTAACCAATCAGATCATATAGTTATCATAATAATAACATTTTGTTTTGTTGTTGTTGTCCAATTTTCCAGGTTTCCTACACAAGGAACAGACATACGGAGATTAACACAGTGACCACTAACGTTACCTTTGTGGAGCTCATCCTTCCTGCAGATGATAATTATATCATTCAGATTTGTGCTCTGAGCGACAGTGGGGACGGCATGCCCACCGAGCCCATCAACATACACAAACTGAGTAAGAAAATCTTGTTCTAATCTAGATAGAGTTTAGTCAAATGTCAGTTTTACTCACTAGTTGCTAAGACTTAAATAGGTCATTTAAAAACCTAGGCTAGCTGTATCCAGAATTAGAACCACACAGTTTGTACTAAATGGAGAAAAATCTGTTAGTCAACAATTACAGAATGCTGTACATGCATATTTTGTGCACTCATGACACCAATTAACCTAATTTGAAAGCAGTCTTGGTGTTTTTCAGCCATTAATGGCTTTCTCCAGATACACATAAACTTATCAGCATTTAGGAAAAGTGCAAGTTTATGTGTTTGTTTGTTTGTTTGTTTATACTGTTTATCTCAATTATCAGAGCACCTTGTTTAATATTATTGAGTTAATATAACAAGCCACTGCCAGAATAACATTCAGCTACATTTATCATCCATGTGCATCACATCAAGCAATATAAAAAAATTATATCATCAAACTGATTTTAAACATAAATACACCAAGTTACTGTGAACAACACAGAATTAACCCCATAATGTTTTTAGGATCATTATTTCCACCATGCAAGAAGAGCAGGTGCAGGTTCTGGCAAATCCCTTTGCAGGAAACGCAGCTCTCAGCATTTAATGTGGCTCACTAAATGAGCACTTGGTGATTTGAGATTTGCAGTGTACACCTTGTATCCTCCGCTGGGGTAAATAGTGTGATCTTTATTAACTATGCTATAGCTCTTGCCATCCATCTCTGCCTGATCTCAACTCCCTCCTACATACTGAGGTACAAGCAGACAAAACTAGAGGTGAGATCGGCACTGTACAGCAGATCCTTCAGGTTTTCAGTCCTCTTGGATTTCTCTCTGTCTCTCTTTCGTGTAAACAAGTAAACCTGTGGGCATTTTCAGAGCGTTCAGAGTTGCACCAGTACTGCTAATAAGCTTTCTTTTATACAAATGCTCAGAGAAACATTGTGCTTTCTAGATGGAGCTGAGCAATCAATTGAGAATTCATTTACACATATTGATTCTACCGTGGCACTTTTTCTTACATCAGTGGTAAAAATACAATTAAACACACACAGTGCCTATTATTATAGGGATGTATCTAATTTGATCATCTTAAAAGTTGCTACACATCCAGCTTGTAAACTTAATTAAAGTATGCTCATTAAATCTCGTATGCACAACTCCTGGCCTAGATACTCGTATTTCAATTATTTGTTCAGTGCGTTCTGGGACTGGTATAGACATATAAAAAAACTTTCCCAGACTCCCATCTTGCTTTTAGAACTGAAACTAACGAGTGGTGTCATTTTAATGATATCTAATATTCGGTAACTGTGATACAAGGATAAATATACTATAGTCACTAATAAGATGCAGGGTTTGCTTCCCTGTGAAATGGAGCTCTAATTTAGAAAAATCATAGAAAAAAAAATGTTTCAACCAGATATTGGCAGTTTGGGCAAAAAAATGCAGTTTGGAAGAGATGAAAAATTCTCATATGGGCATGCACAGCTTCAAATGGACAACACTATCATACATGTCATCCTTGTATACGTGCAATTGTTTGTGTATAATAAAAGAAATAGTAACTAAACTCCATTATTTGATAGCCTTGTCCATTAATCCACTACACTCTTGACATTGTGCCAATATGCAAGCCAATTGGAGGTGTATGTGCTCATTCAGTCACCTTAATATAATGATCAAGCATTTCTATCCTTTCATTTTGTTTTAACCTGACAATTGTTTCCCACCAGCCAACTTTCTCATGTTATCCACAGAGGGTTAAGGCTAATAGAAATGTCTTCCAGGGCATGTAAAGTCAGCCAACCACATCTTTTTGATTTGATCATACTGCATCACTTTTTTTGCCATTGTTGATAATTGTGTACAAAATTGTTTACAAAAGCTTTCTCAGTTTACTGAATAACGTTCAGGTGAAACAGTCAGCTGTCACACCCAGCAGTAAGAAAGAGGGCTTCAAATTATATATTTTCATTTGCATCCATAAAAGTTCATACCTGACTTTGCATTATTTGCAATTATTTTTTAGATAATCTAGTTATTTTTTTATTGTTTGCTTTTTGTTTTATTGTTTCTTATGTGCTTGTCCATATAAACAACTTTTGGACTATGAATGTTACTAACTATGAGTAATTTCTAGTAAGGATCAGGTGACAGGAGAGATCAGCAGAAGGTTGACATGTTTTAGGTTGATGAGGAAGTAAAAGAAACTGCAAAGTTTGAGAGTAGGAGGACACAAAGACATCAGCAGAAATCTGAACAAAATGCATGGTTTAAATAAGTTTGTGTGGGTTTTAAATCTTAACAAAGGCAGGCATAATTATGAATAGGTTCATAAATGCTCCAATATTTAAAACAAAAGATTTTTGTATAACACAAATTACATTATAATATAAATAGGATTATTTAAATAAAAAAAGAATGTACCTCATTTTTTGCCCATTGTTTATTTTAAACATCTTCACATGTTTATTAAATATCTTTACATATCCTCACATAAAACACACTACTCCTGTAATACTTTTTTTCATAGCAGTTACAATAATATATAATAAATAAGGATTCCCTTTCAGGAACTTGAGCTGTGTTAACAACTCTTTGAGAACGCCTTTGCATGACCACACTCATGACCAAAAGCACATGCAGTGGAGACTGCGCTAGCTTCTATTGTTCAGGAAGCGCTCTGTGTGTGTCTGTTTTCCTTCGTAAGGTAAGTAGAGGTAAAAAGGTAAAACAAAGAAAAAAATGGACAAGCAATCTTTCAGGCTGTGTGTCTCTGCCGAGGCGAGGCGAGGCACAGATTAAGGTCATGGGGTTCGCAAATTGATCTGGCAGAGGGAATGGAGACAGGCATGTTCCTTTCTTCTTCCTCACCTGCCAGATCCAGCACCATCTCTCAGGGTTCCGGAGCCCGCTCTTTGGCAGTTTCTTTCCCCCTGTTTAGAGGGCACGGTGCTCCACTTCTCTTCATCTGAGAAGGGGATGAGGTGGGCACCCTACTGGAAGAACCTCTGCCTCTGCAGCCAGTCCAGTTTAAGGAACTTGTGGAGGTGGTGACTTAAGCGGTTTCTAAGCTAAACATTGGTTGGCCAGCTGAGAAGCAGGAACTGCGTTCTCAAAATAAACTGTATGAGCACTTCCTTTGACCTAGGTCACTGCCTCCATGCCAGGCCTGCCTTTCTTTTCTGATCTGGTGCTGCCTACCAAGCCCCTTCAGACCTCCTTGGCTCCGGTGAACAAAGTGCACATGGTGGCAGGTCAGGCCGGTGGCTGCCTGCATGCCATGGCAGTCTTGCAGGGAAAAGGGTTAGGGTTAGATATTAAAAGGATGACATCCTAGAGTTGGGTCGTGCCACAGACCTGCCTATTTGGGCCACTAAGGAGACCACTAGGACTATTGGCCGGTCTATGGCAGCCCTGGTGGCCATTGAGATGCACTTGTGAGACAGAGACAGAGCCTATCTCCTGGACACCTCCCTCACGGGGCTGGGGGGGTGGTCATGAGTGGCTGCTCTGCCCAAGGTCTTTGGAAAGGGCCCTATCTCTTGTGGCACATGCTTGGAGGGGCTGGCTGTGCTTTTAGCATTGAAGCATTTCCTCTCAGACCTGAGGGGCCATCATATGCTGATCTTTACAGACAACACATCCGTGGTCTCTTACATCAACCATCTGGAGAGTCTGCACGATAGCCCCCTTTACAAGCTGGCACAACAGATCCTCCTGTGAGCCCAAAGAAAGCTGCTTTCTCTGAGAGCAGTATACATCCCAGGGTGCCTAAACCAGGGAGCAGACGCCCTTTCGAGGCAAGGGCAGAGGTTTGGGAATGGAAGCAAATATGGAGGTTTTAAAAAAGTTTTACAGAGGGGACCTGTTTGAACTCGAGAGACCTCCCACTCTCATTTCTGGTTTTCCCTCACACATCCAGCTCCTCTCAGACTGGACACCACATGCAGGTGTGCACCTGTATGCTTTACCCCATTGCGCTGCTCCTGGGAGTTCACCTGGATGAAGTCCATCTCCTTCTGGTAGCCCCTTGCTAGCCATGCTGGCCATGGTTTGCGGACCTGGTAGCCTTTTCTTGAACACCCTCCCTGGGAGATTTCTCTCAGGTGGGATCTCTTCTCTCAGGCAAGGTGGCATTCTATTTCACCCTCATGCAGAGTTGTGGAGGCTGTGGCCCCTGAGGGGTCAGCTGAGGTTGTAGAGACCATTCTCCAGGCCAGAGCTCCCTCCACAAGGAGGTTGTATGGTGCCTGTTCACTATATGGTGTAAGAACCATCAGTTATCCAGTTAACTGCATTGTTGGCCCAGTGATTCAGGAACAGTTTGCCATAGGGTTGTCTCCTTTTACCCTACAGGTTTACGTGTCTGCTATTATAGCATATCATGCTCCGTTTGCTGAGCCGTTGCTAGGGAAAAACCTGTTAGTGACAGGTTTCCTTTGCGGTACCTGGAGGCTAAGGCCTTAGGTGTGACCAAGACTGCCTTCGCTCTGGCGGCCCAGTCCAAGCCTTCCTTTATACCCTTGAGGTTTCTTGCAGTCAAGACTGTTTTTCTACTGGTCATCTTGTCTCTAAAGACAGTTGAAGACCCTCAGGCCCTTCCCATGGCCCCCTCTTGTCTAGAGTTTACCCAAGGCATGGCCAGTGCCTTTCTCTACCCCAGGCCGGGGTATGTTCCCATGGTGCCCTCTATTGCCCCAGGACCAGTCATGCTCCAGGCATTCTATCCTCCTCCCTTTTGGGCCCCGGCCAGAAGAAACTTAATCGGGTATGTCCACAGAATATGTCCACAGAGCAGAACGGACCAGCTGTTCATCTGCTATGGTCCATATAAGAGGGGTCTTCCTGCGGACAAGCAGACACTCAGCAGGTGGATTGTGGATGCTATCTCCCACTCTAATGAGTCCATTGGTCTCCCCACTCCTTTCGGGTCAGAGCTTACCCGACCCAGAGTCTGGCAGCCTTTCCTCTGGTGTTTGTCTACAGGATATTTGCAATGCTGCAGGCTGGTCCACCACTCTGACCTTCGTCAGGTCTTACAGCCTTGACCTTAGTGCCACTCCTTGCCTCTCAGTCCTTTAACCTAGCTGTGCCCATACTTGTTAGGCAGGAATTCCTCAGTCTGGTGGTGTTGTTCTCTCATTCCCAAAGCAATGTTGACGGAGCTCGAATTCCTAAATGGGAACCTTTTTAGATTACATATGTAATCCTGGATCCCAGCGTGAACGAGATGCTGCATCTCAGTGCAACACTCTATGCATTCCTGCAAGCGCTTCCTTTCCTCTTTATAGCTAGTGCTGTCTCCACTGCATTTGCTTTCACCCTGCCGGTGATGTCATGCACTTTCATTGGACAGATTACATAAGTGGTTCAGAGCGTGGTCATGCAGAGGTGTTCCCAAAGCATTGTTGTCTCGTTCCCTCGGGGAACCAGGGTTACATACGTAACCTAGAGATGATCAATGTATCGCAAATGATTCCCACTATAAATACTTTTCTTTTAGAACAAAATTATATCAGAAAATACAGTGCTACCTCGAAACTCACAGGGGTTACGCTCTATGACCCCTAACAAGTAACGAAAAAATCACGAGAATTTGTTTTTTGGTGAATTGTACATGTACTGTACTGTAAAATCAACAAAAATTGTGAATTATTTGTCATAAATGTTTTATTTACTACTTTATATGAATAATACAATAATAAAATTGTTTTTTAAACATTTTTAAGTAATCTATTAGTACAAACTCTGTACAAAAAGTTGTTTTTAAATGTTACTCCGAACTTTTAAGACTCTTGCGGCTTCTCGCAAACTATCAGATTTTCACGGGTTACTCTTAGTCCGGTTCCAAATGAAAAGTTGCAAATTATCGAGGTCACAAGGGTCAAGGTAGCGAGTATCAAGGTTCCACTGTACATAGTTCAGGCATAGAGCCTATTCGCTAGTGTCACTGTGATTGACAGGGAAAGTGAGTATGCCAGTTCACACACCCAGAAACCATGGCATCATCAAGGCTTCTGTTGCTCAGGACATTTCTATCCTGATGGAAGTGGTAGTGATCTCTTAACACAGACCCTGTCCACAGGGATGAGGACTTAAATGGTTTGATGAGTATGAAAAAATTTAAAGTAATTATATGCTATGACCTTTTCAGTCAGCAGATCTCAAATCAATTGAACAGCTTTGGGATATTTTGGAGCATTGTGTTAGACAGCAATGTCCATCATCATCATCAAAACAACAAGTGATGGATTGTCTTTTGGAAAGAATGATGTGTCATCAATCTAATTCAGTTACAGAGACTTGTTAAATTTATGCTAAAGGATCAGCCCAACACTTTACTAAGGCACTTTTCAGATACATTTTATTACATGCTGACAGCAGATTTACTCTAATAAAATGGGCAGTACAGTAATCCCCCATTTATCGCGGTGGTACTGTTCCAAAATCGCCACCCCAAGAATGCTATTTTATGTATACAGTAGTGTACTGTTTCAACATTTAACTTCATTTTATAATTAATAAGTATATTTTAATTTTGAATTATATACATAAAATGTCTGTTTAAAGTACTGAAATAAATTTAATTGTGCAACAACCAGTACACATAAGTACACAAACTGTACATTTCAGTGCAATATTATTGTATTAAATTGTTTTAGTTTGTTGTTAATTATTAAGCATGTGATGAATAAAAGGAAAGCTGTACCAGGTAAACTTAATTATTATCTGCAGTAGTTTAATAGTTTTTGTCAGAATAAATATGTAGACTACAGAACATATCCAAGCAATCAACATCATGGAATTATGTCTGTTAGTCTGCAGAGTCAGTGAAAACATTCAGTCATAGTGAAGAGCCTTTTCTTTTTAGACTTGCCCAATAATCTATGTCTGCAAATACTATTTGGTGCCTTCATTACACTCATTTGACACGAATGCCATTTCAAATGAATATAAGGCTAAAGTGGGTTAATCCCAGAAGTAAAGGTAAATAGCAATGACTTGCAATACCAACCCTGACCTGCTAATGTGAAAATGGGCCGAGGAAGCATGTTGAACACTTTAAAGGCAAAAGCAACTGGACTGAGAGTTTTCTTATCAATATTGGCAAATGCACATTTGTCTGGTAATGTCAGACTAGCAGTGCTGTAGATAAGACAATACAATTAGGTATGTTAGTGGCTTGTTTTTTTGCTGCTGTTTTCAGTCAAGAAAAGGCCAACACAAAGGTAGTGTCAAAAGAACAAATTCACAGCTCCTCGTGGCCTTTTTTTTTTTTGGCTATACAATTTCTACAGAACTCTTTGGTTAAATGCCATACACTCCATGGTTGCATAGGTGATATGAAGATTTTACTATAGCAGTAATAGCAAAAATAAATATGACCATAAAGAGCACATGGTAAATGTTAAAAAAGTTTTATTATAAATATTATTATTATTATTATTATTAATATTACAAATTGACAATAAACATGTGGTAACGTACTTTTGTATTTAATTTTATAACATAATAAATACAGTTTAACAGTGTGGATAAGACTGCAGAAGAGCTTTTTGTTTGAGCTTGTGTACTTGACATAGTAGTCATCCTGCCATGTAACAAAAAAGTTATCAGTTAAGCAAGTAATATTAGAACCATTCCACTTCCATCTTGCTTGCATGTTTTGACTCAGCTTTTGCTTTATTTATATACACACATTTTGTATTGTATCTTGCCAATAATCTTAGTTTGACCTACAACTTTTGCACTTAAACGCTAGTTATGCTGCCTGAAATAAAATACAATTGTTTATCACAGATTCCTATACAATTTCAGCATTTTCCAGATGTCCTTATCCAGAGCAAGCAATTGAGGGTTAAGGGCTTTGCTCTTGCTGTTACAAACAGTTTACTTTAGGTCTGATGACCAGACCACAAATACTTCAGACTTAAAGAAAACATAAAAGTACATTCTTTATGGGATCTACTTGTGTAATTATAAGTTTTAAGTTATAACTTGAGCTTACATAAAAACTATGCTGAGTTTACATTCTAATGAGTCTTCATAGGCATTAAGTTCTCTCAAGGCAACTGGCAGCCAGCAGAAATGCATCTGAGAACACTCATTATGCCAGAACTCAAGTCAGAGGGCTACATTCAAATGTCAAAACAAGAATCTGCAGCTACACAGCTTTATACACCTGTTAATGGCTGACAGGAAAGGAATGGGTTCAACAGATTTGTTGGTGTTCCAGAAGATGCTTTTCGTCCCCACCATGGTTATAAAGAGTGGTTATTTGAGTCACTGTAGCCTTTGTGTCATCTTGAACCAGTCTGGTCATGCTTCACTGGTCTTTCTTTTTCTTACTGATTTCCAAAAATTCCAGGAAATCAACAATGTTTTAAATACTCAAACCAGTCAACCAGACACTAACAACTATTGTCAGGAATGTGTGACTGGGTGGAAGGACCCAAATTCAGGATGTAACGGGGTATGGAGAAAGTAGTCTTTAATGGAGGGAGTGAGCAAAGTAACCAAATTAAAAAATGTGGGCAAAATCTAAAACACAGTCCAATAAACAGTCCAGGGTCAGAACACAGGCAAACTAGGCAATGCAGGCGGAGACAAAACTGAATCCAAAACAGTCCAAAGTCAAGAGCCAGTAAACAGAACAATCAATACGATAAGCTGATTTTATAATTGCATGAATAACGTCTCAAGGTTACGAACGTAACCCTAGTTCCCCGAGGGAACGAGACGCTGCGTCGAAACGCTATGGGAACGCCCCTGCGTGACCACGCTCTGAACCACGTGTGAAATCTAGCCAATAGGCAAGCCGTGACGTCATAGACAGGCGACGTCGCGTAAACCAGGAAGCTACAAGATGGCTGTGCGGTGGTAGCGACATTAGCTTCTGCAAAGAGAGAAGGTAAGCGCCGCAGGGACGCAGGGAGTGTGGCACGGAGACGCAGCGTCTCGTTCCTCGGGGAACTAGGGTTACGTTCAGAACCTTGAGACGTTCCCCTTCAGGAACTCGAGCTGCGTCGAACGCTATGGGAACGAGTGTCCAATCACGCCACACTGACCAGACCCTGCCAAGAGTGAGGGCCTCGGCACCAGCACGTAGGACAGAGGAGCCCGGGGTGGCTCTGAGGTCGAGGCCATAGAACCTGACAAAGGCCAGCGGGGTGGACCAACCCGCAGCGTCACAGACGTCCCGGAGTGACACTCATGTGCACCCGGCCGCAGAGGCCGCCACACTCCGGCGGGGCGAGCCCTGACCGCGATCGGGGCGGGGACCAGGACTCGCAGCCGAACAACTGCACCAACCACCTCCAAGGACTCGTCCTGTGGAGATAAGCACCCAGTGCTCGCACTGGACACAGCCGGGTCTCGTAACCCCTGGTCGGGGGCTATAATAGAGGAGGGCAGAATGCCTGTAACACGACACATCGTGTGGGAGCACCTGGCCCCGTGTAAGAACACTCTGGGCATGCCAGGGGGCAACTCCAGGTGGGACGAGGCAACTGCCAAGTCCCAGACAGGCACTCCGAGTCATCCTCACTGCCGACATGAGACCCAGCAGCCTCTGGAACTGCCTCACAGTGACCAGGCGGCCTGCCCCTACCCTCCTGACTGCAGTGAGGATGACTACAAACCGGGCGGGAGACAACCGTGCCCGCAACTCGGCCGAGTCCCACACCACGCCGAGAAAGTGGCCCTCCGCGCTGGGAAAGTACACACAACCCGGCGTCCCAGTCCGAACGCCAGTACCTTCATGCAGGCGGGAACAGCACCTCAATGCCAAACCGCCAGGTGGTCTAACGAGCCACCATCAACCAATCGTTGATATAATACAGAACGCGGATGCCCTGAAGCCGCAGCGGGGTCAGTGCTGCGTTCACGCACTCTGTGAAGGCATGGGGTGAGGGCGCTAGGCCGCACGGAAGGACCGATATTGGTAAGCTTCGCCCCGAAAGCAACCTCAGGAACCTCCCGTGCGCGGTGAAGGACGGCTGCATGGGAGCATGCAACCTCCAGATCTAGCGTATGACAAATCAGTCCTCGGACATGACCTGAGACACGACCTCTCTAAACGAGAAACCTGAATGGGACGCAACCCACCGTCCTTCTTTGGAACAACGAAGCACGGGCCGTAGCAGCCTGACTCGCAAACTGAGGGGGGAACCACCTCAATGGCCCCTTTCCCCAGGAGTGCGCACTCCTGTTCCAGGACCAGGGTTTGCACGGGTCCCGCCAGGGCGGGACACACCCCGTCGAGCCGGGGAGGAGAAGATGCGAACCGAATCGCGCAACCCTTCTTCACAGTACGCAGGACCCCGAGAGACTCAGGCAGCCCTAAGACTGACAGAAAGTCTCCACAGGAGAACCAACCCCTCGGGCTGGCCCCGACCCACTCAGAGCGGCTGGGCGGTGCTCTGCAGCCGACCACACCTCCTGAGAGGCGGCGGAACGCCCGTCCGCAGCGATCACGCCGGGCGGAATACGGGAGCAAACCGCTGGAGAAGCTGCGCCCTGAACACGACCCGTGGCAGGGCTAACAGACAGTCCTCCTGAACCCGAACGGCAGGAGCAGCGTGCTGCGGCCGTCGAAGCCCCCTGAGAGGCGGCGGATGACACCCATCCGCAACGAACTGTCGAGCGGAAATAAGGGAGTTAACCGCTAGAGGGAGGCAGCGTCCCGAACACCCTGTGGCAGGGCCGACAGACCGGCCTCCCGGCGGTGCCAGGGAGGGACGAGCACCGTAGCATGAGGTGCGCACCGCCCTCCAAAATGCAAGCCATCAGGCCTCACGCACCATAGCCTGCTCACCAGAGGCGAGGACGACCTCAGGCCGTCCAGCCCTCCTCGGCCTAGAGAGTCGCCAGGGCCCCTAGGACCGCCCGCTGAGTCGGGCGGCAACACTCTCACCGGGCCATCTCGCTGTGCCTGGACGCACAGGGCGCGGCTGCCGCTGAGCAGCTCCATCGGAGCAGCGAGGAACTACCACTGAAACGCCACCGCGGCCTCCTGAACCCGCCAGCAATCACCCTTACCCACAGCGTCACCAGGTCAGGCCAGGAGGGACACCATGACGCTCAGAAGGAAGCTCGCATCATCCCCCATAGCAGGCCAGCCTGGTATGCCTGCAACACACTCATCGTGTGGAAGCAACCTGTAGCCTGACCTGCCGCGCAGCGCCACCCACCAGAGCCAAGCGGCGCTCAGAGGCAAACCGATAGCCGTCACAGACGCAACACTCGGGAGAGATAGCTAGCTAGCATCTCCACCACAGCGGCAACGCCCCGTAGCCGCGCCACGCAGATCCAATAACATTCGCGCACAGCGAAGAACATCGGAAAAGCATGCGGCCCACGGGCCTCCCAGGACCCAGACACCTCGGTGCGCAGATCAGGGGAGGCGCTGAGGCTGTGACACAGTGCAGGAAACGCACAACCAGCTCACTGGCGCGCGCTGCTCCCGCCACACGACCGGCCAAGCTAATCCAGCTCGGACCGGCCCGTGCCACGACCACAAGGAGCTCCATATACAGCACAGGCTGTGAGGAGTCCGCAGGCTCGCCAGCATCCACCAGCTCAACCTCCTCGGAGAGAGACATGTAATGCTGCGCCGCCCGCACCGGGAGAAGAAGCAGCCGCCAGGCATGCTTCCCCTAATTTCCCGAAATTTCATCCACCTCGGAGGAAGAAATACAGAGCACCGCGTCACACACACCGGGAAAAGAACCGATACCAAACGAGCGCTCTCCCCGGGGAACGGGAGCTCGGCTAGCAGCCGGGAGCGCATAGCCACACGGCTAAAGCTAACAGCCGATACCATCGAGAGCCAAAGCCTCGAGGGAGAGCGCTCACCTCGGAGAGCGCTCTCTGAAATTCTCCCACCTCGGAGGAAGAATACGGAGCACCGCGAACGCACCGGGGGAAGAACCGTTACCAAACGAGCGCAATCCCGGGAACGGAGCTCGGCTAGCAGCCGGGAGCGCATAGCCACACGGCTAAATGCTAACAGCCGATACCATCGAGAGCCAAAGCCGCGAGGAAGAGCGCTCACCTCGGAGAGCGCTCCCCGAAAATTCACCCACCTCGGAGGGAGAATACGGAGCACCGCAAACGCACCGGGGGAAGAACCGTTTCCAAACGAGCGCAATCCCCGGGGAACGGGAGCTCGCCTCGCAGCCGGGAGCGCATAGCCGCACGGCTAAAATGCTAACAACCGATACCCTCGAGAGCCGACTAAGCACGCTCCTAAGCTAAGCAAACAACACATCGGCTGCGTGAATCGGGGCAAGCAGGAGACACGCAGACGGAATTTTGCCTGCATATAAGCTCATGACTGCACAGATAACACACTCAAAGCGCTTACCTGAACTAGCAGAAGCTAATGTCGCTACCACCGCACAGCCATCTTGTAGCTTCCTGGTTTACGCGACGTCGCCTGTCTATGACGTCACGGCTTGCCTATTGGCTAGATTTCACACGTGGTTCAGAGCGTGGTCACGCAGGGGCGTTCCCATAGCGTTTCGACGCAGCTCGAGTTCCTGAAGGGGAACTGACATTACTATTAAAGTGCTCAGTAAGTGTGTGTAGTACATCGTTGCTTTTTAAAGTGGCAAAAAAACACCGTAGCATAAGTATTTTTGCTCTCAATCTCCAGGAATTAGGTTTGGTCTTAAAATCGCTTAAAATCCCCTTGGGGGAAAAAAAATTTTGTGGCATTAAACTAGATAGATGGTTGTTGACCTGCCTAATGGAGATGAATAAATATATTCATTCATCTTCAGTAACCACGTTACACTGTCAGGTTTGTAAAAAAAAAAAAAAAGAGTGTGGCATTAAAAAAAATTTGACAGTGGATCATCAGTGCTTTGGAGCTCTTTTAGAGCGCATTAGTGGTTACACTATTGGTGTTCAGTGCTAAGAAAATCAGATCAGAAAATAAAGGATCTTTAAATATTCTGCTGGAAAAAGTTTAAAATCCATTTACAAGCACCCCAACACTTAGATATTACAGGAGGGGGCTCACAGATGCTATTTCTACCAAGGAACGCCTCTAGATTACGTATGTAACCCTGGCTTCCTGAGGGAACAAGATGGCAACAACTCTTTGGGAACGCCTCTGCATGACCACGCTCTAAACCAAGTGTGTTATCTGTCTAATGGAAGAGCGTGAACAGGAAGCTCTAAACGCACATGCTACTTTCACTACTTAAGAAAATGTAAATCTGGAAAACATATAACAGAAATCATACCACTGCAAGTGTAATATTTGGGTTTATTTAGGTGCAAGTGAGGTTATTGTTTAGATTCTTTTGGTCAGAAATAAGTGTTTTGATGTTGTATGTGGAGTAGAGTAAAAGCTGGTGTGACATTTCAAAATTGTTGTGCATTGCTATATTCAGGCGCACATTCAATTAAAACATTTAAAAAAGTTTAGATTGACAAACTCTACTGGTATCATTGTTAAAAACTAAGTGACACTTTTACATCATAGTTTTCTGATTTGGACACAATGCCCTCGAACCTTTTCTTACCCATTTGTCCTTTTCCTGAAGAATATTTGAATGAATTTTGCAAATTTAAAACATTTTAACAAGGAATATAAATTAGCAAAAATAATTAACAAGGCTACTAAAAAAGCTTGTCTTTGGATAGGAAGATTTAAAAAAGGACAAATGACAGGACAAGACTTCAATAAGTGCAAAATATGAATACAGTGTTTATTAAAGTGTAAGCAATGATTTTACCTATGTAAGTAAAAGAAATCGATAAACTTGAATAATAGAATTGATGACACTGTTTTTCCCTGTGTTTCAGGTATGAGTGTACGGGGTTCAAGAGCCTGGCATCCAACCACCATCCCCTTGCCCTTGCTTTTTATCATCGCATTAACTGCCATGAGGCCAAATTTGTGAAAAGGACTCATAATGCACTAACTTGCACAGAGTTGATCAATTGTAAGCTCATTCTTTACAAATCATAAGAGCAGTGTATTAAAACTTTTTTTTTCTTTCTTCAAAAACTCTTAACCTTCCCATGTTTTATCTGAGGCAGCATCACGTGAATTTGATGAAACCCACAAGGAAATTTGAACGCTACATGATTTTTTTTTTGTGCATGTTGTGGTCTCAAGGCAAGCATTTAAATAGACTGAACACAGTTCAGTCATACTTTTTGTACCGTACACGGATGTCATGACTCATATGCACTACGTGCCAGCTGGTCTCTGTGACCCTTGCGGAGAACAAAATGCCTTACTTCCATGTTACATGCCAAAGTAGTTTATGTCTTTTGTCATGTCCTTCACTTCCTGTTGCTAAGCTACTGTTTGTCCAGACATGCTTTTTATTCCTTTTTGATATGAAAACGTAAAGTAAATAGTGTTTTTATACTATATTGTCACATATCACTGGCACTCCGCGGCTTCGGCGTACTCATTTTACAGAATATGATTTTTCACTGTGCCTTCGATATAATAGCTGCATATCTTGAGTTAAAATTTACATCATTGAGCCTTTACTGTTCAGCCATTCATTATGTTTGAGAATGTAGCAGTGTGTCTTCTGATTTGTTTCGGGTTAGTGGTGAAGCAATGTCTATGTGTCATGAGCCTATGTTATTGGGTTCTGTCAACATATAAATATAGCACAGTGTAATATTGAGTTGCTGCCATACAATTCATTATCAGTTTATAATGTCCCGTGTCTATAGATACCACTAGAGTATTGATATAAGCTGATAATATTATATTCTCCCAAGCTGCATTATGTCATAGCTACAGAATTCATCAGACTTTTTTAGAGAGAAGAATTGTTCTAGTGAACAGCCTGTAACTTTTTTTTATACAATGCTGAGGAAAAAGGGCAACCTCTTAAGAATTAATTATATCTAGGGCAAAATTATCGAAAGTAAAAATTAGGGTTTAGATATAAAACGATGAATATTTCACAGAGAATTTAGTTCAGAAAAACAAGCAGGAGCCAGAGAGCAAAAGTGACCATAATGTTACCACCGTCATGTTTTGCTGTATGGACATTGTTAAGGAACAAATGTAGTACTCTATGCCAAGACCAAAAATTTAAATTTCATTATTCAGAAAATCAAACATGCCTTTGGGAAAATTTCTAACAGGATTTTATGTGGCTTGCCACCTGGGGTGTAATGATGCGGTGTCACATGAATCATGTTGCAGAAATATGCTATAGTGTTTTAGACAAAAATGCACAAAGATTTGCATTATTTATGGCTCAGAAATATAAAAGGATTCTTTTAAATATATATGTTCCTTAACATAAACATTTTCAAAATATTTTGAGAATCAATTTAAATGAAATCATGAAGCCAGTGTCATGCACCGAAAGAAGTCGTGATAGGAGTGTTTTACTTCACACCTACTTGCTGCCCAGCTTTGTGAAATATCTGGGCATTGATTGTCCTTTAAACAACATCTCCTGTCTGAGCTGTGCATCTTCTCAGTTTCTTTCAATTGGCCTTTAGTCTTAAAATTTTGGTGAAAAGCCTAACCTCTCTCTAACAATTTGTGTCACATTTATTCTATTAATTAATAATGGATTTATTAGTATTCTCTGGGATTTTGACATTTAGGATTTTCTTTTCTTGTCAAACTCCTTGTGCCTAACCTTATATCATTTTTTCCAATTTTTATTTTTAAATTTGGGATTTAGGACATCAGCATAATTTAATCAGTTGTGTAACACTAATATTTTACCTTGTTAAAAAGATAAACAACTGTCTGTGCCTGTGTACACAGTAACTGAATAGCAAAAAGTTTCAACCTGTAGACATAATAAATGTTTAGTTTAGATATCGGAATTTTAGACATTTTTTTAGTTTAACATTTTACTGGTAAAATAGCTGAGTAAATGAGCCAGACTCACATGATGTGTGCGCTTTAATCTTCACATCAATATTTCTTACATTATGTAATGATAAATGATGTGCCTGATCCATGCAGTATTTCAGGAACTATTAAAACATGCTCACATATTGCTTTGCAGCCATTAGGGTTTGACTGAACAGAATGGTGTATATTCTGTCCATAAGAGCAGCAGAAGGCATACGGATGTGAACTGATGAAAGATCTTTAGCATTTTTTTGTTCCCCTCCTTTTTATTTCAAGTGCAGACATCCCCAGTGTCCTCTTCAGAGGATAGGGAGAAGGCTGATCACACTAAGAACACAGTCTTTTGCCTTGGTCATGTAAAGTGCTGCATTTTCACTAGCTGTCTTTGCATCGAGCATCCATTTTGATTTTCAAGTCAAATGAAAATCAGCACAAAAGTGAACGCAAGAGAACATTCGCTCGTCTTTGGCCTTTTTTTAGCAGAAGAATGTGTTATTCTTACAGACTTGTACAGATGTAAATGCCTGCAATCTGTCAAGGCTGTCAGAAACCTTTGTCCTGGATTGGGACCACTGGGTAGATTTGATTCAGATTCTGATCATGGCTGGTTACATTATAGGTGCATGATGCCACTTATGGTTTGGGGACGACATTTCCTTCATTTTCTAGTTTTTTTTAGCCAGGTATGCGTTGAAATGTTTGTGTGAGACCAGAAAAAACGTGAAAATGTGCGTATGTGTGCGTGCGTGCATGTGTTGTGTAGTGCACAATCAATATCTTACATCATAAAGTTTTTCAATTATTTCGATCCCTTTGTGTTATTACAGTGCTGTTTTAATAATTGCAGTTTTTGAAACTTTGAAGGCTGTATCGAAAAAAAAATTTGGTTTCATGGCTTTCTTTTTAGTCTTTGTAACGAAAAAAGAAGCAAAGACATTTAAAAACTTTAATTGACGGAAAACATGGCTACCAAGAAAATATTCATTACACCATTCTTGAAAGAATGTGACATCGTGAAATATGTTTTTTGTTTGTTTGTTTGTTTGCTTTTGTAAAACATAGCATGTGTGATTCTGTCTTTTGTAGATGCACATTTTGTCAAACGTGTAAACATTTGACCAACTCTTTTGATACGGCTGTAAAACTAGAATGTCTTTAATCTCTGCGAGATGACATGATTGATCAGGACAATATTTTCATATTGAAAAGCAATTCCCACATCCTGTATAGTAGCCGTGCATGTTTCCAATTGTTTTACGTGTGTATGTAGCCGGGGTTTTTTTTTTGTGTGTGTTTTTTTTTTAATAAACAACTGTAATAAAGCTATTTGCTGGAGATTTGCCTCCACAAGACAAGTAATTTGTGTTAAATTACATGTTGGTTTGAATTTGTCATGGCTTCAGTTGGTTGGTTGGTTTGTAAAATATGGATGTACAATACATTTGTAGATATAGTTAAGAAAACGACTGAATTTTTCTGCCTCGTCTACTTTGTGTTATAAAAGTGTTTGTAAGCAGATGCTAGAATCTTTCTCTAATTACAACTTGTTTTTTGTCTAATTTTGTGTGTCATCTAACAGAATCTTCCATTGCAATGAAGTGCAAATTTGACCCCATATTTATAAAAATATATATTTAACACAAGTTTGCAGCTTGTTGTTTGTATTAAAAGTTTACATGTTGCAGCTTGTTACATAATTCCTATTATATTACACAATTTGGGGATTTTATTTTAGTGGTGGACAGTAAGGAAATATATATTTCTTTAATATATAATATAAATATATATAGCACATTTTTCAAGTATTTGTACTTTATCAGAATATTTTCATTTTGGGAAACTCTGTTACTGCATTTTAATATGTAATATCTCACTTTTTATTCCATTACATTTCAGGAAAAAAAACATAGCATTCCCCCCTACTGAATGTATAAATTGTGTGAAATGATAACCTGTCACGAGACTACAAGCGTAACATGCTCCCCCTACATTTCTCATGAGGTTGTCTCACTGTGTGGTTTTGTGACAATAGAAAGCCCTCTCTTTATATGAATTGCATGAATATTATAATAAGTTGCCCATTCGGGAACTTGAGCTGCGTTGCAATGCTTTGGGAACTCCTCGCGTTGTCCACGCGCGTACATTTTCCCAACGGACCTCACTGTACGCGAAAGTAGTTGGGGCTAAGGACCTAACCCTTAGGGCCACCATACACACAGTCCATGTAGAAAGGCATCTGTGGCTCACCCTGACAGGGATCAGGCTTTGCTGCTGAAAGCCCCAATGGCTCCTCCTGGCTTGTTCGGCGACGCTGTAACGGCGGTCATCAACAAGTTTCAGGAGTCTAATAAGGAGTCGGCCGCGTTCCAGTGGTACCTCCCTCGCTGCTCCCATGGGGCTGCTTAGCTGCAGCCTCAGCCTGGTATGTCCAGGCACTGCGAAGCCCAGAAAGAGAGCATTGCCACCCAGTCCCCGCAGTCAGGAGAGTAAGAGAAGGCTAGTCACTCACTGTGAAGCCGTTCCAGAGGCTGCTGGGTCTCAAGGCGGCAGCGTCCAATGTGATTCCACTTGGCCTCCTCCACATGAGACCCCTCCAGTGGTGGCTCTAGGACAAAGGGTTCTCCCGAAAGGGCAATCCACACCATACCATGAAGGTTTCACAGAGAGCCCTTTGAGCCTTGGATGTGTGGAGTGAACTGACGTTCCTGTCCCAGGGCCCCGTCTTGGGAACTCCTTGTCGTCACGTAATGCTAACAACGGATGTATCCCTCACAGGGTGGGGAGCAGTCATGAGCACCCAAGGTCGGTGGAGCGAGCCACACCTATCATGGCACATAATGGTACCTGAGTTTCTGGGTCTGAAACATTTCCTCCTAGACCTGAGAGGCCACCATGTGTTGGTCCATATGGACAACACAGCAGTGGTCTCGTATATCAACCACCAGGGGGGTCTCTGACCTCGCCAGCCTATACAAGCTGGCGCGAAAGATCCACCTGTGGTCCCAGGGGACACTCCTCTCACTTAGAGCAGTTTATATCCCGGGATGGTTGAATTGGAGACCAGACGCCCTTTAAAAGGCAAGGGCCGAGGCCTGGGGAATGGTGACTCCACCCCGAGGTGGTGGAATAGATATGGCAGAGACATTACAGAGCTTAGGTGGGTCTGTTTGCGACTTAGGAGACCTCGCACTGTCCCCTCTGGTTGTCTCTCGCTCACCCAGCCCCATTAGGGCTGGACGCCATGGTGCAGATGTGGCCGAGGCTGCGTCTGTATGCCTACAAGTTCTGGAGAGAGTTTGCCGGGAAGGAGCCCATTTCCTCCTGGTAGCACCTTGTTGGCCGGGCAGACCATGGTTCGCGGACCTTGTGTCCCTCCTCAAGGGCCCTTCAGGGGGAGCCCTGGTTCACCCCCACCCAGAGTTGTGGAGGCTATGGTTTTTAGCAGCTGGTCTCTCTACTGGGGTAGTGGAGACCATCCTCCATTCCAGAGCTCCCTCCACAAGGAGGTTGTATGGCGCAAGGTGGCATCTGTTAGCTACATGGTGTGAGCACCACCGGTTAGACCCAGTTAACTGCCCGGTTGGTCCAGTTCTGGAGTTCGTGCAAGAACAGTTTGCCACAGGGTTGTCTCCTTCATCCCTAAAGGTTTACGTGTCCGTTATCGCTGCATACAGTGAGGAAAATAAGTATTTGAACACCCTGCTATTTTGCAAGTTCTCCCACTTAGAAATCATGGAGGGGTCTGAAATTGTCATTGTAGGTGCATGTCCACTGTGAGAGACATAATCTAAAAAAAATAATAATAATAATAATTCAGAAATCACAATATATGATTTTTAAACTATTTATTTGTATGATACAGCTGCAAATAAATATTTGAACACCTGTCTATCAGCTTGAATTCTGACCCTCAAAGACCTGTTAGTCTGCCTTTAAAATGTCCACCTCCACTACATTTATTATCCTAAATTAGATGCACCCCTTTGAGGTCATTAGCTGCATAAAGACACCTGTCTACCCCATACAATCAGTAAGAATCCAACTACTAACATTGCCAAGACCAAAGAGCTGTCCATAGACACTAGAGACAAAATTGTACACCTCCACAAGGCTGGAAAGGGCTACGGGAAAATTGCCAAACAGCTTGGTGAAAAAAGGTCCACTGTTGGAGCAATCATTAGAAAATGGAAGAAGCTAAACATGATTGTCAATCTCCCTCGGACTGGGGCTCCATGCAAGATCTCACCTTGTGGGGTCTCAATGATCCTAAGGAAGGTGAGAAATCAACCCAGAACTACACGGGAGGAGCTGGTCAATGACCTGAAAAGAGCTGGGACCACCGTTTCCAAGGTTACTGTTGGTAATACACTAAGACGTCATGGTTTGAAATCATGCATGGCACGGAAGGTTCCCCTGCTTAAACCAGCACATGTCCAGGCATGTCTTAAGTTTGCCAATGACCATTTGGATGATCCAGAGGAGTCATGGGAGAAAGTGATGTGGTCAGATGAGACCAAAATAGAACTTTTGGGTCATAATTCCACTAAACGTGTTTGGAGGAAGAAGAATGATGAGTACCATCTCAAGAACACCATCCCTACCGTGACGCATGGGGGTGGTAGCATCATGCTTTGGGGGTGTTTTTCTGCACATGGGACAGGACGACTGCACTGTATTAAGGAGAGGATGACCGGGGCCATGTATTGCGAGATTTTGCTTTGAAGATGGGTCGAGGCTGGGTCTTCCAACATGACAATGACCCGAAGCACACAGCCAGGATAACCAAGGAGTGGCTCTGTAAGAAGCATATCAAGGTTCTGGCATGGCCTAGCCAGTCTCCAGACCTAAACCCAATAGAGAATCTTTGGAGGGAGCTCAAACTCTGTGTTTCTCAGCGACAGGCCAGAAACCTGACTGATCTAGAGAAGATGTGTGGAGGAGTGGGCCAAAATCCCTCCTGCAGTGTGTGCAAACCTGGTGAAAAACTAAAGAAAACGTTTGACCTCTGTAATTGCAAACAAAGGCAACTGTACCAAACATTAAATTTGACTTTCTCAGGTGTTCAAATACTTATTTGCAGCTGTATCATACAAATAAATAGTTCAAAAATAATACATTGTGATTTCTGGATTTTTTTTTTTAGATTATGTCTCTCACAGTGGACATGCACCTACAATGACAATTTCAGACTCCTCCATGATTTCTAAGTTGGATCACCGCCTGCGGGGTGGTTGCTGGGTAGGCACCCTCTTGTGACACATTTTCTCTGCAGCGCCTGGAGGCTGAAGCCCAGGAGGCGACCCAGAGTGCCTGTCTGAGACTTGGCCGTTATGTTGGTGGCTCTATTGGAGCCCCCCTTTGAGCCCCTGCCCTAAGTGGCCTTTAGGTACCTGTCTGTGAAGACCTCTTTCCTCCTGGAGTTTGCCCCTGGCATGGCCAGTGCATTCCTCTACCCAAAACCTGGGTACGTACCTTAGGTGCCTACGGCCCCCTCACGACCTGTCGTGCTGCAGGCATTCTGCCCTCCTCCGCTCCTAGCTCCCGAACAGGAGAAGCAAAACTGGCTGTGTCCAGTGCGAGCACATGGACATGTATCTGCACAGGACGAGTCTATAGAGGAGGTCAGAGCAACTGTTTGTCTGCTATGGCCCTAACAGGAAAGGATTCCCTGCCAATAAGCATACTCTCAGCAGGTGAGTAGTGGATGCTATCGCAGGATAGGATGCTAGGACGCATCTTATGAGTCCTCTGGTCTCCCCGCTCCGCTCGGGTCAAGGCTCATTCCACTAGGAGTGTGGCGGCCTCTACGGCCTGGTCCACTGGTGTCTCTCCCAAGGACATCTGCAACGCTGCGGGCTGGTCCACCCCGCTGATCTTTGTCAGGTTTAATGACCTAGACCTGAGAGCCACTCCGGGCTCCTCTGTCCTCTGGGGAACGTCTCTAGGTTACGTATGTAACCCTAGTTCCCTGAGGGGAACGAGACTTTGTGTCCCCAGGCCACACTCCCTGCATCCCTGCAGTGCTTACCTTCTCTTTTTGCAGAAGCGTTGCAGCCATTTTTTAGCTCTTGGTTGTTGCGACGTCACCCGCTGATGACATGACTTGCCTATTGGCCAGATTTCACACATGGTTCAGAGGGTGGAAAAAGCGAGGCGTTCCCAATAATAATAAATAAAAATAAAATAAATAATTTTATTAATGGATCAAGTTCAGGAATGAAAAGAGTGCAGAATAATTTTATAAAATTTAAATGTTTGAAATGTGTTTCGCCATTTGAAAATTTAAGTAAAAATCTGCTGAATTATTTTAATCATAATTAAAATATGGTGCTGAATCAACAATTGATTAGTAGCAGACTAATACCAGAAAAAAATAATTCAAATTTTTCATTGGGTGGATTCTTTTTAATATGATCCGGAAAACATTAAAATGTAAAGAGCTTTTACTGATTGATTCCTTTTTATGTGTATTATTTTTAGCATGAACGCTCTGGGTTTGTGTAAGCCACGTTTTTATCATCTTTCTTTTTACTCTGTATTTTGTCAATAAGTCAGGTTTTTTTAAATCATTTAAAAAGGTTGTATCATGCCATTTTTAATATTATTTCAATTTTGGCTTGTCATGCAAGGTTAGTATTAAATTTAATTGCCTTTTCTCACACCTTCTCCACTGTAGTGCCAAATGACCCACTGGGTTAACTGGATTAATGACATAGGCTTGAAGTGAGCAAATCCCTTCGACAGTATCATAGTCAGTAGCTGAAACATTTTGCAAAAAGAGAATTATTGTGTTCATATCTAACATGATCAGGTGCAAACAGCAAGCAAATACTGCATTCCGCTTATTTTATTGCGTTTGTACGACTCACTGAATCATTTCCTATAATCGCTGTACTTTTTTCTTAGAGACATCCTAATCCTGATCATCATTACAACAGATGGGAAAGAAACCCATCTGTGTAAAAGAAGCTGTGTTTGAAATAAGTACAGAGATAATGTTTCCAGTTCAGCATTGAAAAAGCAAAAAAAGGCTGGAGGGTCATTGCAGGAACACCTGAATTAAAGTGTTGCTCTTTGGGGAAGTTTGTTGAAACAGTAGGCTACTTTGTGCATCACTGGAGATGTTTTGGTTTCATCATTTTAATCTGACTGAGATGAAAGTGATTCATGATACACCTTTTAAACTGTTCCCGTTTAAACTGTTGTGTGCTCTTGGATTTATTTGGGGATGAAGCATTTATAATGTACTTGTAAATTCGTGTGCAGTCCAGACAGGCGTGGGTGTCACAGGGAAAAAAACACGAAACAGACAGTCTTCAGCTGTGGTGTCAGCCAAAAACATGCCTGAGCCAATCTGCTTAAAGCGCCACGCCTACATGCTATCCTTAGCCAGAATATTGGGAGGAAGATAATACAGTCGGTTCTTTTTTCATCCTATTAACTGAAAAAAAGAGGAAGATAAAAAAGAGAATGGAAAAAAAGACATTTCCTGGAGGGTCTGTTCAAGAGCGCCTTTAAATTAAACACAGCAGCCTCTCAAAGCAGCTGGCATTTAAGTAAAGCTTGTAGATCAATATCTCCTCTGAGTTTTTACAGCCTCTTGGCACACGTGAGGCAATTATTTAAAAGGAAAGCAGGACAGTATCTGCACAAGACAATTAGATGAAATTTATCAATTCTGACAAATAAGTAAATCTGACACCTAAGCCTCGAACTCCATGGCATGGATCTTGTTCGGGTTCTTTGTCTAATAAGTTCAACACTATCTCATGTTCTTGGAGAAGATCGTGTACAATGGTAAGTAATAATGAGAAGTGCTGATATCAGAGAAGAGTGTGTATGTACCCGTGTCAGCACTATCCGGCACTTTTTCTATGCTTTGTACTTACACAGACACACCTTAATCAGGACAGTCTAGAAGAAAATAAATGAGAGAGAGCATCACCAGAGAGTCAATTTGGCCATCCTCTAGGACCTGCAGGAACATTTTCAGTCAGGATAGACTCCACTGAGGTCTACAAATAAATGGCTGAGAAAAGGAATAATTTCTCACTTCCTTTATATAACACCTTATTTAAAGTTGGACTTTTATAATCTATGAGTTAGCCAGTCTACTTAGTGTAGCCAATATTCAATCTATTCTACAGAAACAGGCAGCAGATCTCATAATAAATCTCATAACGTGACATGAAAGACATTCAAAGTTTCTATTATGCTTGATTTTTTTTGTAAAGGTGGAGGGCTTGATTCATTAACTGGTGTGAACTATGAACACCATCTCCCAACAAGGTGAAAATGAGCCGAGGTGTTAAAAAGAAATGTGTCTTCCTGTCTGTTCTATCCCTCCCCTTCTTTCCTACTTTATTCTGCTCTCTCCCTGTTTTTGTCCAATTATAGAAGATAGTCTGTGCTTTTACAGCCATTTACCAGACACCAACACTGCCGAATGAGCTGTCGATGAAGGTGACCGTTCAAGAACATATTGCCTTGACGCTTAATGCGAGTTAACTACCCTACCTGCAATTCTCCCAGATTTTACCCATCTTTGTCTTCTGTGCAGCCTGTATTTGTGATTGACTATGGAGAAATGTTTAATAAGGAGTTACTTTTTTTCACCTTTTGTATGAGTACATATGATTAACTATACCTGTAAGGAATGTTTCCTAATGATCACACCATATATAGCAATATTTGTAATAAATAGATTCAATCTAGAAACTATATGAAATCTTAAAATAATTTCTCAATCAGGAAAAGGCTCCAAGAATAAAATAAAAAAAAAGAATAACATCAAATTCCCCCTATCAAAAGACATGATGTAAGCATAGGTAAGGATATGTTATAAATGCTCCACCTCAAAAACTAATTTTATTAATACAATACTGATACAAAACACAATCTTAATATAAGCAATGAATGCAAATAAAATTGTTGAACAATTTTGAATATCCCTTGCTTAATGAGTTATATGACAAGTATTGCATGAGCAGATTCTTGTTTTAATTAAGGTTTATTCAGTGCATAGGCCTCATCACTATTCTATATACTGTTGCCAAATGTGTAATACAGCTGGACAAATTTTATTTTCAATTTTGACCTATATGAGTTATACGGTTCTTCTGTAAGCAAGGGCATCATATTTGGTAAAGAATTTTGTCATTTAATTGTTTTGATATATTTATGAAAGCTAAGTACAAATATTCTACAAATACAGTCTACAAATCACAAATGCAGACTCACTGACTGGGCAGTTCCAAAAACAGAATTATTCAGAAGGTCCAGGGTTGGGTGTAACATGTTATTAAGAAACACTTTACTGTAATTAAATTTCATTACATTTATGTCAAAATAAATTAAGGGATTATTTTTCAGTTTTAAATAATTAAATTATAGTAACATATGATGTACTTTCATTACATAATGCATCGACATTACTGATTAATGTCTTCGTGTGTCATCTAATGCTCAAATTTGAGTTCTAATTTGCCCCAGCCCTGTTAGAAAGTTTTTGTATGAAATCACTCAGTCCAAGTGGTTAAGGTTGATTAAAAATTGAAGTAGTAATTAGCAATAAGTAATGCAAGTATTTTTCAAAGAGGTTAATCAGTCATTTAAATAGTAATTCATACGAACCTAACCAACATTGGTACATTAAAGCTACATACTTGTATATTTTCTTTCATTATCTCAGTTGAATACTGAAAAATAAACTATAATTACTAAATAAATCACAGTAGTTACACAATTATTTATAATATTTGCTAAATTATTTACAGTAGTTATTGATTAGTGTTGTGTAATGTGAACAGCTAGACAATAAACTGGGCCTTTAAAGAGATAAATCGTTTTTTTATGGGGTTTTAATGGATTAACAATGTACATTATTACCAGATACCATTTATGACAATCAGACTTACACAGACATATGCACAGTACAGACTTTAAACCATGACCTCTGTAATACTTTGTAAAATTAAACGGTACTGTTAAACGGTAAAGTCATTACAGGGATAAACTTATTGGGACAAATTTATTAATTTATTTATTAATTGTTAGAAGCACTATACAAATAAAACTGAATTAAATTAAATTGAATTATGACGCACAATATATTTAAGTACTATTCATTTAAAAAGTATGGAAGTCTTAAGAGGCCATGCATTCTAATTGTTTTTCTTTATTGTTTTCTCTACATAATTTTCTTGTGATCACAACATAATTTTCTCACCATAATAAAAGTTGTTTTTTCGTGATCTTGACCTAAGTAATGTTCAATTTCCCAAAATCGAGGAACGAGATGCTGCTTTTCACAATGCTATTGGAGCATGCTTTGTTCGACTGGTTGTGAAGCTTGTGTTTCAAACATGGCAAAAATTTGGCTTAAATAACCTCAGCGGGTGACGTCATCAAAATGCACACACCTATGAGACTATACATAAAAACATTGACACACCTTCAGGTTATACCTTTGTCTGAAGAGATGTCCGGACACACCCACAGAGCGGCAATTAGGCATAGCATTTTGTTCCCGCTTTTTCTAGGGAACAGGGTTACACTCAAGTAACCAGAGATGTTCCCTATCAAAAGTTACACTCAATGCTGCATGTCATCATGCTATGAGAACGAGAATAAAAGCCGCACTGGAAGTGTCTGGTCCTCTTAAAGTTTTTCAGTGTGTGTGCACAAACGTTGAAGAGGTCTCAGACATGGCTTTGGGTTGTTAACACAAGGGTACACAAGCCCAGAGTAGCGTGGACATCCAAACTATAAAACCTTATAAGCATGTGCAGGGGGGACCAGCCTACCGCAACGCATATTTGGTGTAAGGGGACACCTTTTGCTAAAGCCCCCTGTGTTAAATGGGCCCTAACTCCTTGACAGCTCCTTTTGTAGGCTAGGGCAATGGCATCCCTTACCCAATGTGACACTGTTTGCATAGAGGCAGGCCCCAATTAAATATTAAAACCTGCTCCAGCTTATGCCAGTGGCTAGTGCGGTGGACATTAGTCTACAGCACATTTGCTGGACACATTAGGCGAAGTCTCTCTCACTTGG
Organism: Silurus meridionalis; assembly: GCF_014805685.1. NCBI lineage: Eukaryota > Metazoa > Chordata > Actinopteri > Siluriformes > Siluridae > Silurus > Silurus meridionalis. The sequence continues at coordinate 6,062,966 of NC_060899.1, read as the reverse complement.
AAGAACAGTAGTCTTCAAAAAAGTCCAGATGTTCAGTTTTCTAGTGGCTCTAGTGGTACCAACCAGAGCCTTAACCTACAGCTAAGTCCCATGCAGGGACTGTCCCTCTGGTGGTTGGCTTGACCACAGAGAGCCTGTTAATTAGAGCATGACAAGACAAAATAGCAGCCACATTAACCCTAAAAAGTAGCAGGGCCAGTACCTGTAAAACTATTTTCTTGCAGGAACTTCATCACTGAAACAACTTGGCAGTAACCTGGGCCTGCATGGTGTGTCATACATCAACCACCAAAGCACACTATCTGAGTGCATAGCTTTTCCACCATGAGACTTAAAACCCTTGGATAATAGACATGACCTTTCTGGTCTAGCTTGATATTCTCTAGAGCATTTAGACTGGGTTTAACATGTGCAGATGGCAGTTGCACCCGCAATGTAACCAAATCCCCTACTGCTGCCAAATACATTGTGATCTCAGTAGGTGAGAGAACACCTTTCTTGGCGATGAGTCTCAACCCCAGAGATTTAAAGTGAAGTACAACGACATCCCAATGTGAAAGCATTAGCTCTTTGCACTGGACCAAAATCAGCCAGTTGTCTAAATACAATAGTTCAGAATGTAATATTTCGCTAGAGATTGCTGCCCCTCCAGAACACCAGTGATGGCAAGTGTAATACAGTGGTTCCACGAGGTTGCTGAGAAGAAGGCCTTACTCTCTGTGAGAATTTCTCATGCCCTTCCCAAACGGGACACACCCCCGCAGTCCAGGGTGCACTACCCTCAGGATTTGTTTTTGGACAAAACGTAGCTCACTATTAAGATCAGGGAAAAAAATGGGAGGAGACCACAATAGGGTCCCATCCTGGCTACCCGGCAGAAATTTGTCAACCAGCTTGGAGTGTCTGGGGTTCTCTTGCTCCGGTGGCCAGTTTAAATTAAGCCTGGACACCTCACGAGTCACCAGCTGGAGTACTTCCTAAACGCTTTCTCATCATGTAAGGAGTGTTCAGAGGTGGCACTCTGAATTTTTATAATGCCGGAGGCAAGAGAAAATGCATCATCGGCTTGTCGTTATGAGGATGCGGAAACTTGCCCTTTGTGAAAAAGCCGATAGGTAATAACTCGCAGTGCTTGCACTCAGCATGCATGAGGGCACGAACTCCGTGCAATTCCCCCATACACTCTAAGCAAAAATAATGTGCGTCACAATGCGGTTATTTAAGGCAAATTCTTGCCCTGTTTGACACACATGCTTCACAACCAGCCGAACAAAGAATGTTCCCATAGCGTTATGAAATGCAGAATCAAGTGTGGATTTTGATAGGGAACTTATTACAAAACCATGGAGACTTTTATAACTACAACCAACAAATAATGTCACAGTCAGTCAGGGCTGGCACTGAATTGTTTGACTTTTATTTATAGTGTAGTCCTGCCAAAAACGTGTCCAAAAAGAAAAAGAAAAAACTTCCAACAGGCCTGTTCACTAATCCCTCATCCCTGCTTATTCTCTAGAGCGAAATGCTATTCACCTGTTTCAAGCTCTAAATTTTCAAAGTGTCATTATCAGGAAGGAGGTGTTTTTATTACAGGTTTCTCCTGACACTAATACATGGCCCATTAGTATTGCATCACATAATGACTTTAGTTTGTCAACTATCTTGTTAATTAACTAACACAAATCATAGTATACCAGAGTATCCCACTAGAATTCAGTAAAGACGCATTTGAATCTAGGAGAATAGTAACTGTTTACTTCAGTTTGTTCAACTTTAAATGCTAAACAAACTATGAAGGTAATGCCTTTTGTATCTGGTATATTTATTTACAGATTCTACATGTTGCAACCCATGTTTAAAAATGTTTTTACGTGAAGATGCATGAGTCTTTCTACTTTGTTGTTTAGTGTAAGTTGATTGGCTAAATCTGTGCTGGTTAGACTTAGACATTGACCTTGACATGAAGGATTGCTGGAATTGTTTGTTGGGAAGAAGAAGAAGAAGAAGAAGAAGAAGAAGAAGAAGAAGAAGAAGAAGAAGTGGATTATCTGCACAAATTCAAATGTATACTTTTTAATCTTATTTAGGGTTAAAGTCTTTCCAAGTTAAAGGGCTTGAGTCCAAATAAAGTCACAAGTCAATAAACACAAGTCAAAGCCTCAAGTCTTCTTTAATTTTGTCAAGTTAAAAGTCAGCAAATGTGTCCAAGTGAAACTCAAGTCCAAATCATCTGACTTGAGTCATGCTGATAGGGAATACTGTTACCTGTCAAAGTTTGAATGAATGCTAGAACTCAAGGTTTTCCTTATTTTCTTTGCATTCTGCTGCCATCTTTTTCCCAAGATAATTGACTGCCACACACACCCAGACATCCACGTATTTGTGCAAGAAAACATTATTTATCAGACCAAGCCACCTTCCTTCATTGCTAAGGTTCAGTTCCGGGACATCAGGGGGCCAGAAAAATGCATAATAATGCACAGTAAAACTCAGAGTCATTTTGGGAGGTTAATATTGATGCTTCTTCTAGAGATAATGTATGTGAGCAGTGCAGCTGTGGCTACAGTGAAAGGAGACTTTTTTATTGTGTTAATTGGGTTTTGTGCATTAGTAATGGCATTCATTCTCACTGCATGAGATACCTGTCTGTTATGTAGTGCTCTGTTATACTGCGTTTCTGTATAATATTGATGGTTTCTATAGCCCCACAAGACCTGCTATTTGAGAGTTGGAATAAAATAAGGACTGTTATTTACTAAAAATGGAAGTGGTTTTAATGTTAAAGCTTGATCAGTGTATTTACTATAGTAATTATGGTTATGTCTATTTCGTAAAAGTGCTAAGAGTAAAATCTTTAGAATTTAAGGTTAGCAGTATCTATAAACATCTATAACTGCATCAGAGAAAACAGCTCAGAAATGGTCTTTGATAATGTCATTGTCACATCCCCCTGGCACTTCTTCTTCAAGAATCCTCTAATCCTTGATATTTGTAAATTCTGCTTTTATCAGTTTTTTATATAGAGCCATCTGTCATTGTGGTTGGTTGGTAGTTAGCTGGCCACTAATGGGTTTTTCCATCTCTATTTTTCTATATTTTTTCTTCTCGACAATATTTTCTCTGTAAACCTCCTGTCAGAGCCAAAAAAACGAAATACCCCATAGAGAGATGCATTTCAGTGTGTTTTCTGCTTTATTCTTGTATATCATGTCTTCTGTTGGAGTTTAATATTCGTATCGCCTGGGATCTTTGAATAAATACACCAGTCTAGTTCAATCTTTTCTATTCAGAATGGAGAAGAGCTCCGGCACTTTTAACGTCAGTCACAGTATGAAAAGAGCGTCGACTATTTGTGTAGTGGTTTTCTGAGCAAGGTCATGCAAACATGAGTTGAATATAAAAAGGAATAAATATGCTTTCTCTTTTCTCTTTTTTTCAACATTGCTAAAAGCATTGCAGCTTTGCATAGCAACAGTTGCCATGTGATATGTTTTGAAGGTTAAACATAAGAAGAATTTGAAAATTACCTGTCGTTTTTGTGTAGAATCTGTATGACATGCAGTGGCAGGGGGTGGTGTAAGTCACCTGATGCTCCTATAAGAGGTGTAAGAGATCATTTGTTTATAGACTCTTCAGACATAAACTGTTTGCTTTTTTTTCTAAAGCAATAAAATGTTGCGAACTTTCAGCTGTAGCGCTGAAGACAAACTACTTAAAGAATACAAGGGTTAACTGGTCACATTGAAAATGTTCTTTCAGTCTGTATTAAAAAAAAGCTAAATGATGTTATGTATTTGAATGCTTTAGACCATAGTGTCTTGACTGTGACTTTATTATATAAACCATAATCACTGTCATAACCTCTATAGCTTCGGAATGGTTTATGTCTTTTACCTCTCAATCTCCAGTTGTCAAATTCTATGAACTTACTGATTAATAATGAGTTGTCAGTATGACTTCCCAAGACTGCTTAATCATTAAGGACTAGTTCTCAACTAACCTCAGAACAGTTAATGAAAATAGTTTCCTCTTGAAGAACTCAAGCTGCATCAACAACGCTTTGGGAACGCCTCTGCGTGACCACACTCTCAAGCATGTGTAATCTGTCCAACAGAAGGGCGTGACGTCATTGGCTATAAACTCACATGCAGTGGAGACAGCGCTATCTTCTGTTGTTCAGGAAGTGTTCTGTGTGTGTCTGTGTTTCCTTCAGTGAGGTAAGTACTGGTAAGGAGGTAAAATGGGCTCAGCCTGTGTGTGTCGCTTGTTTGGGAGCGGAGCATGTTCATCTCATCTCTAAAGAGAGTTGGGGAGCTTCAGGCCCTTTCCGTGGCCCCCTCTTGGCCAATGCCTTTCTCTACCTCAGGCTGGGGTATGTTTCCAGAATATGTTCACCTTCTGTTGCCCCCAGGACCAGCCATTCTCCAGGCATTCTATCCTCCTCCCTTTTGAGCCCAAGAGAAGCTTAACCGGGTTTGTGTGCAACCAATGGACACAAAGGTCCAAAGGACAGCCCTGTGGAGGAATTCGGTCCAGCTGTTTGTCTGCTACGGTCCGTATAAGAAGGGTCATCCTGCGGACAAGCAGACCCTCAGCAGGTTGATTGTGATGCTATCTCCTCCTCTTATGACTCCTCTGGTCTCCCTGCTCCTTCCTGGGTCAGAGCTCACTCAACCCGGAGTGTGGCAGCCTCTAAGGCCTTTTCCTCTGCGGTTTCTCTCCAAGACATATGCAATGCGGCAGGCTGGTTCACCCCTCTGACCTTTGTCAGGTCTTACAGCCTTGACCTTATTGCCACTCCTGGCCCCTCAGTCCTTCAACCTAGCTGTGCCCATCCACACTAGGCAGGGATTTGTCAGTCTGTTGTACTCTTGTTCCCAAATCATTGTTGATGCAGCTCGAGTTCCTGAAGAGGAACAACGAGTGTTGACTACGTTCTGAATCACGTGTGTAAAGCCCGGCATCACTGGCAGGGTGACGTCACGACCAGGAAGCTATAAAAGAGCATGAAGTGAAGCTGGTGCTCACTTCTGGAAAGGGTTGCCGGCAGTGTGGCCTGAAGACGAAGAATCTGTTACATACATAACCTTGAGATGTTCCCTTTCAGGAACTCAAGCTGTGTCAACAACGCATTGGGAATGAGAGTCCAATGCCACCAGACTGACCAATCCCTGCCTAGTGTGTAAGAACACAGCTAGGTCGAAGGACAGAGGTGGTACTGAAGTCAAGGTTATAAAATCTGACAAGGTCAGCGGGGTTGACTCGCCCACAGCGTTGCAGTTGTTATGGAGGGAAACTCTAGAGGACCAAGCCTTAGAGGCTGCCACACTCCAGGTTGATTGCACTCTGACCTCGAAGGAGCAGGGTGACCAGAGCAATCCATCTGCTAAGCATCTGCTTGTTCGCAGGGAGGCCTCTCCTGGAGGGCCATAGCAGATGAAAAATTGTTCTGACTTTTGGGTGCTGTGAAGAAAAAACATCACCAGCGGGTCTATACCCAGTGATTGCCCTGCCAGGGGTGCATGATATGCTGAAACAGCAAACACGTAGACTTTAAGGGTGGACGGAGCCAAACCTTTGTTGAAGGAATTTCAGCACTGAACCAACTGGGCAGTTAACTAGAGCCATCCATCGGCATACTACCTCATCGTGGAAGGAGCTCTGGATTGGAAAATGGTCTCTACCACCTCGGTGGAGAGACCAGAATCTCTGAGCTGTGTCTCCTTAAGGTCAACAGCCACAGTATCCACAACTCTGGGCGGGGGTGTATTATTGTGCCCCCTGCCTGGGAGAGAACATCCCTCCAGAACTCCCGAAAGCAGCGCAACGGGGGAAAGTCTAACAGGCATAGTACAATATGCACGGCGCAACATGCACAGATTATGCATGGCATGTGTGGAGAATATGTGCCGAATTTGCGCAGAATATGCACAGAATGTGAAAGCGTTCCCAAAGCATTCTTGATGCAGCTTGAGTTCCTGAAAGGGAGCTCTAGATTACATATGTAACCCTAATTCCCTGAGGGAACAAGGCGCTGGGTCTTGGTGCCACACTCCCTGCATCCCTGTGAGGGCTTCCTTCCCTCTTCAAAGCTAGCACCATCTCCACTGCATGTGTGTTTATAGCTTTCTGGTCATGACTTCACCCCACCGGTGAGCAGCATCTCATTCCCTCAGTAAACCAGGGTTACATTCGTTAGGTTTGTCCTCAGACTTAATAGTCAGTTACATTTGGCTGTTCATGAGAAGCAATGCTACCAGTTATTGTTGAAAGGCATAGGTCATAGCCAAAATAGCAAACATAAATGACTAATTAAAATTAAACAATCCAGCCTCAGTCTGAGAAGTTTACTAAAGTAAGCAGGAATAACACCAGAGTTTAAAATTGTCACTGGGGGTAATTAACTGTCAAATCTCTGCAACATGGACCCTACAAAACATCTTTTTTTACCTTGGATACTTTACCTTAACTCATGAAAGTTTAAGATGTTATAACACTTGTCAGTTATGCTTAACAGGTAATACTCTGAGCACATTTTGGGAGACTATTTCAAACAAATTTCAAAAGTTGCAACTTTAAGAACTTTCCGATGCTCTGATTTTAATGCTCTATGTTTTTTCCCCACGATATTTTATTCCCCCGGCCCAAAGCTGATGAATACAAACTGAATGGCATTAAGTGCGGAAATAAATTAGAGACACTGCAAATCCTTTTGCTCGGCTTTAGGGAGAAAAGCTCCAGTCCCAAAAGCCATCAAAAGGAAAGAGTGCATTCAATGCTGTTAATGCACTAATGACTCTGGTAGTAAAAACAGCGCAATGTGGGAGAGCAGGAGGAGAAATGCGGAAGCACAGGATCCTTACCTCTTTCATCTGGCAGCTCTTCAGGATGCAGGGTTCCATTTAATCCTGTGCTGTGCAGACCAGAGGGTCGATGCAATCAATGCATGCTCCAGCTCAATCAGAAATGAGTGTGGCTTGTATTGCATGCTCTTTAGGCACTTTGGGATTCTTTTGAGTTTTTTTTTATTTATTTATTTATTTATTTATTTTTGATGGCTTACCTGCTTGTTAGCCTTAAGCTGTTACATCTATCCAAAAAATACACCTCAATATATATGTTTTTTTCATCACAGTGTCTGGATATGGAATAATTGTGTGAATCTAATGATACATTTCAGCTCAATTCAGTTCAATCCCAAGATATCAGGACAATCCTGGACCAACCAAAAGTAAACAAACTAAGGTGCAAATGAACTTATATTGACAGTAGACCTAATTTGAATGTAATCAAAATGATAATCCAACATCAGTCCTTTTACTAAATCATGGTTCAAGAACATGGCATGCTGGGCATAAAATTACTCGGGGTAGGGGCTTGGGAATGTCATTAGCAAAGGTCCTTGAGCATATTCAACCTGGAATATATCAGAGCGGTGAGACTAGTGCAGAAATCCATATCTCTCTGTGTGTCTGAAGTTAACAGTGCACAGACCCTCGGGCCTGTGTTCAAAATAAAGAGCCATTCTTTATCTTTCCAATCAATGCACAGGCATATTAGAAATCCTGCAGATTGTGTTCTCAAATGATTACTGAAAAAAGTCTCACTACCAAAAAAAAAGATTAAAGTTCTGCTTTATTACCTAATTTAGAATTTATTATGTCTATGTGGTGAGAATTTATCTTGAAAGTATGAGAATGGACAATCATTTAGATGTACTATATTTGTTTTAGAAATGAGACCACTGTAATTAATGCTTGTGCTGTACAAGAATGGTACAAGCCAGCTAGTATTTTGAATGATCAAGATGAAGCAAAAACTTTTATGCATTCAAATTGGTAAGCATACTATTTCTTTAAAAGAAAGAATATCTAATATCTGATGATATTGAATATTTGATTATATCAACACAGCATTATGTGCCTTTATATAGACCTAAATTCCCCCAGGACCAGATAATAATATGCAACCATCTCACTTCAAGACACTCACATCGTCTACACAATATTGGATGCCTCCTTTATGGCATTATTCAATATAGATGAGTTAATGAAGGACGAAAAACACACCAGTGCAAAGTGTAAATCATGTCAATGTTCACTTCTACGGCCCAATTCAATACACTTTTATAGAAGCACTAGCTAGGCCTCACTGAATGAAATGTATTCGCCTGTAGCATATTTACTGCTGCTGCACCAGTGGCATGCATTACAGTCTACACTTCAGAATGCACCAAAGGCAGGCTAGCAGCATTGTCTGCCATACTGAACATGAAGCATAAAGAAAGAGACTCAGCAAATGAGGGTACATAAGGGTCTGTTCCAGTACTGCTCCAAGCAATGCACTTCACTGTACTATTTCATTTGTTGCTCACAGCTTTTGCAGTTGGACGGTGTCGAATACCAGCTTCCCTAATCTGCACTCAATTGATGTAAAGCCACTTCCTCTTAAAACAGCCTTCTGCACCTTTTCTTTCCTGCATAATAATGCAGCGTTATTTCAGGCCAGTATGTCCTGTAATATGAGGTTAAGAAAGTTGATGTAGATAAATAATTTACAAGTTGAGAATTATAGGCTTATAAAAGTATGTCGTATACTAAAATTACTGTCATCTGAGGTGCACAGCAAGACTCTGAAGGTGCAGATTTAAATAAAACAAAATTATGTTTATTATACTCAGTAGCATTCCATCTACTTCCTGATTACCTTGATAAGACTGGGAATTTTAATAAGCCTGACATAATGTTAACCACACATGTGGGGTCACTGACTTGTGTGACGTTGATTTTAGTGCTTTGCAATGAATTGAGCACATTGGCATTCTCTAATAATTCGGTAGTTAAACACATTCTGTAATTCACCAAAATAAATTAATTTCCCATTCTTGTATCGGATCAGTACACACTGGTACATAGTAGAGGCAATTCAGTCATTTTTGTTTCATATTTCATATTTTGATGCATACTGGTACTTCTTATATACTCCATTCTGCTTTTTACCAATGCCTAACCACAGAACTGAATACAAACCTACAGGGTATCTTTGTAATAACAGTATTTTTTTGACATAAAAAAATCAGCCTACACCTCTGTAGCTCTTCCCAGAGGTGTGACTGGCTTGTAGTTCATTTTCTCTGACCTTACAGTACAGCACATCCCACAAGAGCTCAGTAGTGTTGTGATCCGTTGATTGCCCATCAAAGACAGTCCACCAACTTCCTGTTTCTTCACCAGAAAGTCATTTATTAAAAAAGAAGAAGAAGAAGAGAAAAAAAAGGTTTGGGATAATTGGCTTTCTTCAGATTATGATTTGCACCAACAAATGAGGAATCCAGTGGATGGCATAAAAAATTTACACATATTAGAAAACTATATTGATTGGTAACATTTACAGCATTTGGCAGACTCCCTTATCCATTGCATTGTAATAAATCAATAATACATTATAATACTGCTTCATTAGGACGCTGACTAAAACTCCGTGGGAAGAGGAAATAATTTGAAAGAAATTGATCTTATTTTCTTTTTTTTTTTAGGAGACGTGCTAATTTAAGAACCTCTGGAAGAGGTAGCTCTTTATATGTTGTTTGAAGACAGCTAGATTTGTTCAGACATCAAGTGGAAGTTCATTTCCACCACTAGAACAGAGAAGAGTCTTGAAGCATGTCTCCCTTGTACCCTGAGAGATTGTGGGACCAGTCAAGCAGTGGTTGAGGATCAAAGGGAGTATGGTGCAGTACAGGGTGAGATAAGAGCTCTGAGTTAGCTGGTCTGTTTTTGGCATTGTAGGTGAGCTTTAATGTTTTAAATCTGATGTGGGCAGCTACAGGAAGTCAGTGTAAGTGGAAGTAGCAATGGGGTGGTGTAGCAGTGGGATGGTAAGAGAACCTTAGAAGGCTGAAAACAAGTTATGTAAATACCATCGGTATAATGCCCCCCTTTCCAGTAACAAAGCAGTTCTTTACCATTACATTTTAATCAACATGCTTGTCACATTGCATGATATTCTAGCTCCTTTCCTTTGTTTTACATGTATTCACCTGTTTGATCCAAAAACCTCAGATTATCTGCCCTAATGCTCTTTTACAGTCTATGCAATATATATATATATATATATATATATATATATATATATATATATATATATATATATATATATATATATATATGTTGTTCATTTCCATCTTTAATTTAATAGACCAAAACTTTATCAGATATTTTTTTCCAAAAGTTTTTCTTTTTTCTTTCTGTAAGGCCAGCATAATCTTTTCCCTGTTGCTGACACTATTATTTGGCATGTACTATTTAAGGAAGCAGCCAATTGAGGGCTTATAAGGTGCCAGTTTTTCAAACTTCAGACTCTAGCATACTTATTCTTGTGTGCATCTGAACCTTCTGCTTCTTTTTCTAACCTGGATAGATCCAGTTTCCTCTTCTCTCACCAGAATAGTGGACACCATTGTATAACATATTTTTTTTTTTTAGATTCTTGGCCATGAGGAGGGAAAAAAATATCCTTGTGTTTCTGTCTACTTTTGGCCATTTTTCAACCCCGAATTGATCTTCATTAATGCCAGGGTGCTCCAAACCTTATAACCCAAGGAAAGACAATTTTCTTGTTTTATTGAACCAAAAAGAAAGATTTCACTTGTGGTAACACAATTACAAACTTTTCCAGAATCAATTACCATTGGATGAAAAAGTCTGCGAGATTTTATTTGTCCTCAAAAAGCATTCATAAGGTGATGACAAATACATTATAATGTTCCTGTGCTTCTAAAGGCCAATGGTATGCACAATGGTATAAGGAATCAGAGATCTAGCACAACCTTTACCTTCTCAGTTCTGTATTTCACATTGTTTTCTTATTATATACAACTTTAAATGGATGTGTCTTATTGTGAGGCCTTGCGATTTAGTTGCGTTTGAGTAGGTTATTGACTATGTTCCAGCACATGCCATCATGTGTCTTGACTTGCTATCTGGATACCCTCAAGCACTGAATTATTATTAATATTGTGCCTTGACCTCTGCCAGAATTTTGGACCTTGTATTTAGAGTGAACTTTGGCAGAGTTTTTCTATAATTTTTTTTATTTTAATTAAATCCCTTGCTGTGTCTGAGTCTGCCATGTTTCTTATACATGAGAGCAGAGGTGGGAAGTAACAAAATACAAATACTTTGTTAATGTACTTAAGTAGATTTTTCTGGTATCAGTATTTCACTCCACTATTTATTTTTCGGACAACTTTGTACTTTCTAGTTCTTACATTTTCAAAACAGCCTCGTTACTTTTAGTATTACTTCTTCTCTTTGAGCGCTGTTTCCAGCCTATCAACCTATCATTGCATGGCTTTTTCACAATATCACTGGTGTATTATTTTTCTGGCTATCAGACGTAGACGTAGATGTAGGCAAGCAAATCTAACACTGAGCAAGGCAACAAGGAATGGTTAATGTGAATTCAGAGGGAGTCACTGATGTGTAAATAAATAAAAACAAAGACATTCCTCAACACCCAACACCTATTATCGGTGTAAAAAGGGCTGGCTTTCAAGAATTCACCGTCAAATTTGAGAAAGCACATACAGGTAATCCAAAATGTTATTGTTAAATCTTTCTTTTCATGAGCTATTTTATTGTTTATAGTGTTTTTCCCTAAATTTTGTTTATCATTTATATAAGGGATTCTGCCACATTTCTATTTTTTTAAATAAGGATGTTCTTAATGGTAATTTCTGTAGTATATAGCTGTCATTTGAAATCTGAGGTTTAGTCAGATAGTTTCTATATGTTGTAGAACACATAAAGTATAAATGATGAAGTTCCTGTTTGAACTTCAATAAAATTCAAAGGATGCACAGGATACATTCCGTTTTTTTAATAATAGATTGATATAATGTGAGGTTCAGTTACCAGCGTGTCACTAAAACAGGTAATAGTAACAGCTACTTTTTACTTAAGTACATGTCAAAGCAAAAACTTATTTACTTTAACTTGAGTAAAAAATTGTAGTCAGTACTTCAACTTTTACTGAAGTCTTTTAAAACATGAGTATCTGTACTTCTACTTAAGTAGACGATGTGTATACTTTTGCTATATACTCAAAGAGAGGCAAAAGTACTCATATTTTACTCTGGTAAAAGTTGAAGCACTGACTACACTTTTTACTCAAGTTAAAGTAAAGAAGTTTGTGCTTTGACGTGTACTTAAGTAAAAAGTAGCCATTACTACTACCTGTTTTAGTGTCATGTTGGTAACTGAACCTCACATCATATTAATATATTAATATAAAAGAATTTAAAATTTAGTTTCTAATGAATTTAGCCAGGCTGATCACCCATCATATAGACACAAGCAGAGAGATGATGATGATCAGGTGATCAGGAATGTCTCTGTTCTCAGTCATGTTTACATCACTGACTCCCTCTGTCTCATCCACATTAACCCCAGACTTCTTGTTGACTTCTGCCTTGCTTGCTGTTAGCTTCATAGTCTAGCCTATGTCTGTGGGTTGTGAGAGCCAGTAAATGATACACCAGTGGTAGATTAAAAAGCCATGCAATGACAGGAAATAGGTTGATGGGTGGAAAACAGCGTGCAATGAGAAAAAAAAAATATTGATAATTTCACCAAATAGATTAAAACTAAAGTAACAAGCCTGTTTTAAAAGTAAATAGTGAAGCAAAGTACTGATACCAGAAAAATCTACTTAAATACAGTAACTAAGTATTTGTACTTCTTTACTTCTAATCTCTGTATATATTTCACTTATATTTTAAATTATTTTTAATTTTAAATTACATATGGTTGAGACCAAAATATTATAGTTTTTAAATTTTTTTCACATTTTTATTTTTTTAATAACATATTACCACAAATTTTCTTAAGTAAATTAGACTTTTAGTTCAAGTTTTATTTGTCATACAAAGAAGTAAATAGTGTATAATTCATGCAGTGGAATTCTTAATCGGAAATTCCCGAGCTGTGTAAACATTACAAAGATCAAGGACACAGAAGGCATGTGAGACGCATAAGAAATAAATTTCACAGCAGTTCCAGACAATAACAATAAATATCACTGTACAGAATGAGCATTGTAATATCCAGCTGATAAGTTATACCCATTATGTATATGAATGTCCTGAGCTGGTGTGTGATGTGTGTACTGTTGAAACGAATGACATGTTCAGACCCACAAAATAGAGATAAAGAAACTTATGCATGATCAGAGTTCCCATTCCAGGGCCCTGATTACTTGTGGAAAGTAGCTTCTGGTGAAATCCTCCGTGTTTGTTCTCATGCTGTGATAACATTTGCCTGAGTGCAGTTGTAAAAACAGGCTGTGATTTGGGTGACTAGAGACCTTGAATTTCCTCCTTTCCTTTTCTGTGTCTTACCAGATGTAGAACTCTGGAAGGGGTTCACCACTGGTATGCTTGGCAGATCAAACCACCTTTTTCCAAGCTTTGCAGCCCAGATTGGTGGTCTTTTTATAAGATACAGTGATATTGCCTGACAAGATGCTTGTTGATTGCGTTCCTGTAGAAGGAAGTAAAGTGGCAAATGGTGTTACTAAAGTTACTTTACTTCTTCCCACAGTTAGCCATCATTTATTTCTTTTACCAGGAATTGTTGGATGTTCTTTGCACAACTTTGAGATAAAAAGTTTCCCAATTCTGATGTGAATAATACCTGATGCCTTTGGGCCATATCTGCATGATTCTTTGTACTGAACTGCTGCCACATGATGGGCTCATTAAATTTTTCATATGCTAATAATGTTAAACCAATGAAAATTGTTTTGTACTGTTTTTTTTTTAGTTTTGCAGGATTTCAGTTTAGATAGTGTATAGAACAGGTAACCATGTAGTAGCCTATGCAGAATTCTGTGTAGTACCTTTTTTTTACACAGCAAAAAAGCAATGTCACTCCTCCTGAGAGCACTGCAGCCTGAGAGCTTGGTGTCTCCAGAAGCTGGCCATGTGCATTTTCACCCCTCTTAAGTATACGGTAGGCTGAGAGTGCATAGTCTGAGAGGACTACATCTCTGAATGCCGCAGTTAGAAATGATAGTGCTTTGTTAGGTCCTAAATGTTTGCAACTGGTCTTAGATAATCCCATTAAAACGTTGAGAAAACCTAAACAAAAATGATGAAGCCAGGGAATGTAAATCTTTCTAATTAAAAAAATGGACCATAGGATCAACATGCTGCCACTTTTGGTCATTGGGTTACAGTAAAGTTTGTTAAAGAGCTGGACAGTTGCCAAAGACTGCATAGCACAGAGGCTTCTCAAATACTGTAGATCCACTCATGTGTAATGCATTAATGCAGACGTTTTATTTTACATGCTGGGTTCTAGGTTGGGGTAGTCAGCTCCCTGCACTGATATATGTGCAGCAGGGTGAAGAGAAGGGCCTTGCTTAGGTACCTGCCTGGGGGCTCACAACTAATCTATCCCTGATTTAATGGTGTCTTGGGGTAACTTATGGACCTTATCTTTTATTTAATGGTACTTAATAAATAGTATAATAAATAGCACTTTTTTCAAAAACCTAAAAAAGAAAAATCATAATTCCAAACTTTTACCTGCTACTATACACTTTAACAAAGCAAATAGAGGAGTGTGTGCACCCCAGCCCATTTTATGAACTGTTTATTGTTCAGTCTTTGATAGAGATAATAAGCACATCAGACATCTGTTTTAGCTATTATAGCCCACATCTTGCAATATTATTGCATGTTTTTTTTAGAACTGAAATGTGCTTTTTCCTCTGTTCTTAATTATAGCAGTCCGATAAAAAACTGATCCTTTCATCAGTAGCATGTGTTGTAAAATATTACTCAAGATAACCTCAAGAAATTTTATAAAACATTTCAGGTTGTATAAGAATGAGTACATCCAGATGTGCTTACTGGTTTTCTTGGAATTTGAGGACAAACTGGTCCATTTGTAGCAAGTCACTAGCTATTGATTGCACTTTTTCCACTCAGGCTCTTGTGATGCAGAACATCAGAACAGATGTTTGAATTTAAAAAGAAATTAATAAATAAACACCTGAGCCTTGTGTTAGGCAGCTACACAGCACCAAGGCTATTTTTAGCATGTGTTATGTTTCCCTCCCTCTGATTCTCTCTCTCTCTTTCTCTCTAGCTCTCTCCCTCTCTTTCTGGTGTGACTCTGGCAGTAACTGGCAGATCAAATATGAAAAGAGCAGCCATATTTGATCCACAAGCATATTGTTTTACCACTTCCCGTATATGACATACAATTTATGTTCCCACTTCTTTGTCATGACAGCCTTTTGCATTTTTAGATAACAACCACTTGAGAGAGAGACAGAGATGTAGGATACCATCATGGGAGAGGAATAATGCCCGTCAATTATCTGTTCTTATTAATTTCATATCGATTAAAATTGTCTGGACCTGAAATTTAGTGCATTTCAGTGAGCAAACATGCGATTAGCTAAGCTTATTTGTGACATGTGCAAAAGAGTGATCTCTGAGCTTTGTTATTGAAGCTAAATTTTATAAATAATTTTTATATAAATTATATAAATATTAATTATCACAGGAGCCAACCAGGAAATTGGCAGGGTTCTCAAAACCTTCTGCGACAACAAAGCGGATAGGTCACTGTTTCTGTCATCAGATGAGTATTCCTGGAATTCCCTGCATCCTTGTCATTTATTGCTATTCAACTGACACTTTTCCAATGTTTGCTGGCTAAAAATCCCCTTGTTCCATTGGATTGCTAACCTTACTGACTCATCTGCAGATGAATGGTTTAGGCATAAGTGAATAAGTGTGGTACTACAAATTCTGTCACTGACATGAATTACTACTTCTGCACCTGAGATCAATCACTTCATGTTCACACAAGTTGAGCACTTACACAATGACAAGGACAATTGTTTTGGTTTTTCCACTCTAATTTGAAGACGTTTGGTTGAAATTCAAGATGATTTATCAGAATTTCATCTTAATTTCTTGAAATGTACTTATAGACCTTTTAAATAATTAGAACATTGCACCTTTTCCTTTAACCAAACTATTTATCAATTCATTAAACATGTTGGAATGTGAGGCTCCCGTTTCTTGTTATTCAGGTGTTCTTGTTAGATTGATTTATACAAATAATAGCTCTATATGTATGCTGTTGGCTGAGCCCTGACTACATCTGTTGTTAAAGAAGATAAACAAAAAAAAAGACAAGAAAACTGTCTAAGCAAGAAAATCAAGCTGTTTTAAAGCTGATAAAAGAGTGGAAATCAGAGTCCTTGTACAAGCTTTGGGCATAGTAAGTAGAACCATTTGGAATGCCCTGAAAAAAAAATGAAAAAACACTGGTATACTAACAACCAGACATTTAACAGGTTGGACAATTAAAGCAGCAGTTGATGACAGAAATATTGTTTAGAAAAACCCAAAAATGGCATTGCCAGAAATCAGAGTAAGGGTATGAGAAGAAATATAGAGGTCATATAAAAAATCAAACCATCATCAAGAAAAATTATTAAACTAATATTTAACACTTGGGGAAAGACAGTGTCTGCTCATTGTCCAAAACATGCACACTCATTGGTCCAACATGTTGGAGATTATTTTAAGACTTCACATGGCTGCTTCTTGAAGGGGTTAGATAACACATTTTGTTGATGAAACTCCAGTTGGCCACAGCAGAATGAATTCAGAATTTTGTAGAATCACTCTGTCTGACAATTTACACAGAGCTGCATCCAATTTAATAGGGAGAAACTACAATTGTATTTTATTTTTTAAATATAATTCATCTTTTTTAATTAAATATGAAGTTAAAGAAAAAATAATAAAAAAAATAATAATAATTCAGCTTTATCTCAACACCCATTATTATAAATATATTTTATTCTAAGTATTATTTCACATAAGGACTATCAGTTTTTTTTTATCTAAAATCAGTTTAGACCACTGAAGGTATATTAAAATCCAAAATATTTATTAAATGACTACCAAATTAAATAATAGTATAGGCCAGTATTTCTGGATTTCTATCTTTAATTCTCAATCTGGACAGACACTGAATTATTCATATTGCTGGATTAACTATTAATAAGTGTTCAAACAGTTCTAGACAAGTTTATAACACATTCTTATTCTATCCTATAATCGTCTATATGGATGGTTTTCATTAGCCCTATCTATGTTATATTTACTATCATGGCATTTGGCAGAGGCCCTTATCCAGAGCAACTTAGAAAAGAGCTTTAAATTCTCTATTAGTAAAAACTATGTCAGGTACTAAGAGTACCATATGTGTAAAAGCCCTGATGGAGAGGATAGTATACTATGGAAAAAAAAAGGCATGTTTTTTTTTTATATAACAAATTTCTAATTTCTAAGTACTTGGTGCAGAGTTGAGCCCCAGCTGAGAAATTAATTACACCACATAGAAATCAGGACAGAGATGCATGCTGATGCATGCATGACTACCTTTTTGCTTGTTTAATTTCTGCCACAAGAGATATAAATATTTAATTATTTATATATATATATATATATATATATATATATATATATATATATATATATATATATATATATATATATCTTAGTGAGCATTTCAGCAACAATTTTAGTATATCTTTTCAAGGGACAATACTATAGAAATGAAACTTGGATATATTTTAGAGTAGTCAATGTGCAATTTGAATAGCAGTACAGATTTACTCTCCTTTAAAAATAACTCAACATACAGCCATTACATGCATAGCTGGCAACAAAAGTGAGTACACCCTAAGTGAAAATGTCAAAACTGTGTCCAAAGTGTCAATATTTTGTGTGAGCACCAAAGAACAATTTTCTTGGACTTTTTCTTCTTCTTCTTCTTCTTCTTCTTCTTCTTCTTCTTTCGGCTTCTCCCATTAGGGGTCGCCACAGCGGATCATCCGTCTCCATACCCTCTGTCCTCTACATCTGTCTCTTTCAACACAACTACCTGTATGTCTTCCCTCACCACATCCATAAACCACCTCCTTGGCCTTCCTCTTTTCCTCGTTCCTATTGGCTCCATCCTCAGCATTCTCCTACCGATATACCCCATGTCCCTCCTCTGCACATGTTCAAATCATCTCAATCTCGCCTCCCTCACCTTGTCTCCAAAATGACCTACATGCGCTGTCCCTCTAATAAATTCATTTCTAGTCCTGTCCATCCTCGTCACTTCCAACGAAAACCTCAACATCTTCAGCTCTGCTACCTCCAGCTCCACCTCCTGTCTTTTACTCATTGTTACTCTCTCTAAACCATAGAACATTGCAGGTCTCACCACAGTCCTATAAACTTTTCCTCAAATCACTCCTGCTACTCTTCTTCACCCACTTTTTTGACACACCTGACTTCCTCATACAATACAACAACTCCTCTCTCTGCACCCTGTCGTATGCTTTCTCTAAATCCACAAACACACAATGCAAATCCTTCTGACCTTCTCTATACTTTTCCATCCAGATGGTCACTTGTCTATCTCTCAGGCTGGGTTCCACTACTCTTTCCCATAACTTCATAATGTGACTGATCAACTTTATTCCCCTGTAGTTACTGCAGGTCTGCACATCTCAGTTACTCTTAAAAATCGGTGCCAGCACACTCCTTCTCCATTCCTCAGGCATCTTCTCACCTTCCAAAAAACCTTTTAAACAATCTTGTTAAAAACTCCATTGCCATCTCTTCTAAACATCTCCATGCTTCTGTCATCTGGTCCAATCAACTTTACACTATTCATCCTCCTAATTGCTGCTCTCACTTTCTCCTTACTAATTCTATCTACTTCCTGCTTCATCATCTCCACAACATCCAACCTTCTCTCTCTCTCATTTTCATCAGCTGCTCAAAATACTTCCTCCATCTTCTCAACACACTTTCCTCACTAGTAAACACATTTCCATCTCCATCCTTTATTGCTCTAAGTTGCAGCTTGGTCCCTCTGCCTGGCCAATCGGTACAAATTCTTTTCTCCTTCCTTAGTGTCCAACTTCTCATACAGCACCTCATATGCCTCATATGCTGCCACATATCCTTGTACTCCTGCCTACTTTTCTCATCACTCTGTCGGTCCCAATTCTATTTTACCAACCTCTTGCTCCTTATGCTCTCCTGCACTTCCTCACACCACCACGTCTCTTTGTCTTCCTTTCTATTTCCAGATGTCACACCAAGTACCTTTCTAGCTGTCTCCCTTATCACTACTGCAGTAGTTGCCCAGTCATTCCGCACCTCTTCACCACCACCGAACCCCTATCTGACCTCTTCCCTGAATCTCACACTACAGTCTTCCTCCTTCAGTTTCCACCAACTAAGTCTTCTTTCAGTCCTCACTCTCCTCCTCTTCTTCCTTACCTCCAAAACCATCCCATAGACCACCATCCGATGCTGTCTAGCTACACTGTCCCCTGCCAACACCTTACAGTCTCCAATCTCCTTCAGGTTGCATCTCCTACATAGAACATAGTCCAACTGTGATCACCCTATGATCGTCCTTTTTCTTAAAATAAGTGTTCACCACTGCCATTTCTATCCTTTCAGCAAAATCTATCACCATCTGCCCTTCCACATTCCTCTGCTTAAAGCCATACCTACCCATCACCTCCTCATCACCTCTGATTCCTTCACCTACATGCCCATTTAAATCTGCCCCAATCACCAATCTTTCATTCCTAGGTACCCCTTCTACCGCTTCATCTAACTCACTCCAGAATTGTTCCTTCTCCTCCATCTCACAACCCACTTGTGGAGCAAAAGCACTGATGACATTTATTATCATGCCTTCAACTTCCAGCTTCACGTTCATCACCCTATCAGAAACTCTCTTCACCTCCACTACACTCTTACTGTACTCTTCCTTCAGAATCACCCCCACAACATTTCTCTTTCCATCCCTTTACCACTCTCTCCCTTTACCACTCATAGTACCAACATTGAAAGTACCAATCCTAACCTCCACCCTTCTACACTTCCCCTTTTCCTGCCGTCTGTGGAGACGTCTTCCTCCTCTCCTTCTCCTCCTTCGGCCAACAGTAGCCCAATTTCCACCGGTACCCTGTTGGCTAACGATACCTGTGGCAGGCCTCGACCAATCTGGTATAAAATTCTCTTTCGTGATCCGCATATTTGATTTGGCACATGTTTTATGCTGGATGCCCTTCCTAACGCAACCCTCACCATTTCCCCAGGCTTGGAACCGGCACTAAGAGTGCCCTGGCTTGTGCAACCCTAATGGCTGGGTTACACAAATTTCTTGGTACTCAATTCAATTCAATTCATTTTTATTTATCAAGCAATTTTAACAATTAACATTGTCTCAAAGCAGCTTTACACAGATGATAAAGAATGGATATGTTCTTTATGTGTAAGTTTGTCCCTGATAAGCAAGCCGGTGGCGACTGTGGTCAGGAAAAACTTGCTGAGATGGCATAAGGAAGAAACTTGTGAGTGTGAGCAGACAAGAGCATACAAATATCTTAGTTCATCAAACACACTATATCCATGATCCCTCCAGATCTGCTTCTTTCCCTAAGAAAAATCTAAGTGTTTTTTTTTGCTGTCTTATCTGAGTTAAGCAGAAGGAAGTTATGAAGCATCCACTGTCTAATGTCCTTTACACACTTCGCAACATTTTTAAGCTGATCTCTCTCATCTGGCTGAAATTTACTTCTGTGTATCATCATAGCAATGAAAGCGAATACCATGTTTATGTAAAATTTTACCCACAGGCAGCATATATAAAGAGAAAAGCAGTGGACCTAAGACAGATCCTTGTGGAACAGCAAACTCCTCACCAGGGCGTTGCCACACATCCTGAACACCATCTGATAGAGTAAAGTTGTCTCATTTTGTATTTGTTTCAATTTGAAACAAATACAAAATGAGACAACTTTACTCTATCAACCGCTAGCGAGAGTGGGGCATGTCATGTTCGCTCATCCCAGCTGGGCGTCCAACGTATCGCATATTAAATGCTGCTGCCTGTGCCTGTTGCGCCCTTTCAGCATGCTCAAGTTTTTTTCAGCAATTTTAGTGAAAAAGCATGTCTTCCAAGCGCCAAAGTATGTCTCCTGCTTGTAGTGAAAAAAGAAAAGGAAAGCCATTAGTTTAGAGCAGAATATAAAAATTATAATCAGCATGATGCAGGAAAGACTGTCACAGTCATAGTACCATCTCAACTTTCTGACTTACGATGGGGTCGTTTTAACGTATCTCCATTGTAAGTAGAGGACTACCTGTATATATAGTCGATATTTATGCAAAATCAGGAGCCAAAAATGGTTCTTCACTTTGTTCTTTTCTCAATTAGTGGGCCACTTTAAAGTTTCAAGAAACCACCTCACTATCAATTTTAAAAGTCAAAGCGGTAGTCTATTTCATTCTACTGCATTTATTAAGACATATTGAAGACTTTTCATATTATTTTCATTATCCAAGCGTTATATTAGTTCTTTTATAGAATTAAACCAATTTACCCTAAACAATAAGTACAAAAACCACTTTAGAATTATCCCACAAATCCAATTTGCCTTACCTTACATTTATGAAACATTTCACATTATCTGGCTTACTGAAAACCTTTATAGACACCATGAAAAAGCCTCATCTGCATAAAAACATATGTGTTTTTCCATCGCATGATCTGCAGTATCTTGTCTCTTCATGAGCTTTCTCACATGCACAAAAAGGACCTATTAAAGTCTCTCTCTATACAATTTGTCTCTATCTCCAACCTCAGTTATGGCTAAGAAGTGCTAAATTTCTGGAGCTGCTGAGGTAGCACATTTGGCTATTATTTGTGTTTACTGCACTGTCCTTTGACACATAATGTCAGATCACATTGTTTCCTATGAGTGCTAAAGTGACAGAGTCTGAAGTATTGCTCCTCTAATTCAGGACATGCTTGTGTGATTACAGCCAGCCCTGAAGTTGCCAAACACTTAAAAGTGAACTTTCAGCAAGAGCAAAGAAATGGACAGAAACTGTCAAGCAGAGAACTGATCGCTGACCAAACATAAGGCAGTCACCTAAGCAGCTAAATTAGATCTGACTTTGCTGTAGATTGTGGAAAATATAGGGATCTACAAGAGATAGCAAGGTCACTACACATCCCTTAAATGAAAGTCCTTCTGACACACCTCAAGTTCCCTGGTGGTATAGTGGCTAAGGATCCCATGTTCCTATTGTCGTGGCTTTGGTTTGATTCCTGGGCAGAGAACCAACCAAGTCACTAAGGGCACAAGCCAGTGGTCCCTAGCCTGTTTAAAATGGGAGGGTTGTGTCAGGAAGGGCATCTGGTATAAAACCTGTGCCAAAATTAAATATGTGGATCAATGAGTTGCTGTGAGGACCCCTAATGTGAGCAGCTGAAGGACAACAATAACTGATAGAAGTACGTCAGTATAAAGGTGACAGCATACTAAGATATGGAAATTTAAAAAGACCATTGCATTTCTACATGAGCATTATTCAAAATAACAATTAAGCTTCAAGTCATAATGCTGTGAAACTTTTAATCTATAGCAAGTACGCAATATGTTACTAAAACATATCACTGTAACAGTATTCAAAGGTCTGTTGTTTCTCCATCAGAAATTATTGTATGCAAGTGTGCACACAATAGCAATGTAAATGAATATGGCCAAATTATTTGAAATGAAGATAATGTGAAGATAATGAAAGTGCAGGAGGTTTTTACCTTCATGTGGAACGCAAGTGAAACAGCTACCTTTTTCACAAGAACACAAGAACATGCAGTATTTATCTATAGCAGCTGCTCAGGTCACAATGGTTTAAATTAGGCTGCCAGATTTAAAGAAGAGAACCTAGGCAGAGGTAAGATTTGAACTCACAGACGTTGTTAGTTCAACATCATAACCACTGAATCACACTGTGTCAAAGCTTTTATCCTATCATCTATTTAAAATATGTGTGTATAAATATATATATATTTTTCACTCTTTGTTATATTGCAGCCATTTGCTAAAATCATTTTTATGGCAGAGTGGCCCGACGGAAGCCTCTCCTCAGTGCAAGACACATGAAAGCCCGCATGGAGTTCTCCAAGATGGTGAGAAATAAGATTCTCTGGTCCGATGAGACCAAGATATAACTTTTTGGCCTTAATTCTAAACGATATGTGTGGAGAAAACCAGGCACTGCTCATCACCTGTCCAATACATGTTTTAACAGTGAAGCATGGTGGTGGCAGCATCATGCTGTGGGGGTGTTTTTCAGCTGCAGGGACAGGACGACTGGTTGCAATCGAGGGAAAGATGAATACGGCCAAGTACAGGGATATCCTGGACGCAAACCTTCTCCAGAGTGCTCTTGACCTCAGACTGGGCCGAAGGTTTACCTTCCAAGAAGACAATGACCCTAAGCACACAGCTAAAATAACAAAGGTGTGGCTTCAGAACAACTCCATGACTGTTATTGAATGGCCCAGCCAGAGCCCTGACTTAAACCCAATTGAGCACCTCTGGAGAGACCTAAAAATGGCTGTCCACCAACGTTTACCATCCAACCTGACAGAACTGGAGAGGATCTGCAAGGAGGAATGGCAGAGGATCCCCAAATCCAGGTGTGAAAAATTTGTTGCATCTTTCCCAAAAAGACTCATGGCTATATTAGATCAAAAGGGTGCTTCTACTAAATACTGAGCAAAGGGTCTGCATACTTAGGACCATGTGATATTTCAGTCTTTCTTTTTTAATAAATCTGCAAAAATTTCAACAATTCTGTGTTTTTCTGTCAATATGGGGTGCTATGTACACATTAATGAGGAAAAGAAATGAACTTAAATTATTTAAGCAAATGGCTGCAATATAACAAAGAGTAAAACATTTACGGGGGTCTGAATACTTTCCGTACCCACTGTATGTACAGTATATTCTTATATACAGTATGTATTAAACTTTCTTTTGGCTTCTCCCATTGAGGTCACCACAGCGGACCATCCGCATGTTTGATTTGGCTTGGGACCGGCACTAAGGCTTGTGCAGCCCTAATGGCTGGGGTTGGTTCCCTGACCGAGAATCTAACCCGGGCTGCAGCGGTGAGAGTGCCGCATCCTAACCACTAGACCACCAAATATTTGTATTTTTAATATATCGTCAATATG
Organism: Silurus meridionalis; assembly: GCF_014805685.1. Classification (NCBI taxonomy): domain Eukaryota; kingdom Metazoa; phylum Chordata; class Actinopteri; order Siluriformes; family Siluridae; genus Silurus; species Silurus meridionalis. The sequence continues at coordinate 6,038,817 of NC_060899.1, read as the reverse complement.
TATCAATGTATCATTATACATAGTCTCTTCACTGAATGTGTGAGCAAGAAACCCACAGGACATGTGTCCATGCGTCCAATATCCTGCAACCTATCCAGCATATATAGTCAGATTTTTACTTTAGCAATAAATAGTGATTATCATTTTTGGACAGGAAGGCAGGAATAGGAAATAAATAATTGATTATTCTGCAGGCTCTAGGGCAGAGATTAAGGTTTTATATGAAGGAGAAAGGTAGGACAGTGACCTGGTAAAACATATAGCTAGAAATATTCCTTTCAAAATATGGGGCTATTTTATATTTTGCATTGGGTTCCTTAATCTATCGGTGCTATCGTTCCATTTTTTTTATGTTCTTTAAATGCTCCAGGGGTTTTATTTTTGCTTTTCAAAGAAGGGTTCAGTGAATTCCTTCATATGCTGATTTGTTTCCTCATTGTAAGCACATCATGAATAACATTAACTTTATTAACATACACCGATAAAGACCACTTTTATAGGAACATTGTATACCTGCTAATTCATGCAATAATCCAGTCAGACAATCAACAGTACAATGCAGACATTCATGTTTATATTCACAACACCAGAATGGGGGGAAAATGTGATCTGTGATTTTGTGGCATTCCAGTTGATGCCAGACAGGTTGGTTTGAATATTTCAAAAACTGGTGATCACCTGGGATTTTCACACAAACACCTGTCTGCAGAGTTTACACAAAATGGGGTGAGAAACAAAAAACATCCAATGATGTTTACAACAGCAGAAAATCACAATGTGATCCAGTCCTGTCAGCCAAGAATAGGAATGTAAGGCTACAATGGTTACAGGTTCAACAAACATTGAAGTTTGGAAACAGAACAGGAAATGTTGTACTGCTTTGCTTGACTGACAGGATTGCAACTCAATGTTGTCTTAAGCTGTTGTAGTCCAACCGCTTTTCTGCTCATCGCGGTTGTAAAGAGTGTTTATTTGAGTTACAATTGCTTTCCTGTCAGCTCGATCTAGTCAGGTTATTCTTTTCTGATCTCTCTTATCAGCAAGTACTATGTTTATATTTGCTGAGCAGTCACACATCTGGTACCAACAATCATACCACAAGTTACTCATGTTTTTTTATGTATTACATTGCTGATGATTTGCTGATTAAATTATAACATTAATAAGGCAGGTTTACATAATTGTTCCTAATAATACAATGACACAGTGGGCACTGTGGGTATTACTAGAAATAATGCCTGCTAGTTCTAATGAGCAGAAATAAGAAAATTCTTGTAATCCTCACTCTGCTTCTAAAGCCTTTTGGTCTTAAAATGCTACACTGAAATGAAATGTATCAGAGCCTCTATTTTTTTAAAGTGTAAATGGTAACACAGGAAGTAAAAATATTTCTAAAAACAAATATCTTTATATATCTCTCTGATCGTGTTACTCCTGCTTTATTTGTGTTCATACATCCCCCAGTCATCTGGATTGTTTTTTTAAATTGCAATCAGGTGCTTAGAAGATTAATTTTCACCATACATGCTACATTTAATGCTGAGCGAGTTAATCAGCTTAGATACAAGAGCTTTACGCACATCAGTGTTCTTTTTTCTGGGGGGTTTAGCAGTCAGATCAATCTTAAATAGAGTGGTTTTGTGAGTATATATTTAATGTGCCAACATGTGCTGAATCATTAAATGCTGCAAAGGATTTGTAGCACATTATCTGTTTATCACCCTGCTCAGAATATAATGTGCCATGATGGCTCGAAGTTCAGCAGGCCTTTATCTTAAGATGCCTCTAAGGAGTGTTTCTGCTTACCCTGACACTTCAGACCTGTCTTTTCAATCCTGAAACAGACAACTCTTTTGACACATTCAAAAATCAATACACTGTTGAAATGTGCTCTGACTTCAATGATGGTCCAACCCTGACTTCATGATTTATTACTCACGAAGAGAGGCATCAGGAGAGAAATGTCAGCCATCAAGTTCTGAAGTCGTGGGCAGGCACTCAGCTTGCCACCACAATGATGAGACATAGAGGAGAGATGAGATACAAGATTAGCCTGCCGTGTGACTTGGTCTTCAATACTCTTTGTTTAAAAAATGTCAGGGTGAAATGTGAAAGATGGAGTATCTGGAATAAAGATCTGATGTCCTCTCCTCATGTTGTATTCCTAACTCGCAATGTCTCTGGGATTTTCCACGATTGTGAACAGGATAAAGTACTTGGATGAATGAATAAATGAAAGAATGAATGAATGAATTATATGAGAGTGGCATATTTGTAAAGATGGTTAAATAGGTCAGTGATTTTTAAGTAGGTGAATTTTTGGTTTCAGTCAAAGTCACTTTTTATCATCATTAAGAGATTTCATAATATAACATTTTAAAAGCTTTAGACAAGGCGACATTTATTCAGCTGCCAATTACATCAGACATGTTTTAGCTGGTAAATAATCCCCATACAATTCTTATCCATACAAATCAACTGGACGTCTTCTTCCACACGCATGCCAACGTCTTTCAACAGGTTTAAAATGCCATACACATCTTACTGCATGAACATGTTTTGAATCTATCCATATAACAGCTTGTGGCTTTGATCTGAGCTACAGGTCACCTTATCCAAAGCTGGTTTTAGGCTCCTATATTCTGTTCTGTGGTACACATCTTGTAAAACAATTTAGCCTAAAAAACAGCCATTCAATCCTCAGACCAACTGTTCAGAGGGCTCCCTTTTTTAAAACAGACTAACAGACTGGTCTTCTGGGTGGTGGACATTACCATGACCTATTAGTCGGCTCCCGAATGGTACAACAGTAAAGCGTTTGCCCTATCGCCAAGAGATTGTGTCTGAATTTAGATGATGCCACAGTCCTCTGTGCCTGGGAGTCCAAGAGAGCAAAATTGGGTTTTTTGGAAACAAGGGATGGTATTACTCTCTTCCTTGTCAAATCAAGTGAAACTAGCCAATTGTGGGAATGTGTGAGCTCATGTATGCAGTTAGCACTTCCTCCAAATGTGTTTAGCTCAGAAAGGTGTGATGCTTGTCTTTCAGTAAACATGTATTCACTTTCATTCTGCCTGGCAAATGACCAAACTGAGAGAAAATGTGGTTTAAAAAATTTGAATTTGACTCAGAAATCAGTCTCTCTGTTTAAGATCAAAAGTAATTGGACAATTGAATGATCAGGTCAGGCGTTTGTTTTCTACATGACAGATCTACAAATGATTTTATTAAAGTGTTGAATATTCTTTTGGTAAATGCTTATGGGCACTCTTTCTGCACCATTAGTATAACACTTATTTGACTCCTATCATTTTATACCAAATAGTATATTATTATAAAAAATATCAAGCCTTTACTTCATTTGAACTTATTCCATCCAAGCTATTCTATCCCTGTTTTTTAACAAAATGGCACCATCTAGAGTATATCTTTGTAAATAAAACTTTAATAACCAATGGATCTCACAAATATCTGTAAAGAATTGAACTACTTCATTAATCATTCACTGGATTAAATAGCACATAAAAGCAGTCAGTGTCAACTGAAGCTCACAACCTGAAATAACTGACAAGAGAGAGAGAGAGAGAGAGAGAGAGAGAGAGAATTACTGCTTGCTATTGCAGTCTAAGTGTGTTTTAGTGCAGGTTAAGTGTGGTGATAGAGTTGTATTAGAGTGTGTCGTTATGTGCCAGTTTGTGAATGCAGTTTCATTGTGTTAGTATGTGTTATTATTACAGTGTTGTGTGGTGTTAGTGTGTTATTCCAGTGTTGGTGTGGTGTTATTTTTGTGTTAAGTTACGAGTTATATTTTGGGTTGTTAAAGGAGGAAGTATCTCAGTGGTTAAGATGTTGGACCTCTGCTCAGAAGGTTTTGAGTTCAAATCTCCTTAACCATCGCCTGCACAATTGCACAAATGAGCCATTTCTAAGTTGCTCTGGATAAGAGCATCTGCCAAATGGTGCAAATGTACATTTATGTAGTGTGGCCATTAATGTAATGTGGCACATCTGGGTAAGTGGTGGGTCTGCAGTGCTGGTGCAGCTTTCGTTCACAATTTGGTCTGATGTACCATTTATTTTGTACATGAATTTTGTTGCCATACATACATTTATTTTGTCCCAGACTGAAATAAATGTCATTTGAAAGTCTCTAAGTAATTTGCATATTTGCTTTTGATTTTGGGTAAGATTTGTCATTGGGGGTGTAAATGGTGTATATATGTTTGGGTAATCCTGTCTGACTTTCACTTTTAGAATATTGTGCTTTTTTTTGAAAATTGATGATTCTCATACTATTGAGTTGAAAACCTATTGTCACTGTTTACACAGATGCTTCCACTTGAAGTATTCCATATGTCAGGACAAAAGATGTGCAATCAGAATCAAATTGGTTGGCTAAATTAAAATTTTCTGTTTGTGTACTTCATCATTTTATTCAGGATTCCATCAGATTCCATCACTCCTGCTTAGTACCCAGGACGCTTCCAGATGGTAGTGGAAGACTTCTATTGTCTAATTTGTTTAGTAGAAGTGTTTAACAATTATAATAGTGTTTTAAATATTATAATTAAGTGTTTTAAAAAGATTCACCCATATGTTTGTGGGGGGTTTTAGTTGTTAGATAAGTGTCAGATTAATGCCTTCATTACTGTGTGTATGTAGGTTTGAGAAAAATAAATTCCAACAGTATTTGGATTTCTATGCTTTCTGGAGTTCTTTTATGCTGTCTTGGGCCCATCTGTATGCCCTCCTTATGCTGTAGAGCAGCTGGGCTGACTGCAGGCACTGCTGTTTTGCTCTGCTCTTTTACTGAGTGTGGTAATTTGGCTGTGATCAGACAGAGGGGTTAGTGGCTTAAAAATGAATGCTCTGAGTGATAAAGGGTCATAATCAGTTATTTGTAATCTACCCTGATGTCATGAAAAGGTACGCAGAAAGTGTACCTCCACAAAAAAATACTGTTGCCATTGTGCTGTTGCAGTCTCTGGCAAAATTGCAGCTACTTATTTCCTATTTTTAATGACCTACATAGTTTAAGTTGGTAAAATCAAATTTGGGGTAAATATATAACTGTTCCATTGCTCTGTGATGATGTCAGATGCATTTATTCTGGTACCGGAAAGTGCAGATCTCAGTTTGGGTCTGGGGGAAAATTTCCCTGTAGTTCAAAATGTATATATATATATATATATATATATATATATATATATATATATATATATATATATATACAGTGAGGAAAATAAGTATTTGAACACCCTGCTATTTTGCAAGTTCTTCCACTTAGAAATCATGGAGGGGTCTGAAATTGTCATCGTAGGTGCATGTCCACTGTGAGAGACATAATCTAAAAAAAAAAATCCAGAAATCACAATATATGATTTTTAACTATTTATTTGTATGATACAGCTGCAAATAAGTATTTGAACACCTGTCTATCAGCTACAATTCTGACCCTCAAAGACCCTCAAAGTCTGCCTTTAAAATGTCCACCTCCACTACATTTATTATCCTAAATTAGATGCACCTGTTTGAGGTCGTTAGCTGCATAAAGACACCTGTCCACCCCATACAATCAGTAAGAATCCAACTGCTAACATGGCCAAGACCAAAGAGCTGTCCATAGACACTAGAGACAAAATTGTACACCTCCACAAGGCTGGAAAGGGCTACGGGAAAATTGCCAAACAGCTTGGTGAAAAAAGGTCCACTGTTGGAGCAATCATTAGAAAATGGAAGAAGCTAAACATGATTGTCAATCTCCCTCGGACTGGGGCTCCATGCAAGATCTCACCTTGTGGGGTCTCAATGATCCTAAGGAAGGTGAGAAATCAACCCAGAACTACACGGGAGGAGCTGGTCAATGACCTGAAAAGAGCTGGGACCACCGTTTCCAAGGTTACTGTTGGTAATACACTAAGACGTCATGGTTTGAAATCATACATGGCACGGAAGGTTCCCCTGCTTAAACCAGCACATGTCCAGGCATGTCTTAAGTTTGCCAATGACCATTTGGATGATCCAGAGGAGTCATGGGAGAAAGTCATGTGGTCAGATGAGACCAAAATAGAACTTTTGGGTCATAATTCCACTAAACGTGTTTGGAGGAAGAAGAATGATGAGTACCATCTCAAGAACACCATCCCTACTGTAAAGCATGGGGGTGGTAGCATCATGCTTTGGGGGTGTTTTTCTGCACATGGGACAGGACGACTGCACTGTATTAAGGAGAGGATGACCGGGGCCATGTATTGCAGATTTTGCTTTGAAGATGGGTCGAGGCTGGGTCTTCCAACATGACAATGACCGAAGCACACAGCCAGGATAACCAAGGAGTGGCTCTGTAAGAAGCATATCAAGGTTCTGGCATGGCCTAGCCAGTCTCCAGACCTAAACCCAATAGAGAATCTTTGGAGGGAGCTCAAACTCTGTGTTTCTCAGTGACAGGCCAGAAACCTGACTGATCTAGAGAAGATGTGTGGAGGAGTGGGCCAAAATCCCTCCTGCAGTGTGTGCAAACCTGGTGAAAAACTAAAGAAAACATTTGACCTCTGTAATTGCAAACAAAGGCAACTGTACCAAACATTAAATTTGACTTTCTCAGGTGTTCAAATACTTATTTGCAGCTGTATCATACAAATAAATAGTTTAAAAATCATACATTGTGATTTCTGGATTTTTTTTTATTTTAGATTATGTCTCTCACAGTGGACATGCACCTACAATGACAATTTCAGACCCCTCCATGATTTCCATGATATTGTGATTTCTGGATATTTTTTTTTTAGATTATGTCTCTCATAGTGGACATGCACCTACGATGACAATTTCAGACCCCTCCATGATTTCTAAGTGGGAGAACTTGCAAAATAGCAGGGTGTTCAAAAACTTATTTTCCTCACTGTATATATATATATATATATATATATATATATATATATATATATATATATATATATATATATATATATATATTTGCATGCATTCTTCTTAATATGAGTTTGATATAAACATTTTTCATTAATTATTGCTTCCAAAATTTCAAAATGTGAGTTTAAGTAAAACAGTATAAACAGTATAAGGTGAATAATTATATGGAAAGAGAAAATGGCCATATAATTATTTGACCATGGTTCACTTTATTTCTATTTTTCAAGCATGCCCCCATTCCAGCCATTCCTATTCTATTTCTATTTTAGCCATTATGTTTTTTATTTATTCAAAACAAATGAATACAAATAAAATAAGAAATTAAAAAAAGCACATTTATTGTATGTATACCAATTGCTTCTTTATATAATGAACAACAGAAACCAAATTGGCTTTTACATGGAACGTGGTTCTTAGTTTAAAAACAGTCTTGTGCTGATGAGACTGATGAGTCTCACTCTTATTACTCACTACTCACTGTTGATCTCTTGCAGTAGCAGTAGTGCATTGTACTGGACATAGAGAATGGGTTTTCTACTGTTCATCTTGGGGATACCTGGACTAAGTACTAAAGAGGATATCTTTCAGGTTTTGTTTGAAAAGGTCAGTGAAGGTGTTCTTCTGCATAATCAGTAAGGTTAAAGTTGGTCTGATGTGCCAGTAGCACATTGGTCATTAGAGCATTATCATGGGAGATCCCTGCATTTATACTGTGGATGCTAATAGCATGGAAATATCTCTGTCGCCATATGGTAGAGATAATGACCTTTGAGGACCAGAATTTTTTTTGCTGTTTGTACTATTCTCTTAATGAAGTCAGCCCTGCTGTTATCATGTGACTCACTAGTCTTGTGTGGATTATCAATGAGTTTTATCACCTGAGATGAGTGCATTGATAGTGCACAAGCAGCACGTTTTAGCAAATTTTGTCCTGGGAATGAGATTATTCTATAGGAACATCTGCCTCTGTGAATGTGTTTGTTGTTTTGAGTCTTTAGGGGGTTTTTCAGCATCTTTTGCTATGGTTGAGATTGTCTTTACTGAATCCCATAGAACAGGGGAGGGTTGCGACTCTTGTGGCTCAGGGGATGTGTTTATGAGGGTTTGGTTTGTGGGCTAGCTCAGAGGTTCTGAAGCTATTCTGTCTTTAAGGTGCAGCTCCTCTCTCAGTGCAGTGAACTCCCTCCTCAGGGCATTTCTGTCCTGCATAAATCCTGTTTCAGATGTTATTTTTCTGTTTTCTATATGGCTCAGCTGTTCCTTCCAATAGCTAAGTATACCAAGTGTAAAGTGAGATGGTGCATTTGGTTTAGCACCTTTTCTACTCTTTTAGCATATTCAATTTATGTCCACGTTGCTGTTTAAGCATTATTTTTCTGATATTATTGTGAATAATTGGAAAAAAAAAACTCAAACAAGAGCTTGAGTGACAGTGTTCCAAAATTTATTTGATTCTTAATGGCTGCTACTTCATCATGCATAAATGAAGTATCAACATTAACTGTTTACATTTATTGCTTTAATTGAATACTGTAGTCCAGGCATTCAGTTCATGAAGAAATCATAAAATTGATTAAATTTACACAAAGGCCTTGAACACATTCTACAAAATCTACTTTATAGAAATGTAAAAATTCTAAATATCAAAAAGGAGTTATGAAATTAGTTACAGATAGGATGGTCGAAACCATGTTAGCTCATATGTTTCTTGATTGGCAGAAGAGAGGGGGGTAGTGTTCATAAGCTCATCACCATGAGCTCATCACCATGTTGCTCAGAGAGGAAATGTAACGTGAAAAATCTTATTACAGACATCAATAAGAATTGCTCAATAGCGGTTAAACACAAACATATAATTAGCAATATTTAATGATTACATTCCAACTAACTGCATGAATATTTAATGCAGGTGAAATTACAGTCCATTAAACAGCACCATAAAATGCTTGAATGTTGACCAAGAAGTACTAAAATGCATGAAAAAAGAAAAAAAAAAAAAAAAAAAAAAAACTTGCTACCACGTACAAAACCGATTAACATTTTATGACTAGCTTTTCAAACAGGTGGAGGAGAGAACTTAATTGGTGCTCCTCTACTCTACAGTGGATCACATCTCCAGAGAGGAATAAAGTCATGCCTAACTGCACTACAGGTAGGAGCATTCACATTCCTAGAGCAAGAAAACATTGAGTGGTTAAAGAATAAATTAAGAAACTTTAAAATAACTTTCCATTTGTGCCACAACAAAGCAAAGGCAGAAGGCAGTAGAGATAAAATGTAATGCCACATACAATTCAAAATAACTGGGCATTTGGGCAGGCCTTTTTTTTTTTTTTTGCTTCAAGCAGCCAAAACAGTAATCATTAAGGATATACAGTTGTTTATTTTTTCTAGTAAATACAGGTATTTGGTCCATTAAAAATCTTCCAGTTTTGCATGGTTTAAAAAAAAAAAAAAGGAAAAAAAAGGCTGATAAAATGCTTTATTCCAATGATTCAGTATACACAGTCCTCCAGTTATGTAATAAATGGTGTTTGAATTATAACTGCTAGTGGTTTAATCCTGCATGGTGGTTTATTTGTTTATTTTTAGAGGCCCCTGGAATGTTTGGATCCTGATTTATAGATTAAAGCATCTTTCTAGCTGCGTAATCCTGGTCTATAACAAAACATGCACACGAGTTTGATTAAACGTCTTTATAGAAAATGTGTGGTAAATCAGTTGTAGGAGTCTGGTGAATAAACCATGATTAGACCATCATACACCGTAGGCTTATGTCAGTGAACAACAAAAACTAAGGTTAAAATCATTTTCCAGAAACGATCAGATACACAGCAACAATTGTGGCTGTCAGAAGGCCATGCAAGGTTTGTGTGGAGACTTGAGGAGGATAAGGTTCACTAGGAAAATGCCCTCCTCTCGTGTGAGGTATTAAGACTTGCACTCTGTTTCCAGGGCTGCTGGTAATTTGGGGCTGATGTTTTGCTGTGTTAAATAAAATTTAAAACAAAAGAAAATAAGAAAAAAAAAAGGAAACAATGTAACCAGTGCTTTCAGTTTTGCTCTACAAAGTCTTGTGCAGTCTCTGAACTTTGTGAAGTGTCCTCTGCAGTGCTGTTGCCCTCTGCTGCCGGCTCTGTGTAACTGCTGGCAGATGAAGACGCGGACTCGGCGTGACACTCACTTTCCTCACTGCCACTGTTACTGCTACTGCTTACTGGGTCAGTGTTTTCCTCAGTGTTATCCAGTTCTGCAGGGTCCAGCCTCTCTAACTGTGCTTTGTGCTCCAACAGCTCCACTTCACGGCCAGTCTCGTTACTGTGCGAAGAGCCAGGAGAATCCAGTTTACCAACCGTGCCATCTCCACATTCTGACTGTGTGCTGGAGGGCTCTGTGGTGAAAGAATTTTGTTTTCATATCAATAAAATACACATCTGCTGAAATTCCAAGCAAAACACATGCCTGGTGAGCAAGTGAGAATGAAAAAAATGATTAGCTTAATAATAAAAGTAAAGAATTTGATTTAGTTGTAGCTAATATTAACCTCTCGCCAGAGTGAAAGATAACAGTCAGTGAACATTCATGGTACAGTGATTTTTGTTTAGAAATCAATGAGACTGTATAATTGACTGTTCATGATTTAAGAAGCATAACAAAGCTTGCCAAATTAACAATTATTTCTTAAATTGTCACTGCCAAGTAAGCAGTACTATAGACAATTACCAATGTTAAGTGCCTGAGTTTCACAATGAGCTGAGCTAGGAAATGTGAGAAGAGCTAAAAATAGTGCAGCTCATCAACTAATCGATCAAACACAAACATCACAGAATGCTGAAAATGCCTTTAGCTGCTTTCTCTATTTACTCAGACAATACAGGCACTACTAATCCCAGTTATCCTTAGAAAAACATTTTGTGCATTTTAAATGTACCAAAATCATCTTTCGGTTTCTCCCATTAGGGGTCGCCTCAGCGGCTCATCAGTCTCCACACTCCCCTGTCCTCTACATCTGCCTCTTTCAAATTAACTACCTGCATGTCTTCCCTCACCACATCCATAAACCTCCTCCTTGGTCTTACTCTTTTCCTCCTTCCTGGTGACTCCAATCTCAGCATTCTTCTACCAATCCCCCATGTCCCTCCTCTACACATGTCCAAACCATCTAAATCTCACCTCCCTCACCTTGTCTCAAAAACTTCCAACATGCGCTGTCCCTCTAATAAACTCGTTTCTAATCCTGTCCATCCTCATCACTCCCAACGAAAACCTCATCATCTTCAGCTCTGCTACCTCCAGCTCCACCTGCTGTCTTTTATTCAATGCCACTGTCTCTAAACCATACAACATCACAGGTCTCACCACAGTCCTATAAACTTTTACTCTTGCAGATACTCTTCTTTCACAAATTACTCCGGACACTCTTCTCCACCCACTCCACCCTGCCTGCACTCTTTTCTTCACTTCTCTAACACACTCTCCATTACTTTGCACTGTTGACCCCAGGTACCTGAACTCCTTCACCTTCACTGCTTCTCCCTGCAACCGCACCACTCCACTGCCCGCCCTCCCTCTCATTCACACACATGTACTCTGTCTTACTGCTACTGACTTTCATTCCCCTTTTTCCAGCATGTACCTCCACCTCTCCAGGCTCTTCTCAACCTGCTCCCTACACTCACCACAAATAATATCATCCGCAAGCATCATAGTCCACTAAGATTCCTGTCTGACCTCGTCCGTGAACCTGTCCATCACCACTGCAAACAGGAAAGGGCTCAGAGCCGGTCCTTGATAGAGTCCAACCTCCACCTTAAACGAGTCTGTCGTTCCTACTGCACAATTCACTGCTGTCACACTGTCCTCATACATGTCCTGCACCACCCTCACACTTCTCTGACACACCTGACTTCCTCAAACAATACCACAACTTGGCACCCTGTCGTACACTTCCTCTAAATCCACCAACACACAATGCAACTCCTTCTGAACTTCTTTATACTTCTCAATCAACATTCTCAAAGCAAATAACGCGTCTGTGGTGCTCCTCCTCGGCATGAACCCATACTGCTGCTTACAGATGGTCACCTCTTCTCTCAGCCTGGCTTCCACTACTCTGTCCCATAACTTTATGGTGTGACAGATCAAATTTATTCCCCTGTAGTTACTGCAGGTCTGCACATCTCCCTTATTCTTAAAGATCAGTACCAGCACACTCCTTCTCCATCCCTCAGGCATCCTCTCACCTTCCAGAATCTTGAACAATCTGGTTATAAACTCCACTGCCATCTCTCCTAAACATTATGCTTTTACCGGTATGTCATCTGGTCCAACCGACTTTCCCCTTTTCATCCTCTTAATCGCTGCTTTCACTTCCTCCTTACTAATCCATTGCACTTCCTGCTTCACCACCTCCACATCATCCAACCTTCTCTCTCTCTCATTTTCCTCATTCATCAGCTGCTCAAAATACTCCCTCCACCTTCTCAACACACTCTCCTCACTAGTCAACACATTTCCATCCCCATCCTTTATTGCTCTAATCTGCTTCCTCCTTCAGTTTCCACCATCTTATTCTTTTTTTTTTTTTTTTAAGTCCACACTCTCCTCCTCTTCTTCCCCTCTAAAACCATCCTAAAGACCACCATCCGATGCTGTCTAGCTACACTGTCCCCTGCAAACACCTTACAGTCTCCAATCTCCTACAGGTTGCATCTCCTGCAAAGAATATAGTCCACCTGTGTGCACTTTCCCCCACTTTTATATCTCACCCTCTGATCCTCCTTCTTCTTAAAATAAGTGTTCACCACTGCCATTTCCATCCTTTTGGCAAAATCTACCACCATCTGCCCTTCCACATTCCTCTCCTTAAAGCCATACCTACCAATCACCTCCTCATCACCTCTGTTCCCTTCACCTACATATCAAATAAAGTCTGCCCCAATCACCCATCGTTCTTTCCTAGGTACCCCTTCTACCACTTCATCTAACTAACTGCAGAATTTTTCCTTCTCCATCTCACAGCCCACTTGTGGAGCATAAGCACTGATGCCATATCATCACCCCTTCAACTTTCAGCTTCATGTTCATCACCCTATCAGAAACTCTCTTCACCTCCACTACACTCTTACTGTACTCTTCCTTCAGAATCACCCCTACACCATTTCTCTTTCCATTCACACCATAATAGAACAGTTTAAACCCCCTCCAATGTTCCTGGCCTTACTCCGTTTCCACTTGGTCTCCTGAACACAAGATATCCACCTTTCTCCTCTCCATCATATCAGCTACCTCTCTCTCTTTACCCGTCATAGTACCAACATTTAAAGTGCCCACTCAAACCTCCACTCTTCTTTCCCTGCTGCCTCTGGCAAAATATTTCCATCCCAAATTAACTGTAGTTAATTAATTTATATACATAGAATTCAGACTAGAAAATCTCACAATAACAGAACTACACAGACACCAGCAAACACTTACCTTGGTCTTCAGGGATAAGCGCAGATGAATCCTTCACTTCCATATTAGCATGCTGAGAGGACTCGGCCACATCTGTTGAGCTCTCAACAGAAGCATGACAAGACAAGTCCTTCCCACTGGCTTCATTCTCCTCCTCTGCATCCTTATCGAACTTAAGCCGTTTGGCATCGTGTCTTTCCTCATCCTCATCCTCCTCCTCCTCAGGTTCCTCGTCCTTGCGGTGCTTGCCCTTCCGCAGTTCTTCACTTGAGCATACCGTTTCTGATGTCATGGAATCACTGAGGGTAAATGGATGAAATGGGAAACAAATAAACAAAAATAATCACTGAATTTATGTACTAAAAAACTGTCTTTCTGCTTACTGAAGAGTAAATATCAACCACTACAATCCAAGGTGTGGTCAGATGCAGTGTTTTTCTTTCATCTGTGCATAAGATTTTTAAGAATGAACGCTTACCAGACTGTTCTTTCTGTCTGTTCAGCACTGCTCTCTGTGCTGTCCGGGAGGCCGTTAGCAGTTATGCTGCTTGACAGAGAAAGCTTTGATCTATTTATTGACCTAGGTGTGGCTGGGCCATTCACATTTCTACCAGAGTGAAAATGAGAACAAAAGCAATTAAAATGTTGCAATTGCAAAGGGAATATTGGAGCATTGACATTTTTGGCTGCAAGTGTCGGCCCTTACCTATCCGGAAGAGCAGAAGCATTTCCAGGGAACATGACTCCGTTCATTCTGTTCACACCACTGGAGCCATTTTTTCTTAAAGGACAAACAAGATCATGGCATTCAGTAAAACATTTCATCCATACTCAATCCAGGGGTCCTCGATCGACTTCACGCAAAAGGTGGGGCAGCTGCAGGTTTTCATTCCGGACCAAATTTTACATTTTCTTTCATGTTTAAGATTTGTTCAAACAAATGGCAAAACCTGCAGTACCATCAGCCCTTTGCAGGTAACATTAAAACACCCTGCAATTCCTGATGCATGGAAGATAATTACTGCACAGCACACAGACAGGTGACACATTAATGAGGGATTATTGTGGTTTATGGCTCTTAAGCCATAAGAAAATTTTCATGCATGATTCAAGTAATTTGCTAAATGTTGAAGATGTTTTCGTAACTGTAATTCTCTCCCCGTTTTGCTCTTGCCAAATATAAGTCAATAGATAACGATCACTTTTCCCACCACACAGCAGTTCCAAGCCAGGAAAGGGGGCGGGGCTGCGCTCAAGCAACTCAACATAACAGCACAACACGCTCGGAGGAAAAGTGTTATTAGCCCTCATAATATTACTCTGAATGAAATGGTAGAGGGGTTTGCCATTCCTCTCTCTAGATTTCTGGCTAATTAAATATTGTTAGTATTTCGACTTATCAATTGCTGATGACGGGGTGAACTCTATTTAAATTGTGCCAATTTAAAGCACGAAATGGATCGCTTTTACATTCTAATGGAAAGTGGTCTCGTGACGAACGATCACACGAGGCACAAATGTGCACTGAATTGTTTGATGGCTATGAATTTGATGCAACTTAAATGCTATGACCACGTCACTAGATCTCAACCAAATTGAGCTTTTAGATTGGGCTCTAAATAGTAGATGGTGGTGAAAAAACCTGATTAAGACACTTGAGCAGCTTCACTCACTCTGAGGTAGGATACACACAGCTGACCACCATCACATTCTGCAATAAAATGAATAGAAAGGTTTTAAGAGAGCTAATTGAAATTACATAACCATAGTGTAATTATGTGGTTCTGAACCCCAAGAGCTAAGAGCATAGCTTACCTTTTCCACGCCTCTTAGAAACTTGTCTGTTCCTGTGTAGTTTCTTTTCGGCTCAGTAAGCAGTTCACATAGACGCTGGATAGTGAAAGGGATCCTGGAACAAAGCGATCAGCAATTTCAGACTGGAACTTGTACTTAAGTATTTATGCATTCATGTCTTATCCTGCAAGAAGCTGTAAGGTGACCGTTAGCCAACAATTGGCCGTGTGAACTAAAACTGCTGTGAAGTACACTTTTATTTTACGAAATTTTACGAAAAAGCCTGGATAATTTGCAAAATAGATGTCGGGATAAAAAATTAAAAAAGTAATAACTTCTGAATCTTGTTGGAAACTTCAACATGCAGGTTACAATAAAAGTGACAGAACAATAAAAAAAAAAAGAAAGAGCAACACTCGTGAAAAAATTCAAATTTTGACATGAGCAGATGAAATCTACACATAAGGAATTCAATTTCACCAGTAAATCTCACAAAATAAATGAGAACATTCAACTTCACCATCCGTCTTATATACATTTACGCCATTTAACTCATTTATGCAACTGAGCAGCTATGTGGTCAAGGGCCATGCTTAGGGGCCCAGGAGAGGCAGATTAGAGTGGATGGGATTTGAACTCATGAAATTTGGATTCAAAGTCTAATCCCTTAACCACTAAGATACCACCTCCCCAGTCTTATTTGACTGACGAGATGTTTTTCTTTCTTACTACTCGCTTCTCTCTGGATCAGATTAGACACTTTGAAGGAGAACAATATTACATACAGTTGTACATATATAAAGAATAGAAAAATCCAACCCAGGAATAAATAATGTGAATAAATATTGTTTATTATTATAATCTTGAGTTAATTCATCAGACTATGATGAACCATACCATAATGATACACCATAATGATTCTGATTGCATATGTGAAGAAAATGTAGTGGACCCATTTTATTCATGGTGAATTACATAAAAACACAATCTATATGAATACTCAGTTTAATGAAGGCTAATATAAAAAAAAAAAACTATATCCGTTTGATATCAGCCAGTTGTGAAATCCATAATTAAGGAGCATATGAAGAAAAAGCCACACCAACCATGGAGCATAAACAAGTCTTCTTCTTCTTCTTCTTCCGGCTGCTCCTGTTAGGTGTCTCCACAGCGGATCATCCGTCTCCATACTACCCTGTCTTTTACAACCAACTACCTGCAAGTTTTTCTTCACCACATCCATAAACCTCCTCCTGGTCTTCATCCTTTCCTCCTTCCTGGTGGCTCCATCCTCAGCATTCTCCTACTGATATACCCCATGTCCAACAATTTCAATCAAAGGACAAAGGAGCTCTCACACTTTGTCTCCAAAAACGTCCTACATGCGCTGTCCCTCTAACAAACTCGTTTCTAATTCCATCCATCGTCGTCACTCCCAATGAACATCTCAGCATCTTCACCTCTGCTACCTCCAGCTCCACCTCCTGTCTTTTACTCAATGCCACTGTCTCTAAACCGTACAACATCGCAGGTCTCACCACAGTCCTATAAACTTTCCCTTTCACTCTTGCAGACACTCTTCTATCACAAATCACTCCTGTCACTCTTCTCCACCCACTCCATCCTGCCTGCACTCTGTTCTTTACTTCTCTTTGGAATAAATAAAAACCTGACTGAGAAGAGGAAAAAAATTATGTTTTAGGGTGTTCGGTGTCAGATAAATATTGGGGAGCCAGGCCATGCAAATCTTCATGTCAGCACAAGAATTTTAAAATCAACTTAAAACCCTATGGAAAGAAAAGGTAAGGATTCCAAAGCAGGAGTAATATGATCCCTAATCAAGATATTAGCTGCTGAGTTTGAAACGTATTACAATTTGTGTAGCATGTAACCCAGCAAGAACTAAAGTGCAGTGCAGTAATTAAAGTGGGAAAAACCAGAAACATTATTAATCAGTTTTTTCAGAGACAGAAAAAAGATTTTAAAGATTAAAAAAAGAAAAAGGCATTTGTACTAATTAACTAAACTTGTGGCAATTTAATTAAAAAAAATAACTATGACTATTAAGTGACTGCCTTTTCCATAAACCCAAACTTATATTGTTTGTATTTATTATTTAAAAAAAAAATAATAATAATTTTTTTTTTTTTGGCAGCTATAAGACTTGCAAATCTCGTTTGCACAATAATCAGATTAATTATTATCAGACTACCCGTAGTCTCGGGCAACGAATAAGCATTTAAATATATGCACAATTTTTTCTAGATACCTAAAACCCCTGCTCTTTTGGTTCAGCCTACGTTTTGAGTGATAACATGGACTATTACTTTTAAATTGCTCATTTTTCCATTTTTATAAATATGCACATTTCTTCAAAGTTAGAACGTCAATGTAAGATATTTAATGATCAATATTCATCGTAAATGTCACTGGACATTGTGCCAGTGTAAAATCATGTCAAACTGATTAAATTATGACAAGTCTATTGGTAAACAGAGGTGGGAAGTAATGAAGTACAAATACTTAGTTACTGTAGTTAAGTAGATTTTTCAGGTATCAGTACTTTACTTCACTATTTATTTTTTTTCACTATTAACTTTTTACTTTCGTTAATTACATTTTTACACAAATATCTGTTACTTTCTACTTATTACATTTTCAAAACAGGCTCGTTACTTTACTTTTAATACATTTGGTCGCATGATCAATATTTTGTTTATTCTCACTGTGCACCGTTTTCAGTTTCTTGTCATTGTGCTCCTTTTTCAATCTACCACTGGTGGATCATTTCCTGGCTCTCACACACCACAGACGTAGGCTAGACTGCGAAGCTAACAACAAGCAAGGCAGAAGGTAACAAGAAGTACGGTGGTAACGTGGAGGAGACAGAGGGAGTCAGTGATGTAAACATGACTGAGAACTTTCCTCATCATCATCATCTTTTCTCTGCTTGTGTTCTATATGGTGGATGTTCAGCCTGAATACATTCATTAGATAAAATGTTACACTCTTTTATATTAAAATATGAATATGATGTGAGCTTCAGTTACCAATGGCAATGGCTACTTTTTACTTAAGTACATGTCAGAGCCCAAACTTCTTTACTTTAACTTGAGTGAAAAAGTATATTCGGTACTTCAACTTTTAAAACATGAGAATCTGTACTTCTACTTGAGTGGATGATGTGTGTACTTTTGCCATCTTTGTTAAGGTAAGAGACAACATCTCTAATTTTATCATGCTCTCTTACCCATTGTAGCCATCCACAATTTTAAGTATCCGTTCCTTCATCTCTTTAAAGGGAATGTATTCAACGTTTGGATTGGCAGGACCGCGCTGCTCTGGAGATGAGGCTTTAAATTCATCCATGACTTTTTCTAGCTTGAATAGGAAGTAGCTTTTAAACTGGGACCACTGAATCCTAAGAAAGCACAAAAAAGAAATGAGATATTTGTTAAAACATTTAAATATGTGCATAAGTGTAAACTAAACTGCCTCTACATGTTCACAACGCAGTCTTATTGTCATTATAGTCGGTTGCTTGGTGTTAACTACAACCCCAAATCCAAAAAAATATTGCAAATATTAGAAACTCAGATTGTAATTCACAATAGAACAAACACATCAAGTGTTTAAACTGAGAATATGTACTATTTTAAGGTAAAAGAGGGAAGAATTTAATTAGATGGTAACAACACGTCTCAAAAAAGTTGGGACACGGCCATGTTTATCACTGTGAGTTTTGGATAGGTTGTCCCATTTGTGTCTGATACAGGATTCTAACAGCTTTCACATTTTTCATTTCATGATGCAGCAAATGCTTTCAATTGTTAAAATGTCTGGACTGTAGGCAGACCAGTTCAGCACCCAGACGCTTGTACTACGAAGACATGCTGTTGCGGTTCAGCATCATCCCTGAAAGTGACGTTGTCTGGAAGGAAGCAGATGTTGCTCTAAAACCTGAATATACATTTGAGCATTGACATGGTCTTTCCAGATGTGCAAAATGTCCAATCCATTGGCACTAATGCACTCCCAAACCATCAGAAATACAGGTTTCTGAATTGAGCACTAATAACAAGCCGGGTGGTCCCTCTCCTCTTTAGTCCAGAGAATATGGCATCCATGGTGTCCAAAATTTTTTTTATATTTCATCTGAACCCAATAGTTTTTCCCACTTTGCCTCAGTACATTTTACAGAGAAGACTGTTAGTTTCTTGATCATAGTTTTAACCTAAAATTATGGATGGCACACCATAATTGTCTTCACGGGAAATAGACTTTTAGGCGTGTTTCTAACTCCACTGAATGATTTCCATTACAGAGTCATGCCTGAGGACCAGCCTGAGGGCCTGAAGTTGGTAGGCATCCAATATTGATTTCTTTCCCATGTCCCTTGCACACAGAGATTTCTCCAGATTCTCTGAATAGTTTGATGATACTATGTGCTGTGACATTCATCTACATTACATGGTCTTTACAAATTTATATTGGGGAACATTATTCTGAAATTGTTCCGCAATTAGTAGACAGTTTTGTGAATCTTGTGAAAACTCAAGATTTATACTGACCTGTTGCCAATGAACATAATTAGGTAAGAAAAGTTCCTTCCGCTGTTTCTTTTCAGTAACATTTACTTTTACAGCCTTTCGTTACCCAGTCTAAATTTTTTTTGTTTACCTTATTGTTTTCTATAAAATTATAGATTTAAACACCTGATCTAAGAGGTTTAAGAGATTCGCAAATGCATTTTGAGGATTTCTACATTTTAGATAAAATCCCAACTTTTTTTTAAATTTGGGTTGTACTTAAGAACTAAACCAGTAAATCAAACTTCAGATCTGAAAACATCAGTGCAATACAAGAAAGGATATAAGCATCAAGTATGACTTGTTATTTAGAAAGGTTATATAACTCACATAGTCTCTCCGGTTTTGGCTATATGGCACAAAAACTGGTCCAGAATGGGGCATCCTTCCTTTTTTCCTTTCTTCTCAAAATCTGGAATACACAGTCAGGGTGTGTGAGATGAGATTATACTTCACTAACCTTGTATTTATGTATAACAGGAGGTCCAATAACTGCAGTAGTCTTCATGTAAACAATACACACACGATGATTGAAAATAAACAGAAATCAGGAAGCACTTGACTCCTACAGTCTTGACATTAGAAAATTGTAGTCCTGGGGATTATTGATGGTTTCTAAGAGTATATTTCGTCTATTTAAACGCCTTTAAAAAGCTCTGACAGTCAGCTCTGTCTACTAATGTTTCTCTGAGATTCGTCCGCATTAATGAAGTAATACGCGCGTCGGATCCGAAACAAACACACGAGCTTCCTGTTTACACGCCTGTAGGTGAGAGACTCGGTTCATTAGCTTGCCGGCTAATTACACTAGTCGACTCTCCTGCTGAACAAACCAGCTAACGAATAACTAGTTAACCGTATCACAGCGTTCGCGCTAAATTCGTTAGCGTTATAAAGAAACCTCACATTTATACCCAGTAGTACCAACACAAACACATTATCCTAAAGTACCTCTGAAAGCGCCAAGCAGCGTATCGAGCTCCATGATTTCTCCAGAGCTCAGCAAAGCCAGTGACCAACAGAAAGACAACAGACGCCAATATGGCGCCGGATGACGTCACTACCGGTCGCTCCGTTTAGAAGCAAAAAAAAACCGAAACTACAATTATTAATTACATAATATTATACATACGACTTATCCGGGTTAAGATAAATAAAAAGTTTGCTATAAATACAAACACAGTGTTTGGAGACAATATATTTATGAATTGTGAGTCTTGGATAAGTATGTATGTAGTGATGTACATACATACTTCTGTCCAATTACAGAAGTATTTACCCTTAAAATGTTCTTAAGTATCCAAAGTACTATGATTTATTATGGCTTTAATGTTCCTATCATCATTTTTTTGTCACAAGACTATTTGCTCAATCAACTCAGTTTATGTAAAAAAAAAAAAAAAGACTCTAATGTTACTCCTGGCACACCAATCTATTAATAGAATTATATTCATGAGTCAAACACTGATATCCATTAAAATTATCATGAGCCCAAAACCATAATTTATTCCTTTCAAAATGTTCTGCTTGCTGTTGAGCTGAACCATATGTCCATGCTAAACGGGTCACCAACCTTTTTTAAACTGAGAGCTACTTCTTGGGTAGCGATTAATGTGAAGGGCTACCAGTTTAATACACACAGTTTACAGTTTGATCTGAATCACAAATTTGCTCAATTTACATTTTATTATGTTATTATTAATAATTAATGATATCCATCTATGTGAAGACACTGATCATGTTAATGATTTCTCCTAATAATTATCATCAATGATTTAACAAAGTAGGAAACAGCTATTTTTAGAAAAGGCCTGCAGGCTACTCATGTGGTCCTTGTGGGCTACCTGGTGCCCGCGGGCACCACGTTGGTGACCCCTGAAGTATATAGCACCAAGCGGCAATCAAAACAATTTTGAAACAGTCACACGCTCCACACTTTGTTGACTAGCAGCATGCTTGATTAGTTTTTATCCACTCAAAAATAAAAAGGAATGACTGATTTTATGAACATATTTAAAGATATTGAAGACTTGAAGATATATGACTTTCAAATGTAGTGAAGTTAAAGTAAAAGTCTCCATAAATGGTAATACTTCAGTAAAGTACAGATACGTGAAAACGCTACTTAAGCAGTGGTGGATGAAGTACACAAAGCATTTACTTGAGTAAAAGTAAAGATACACTAGGTAAAATATTACTCCAGTCAAAGTAAATGTGCTCCCTTTAAACTTTCACTTGAGTAAAAGTTCAAAAGTGTTTGCCTTAAAATGTACTTAAGTATCCAAAACTAAGATTTATTATGGCTATAATGTCTTATTATTATTTTTATCACAAGACTCAGTTTATGTAAAATACACTAAGGTAAATATTATCACATAATAAAATTATATTAATGAATGAAACACTGCTTAATATATAACTTTTTTTTTTAATCGCACAAATAAGGCCACGGGTGTTGTGGAAAGTCAGGAGTTTCTTCCATCATTTATTACTCTTAAAATGTTCTGCTTGCTCAACGTCTCCCCCGTTGATGAAGCTCCTCTCTGCTTCAGCTACCGTCATTGGATGAGTAAGAACATCTTCTTAGATCAATTCACAAATTTCATTACATTTCTGAGAGCTTCATTTCATAAAATACATGTTATTGTGCACAATTTATCAAACTCTCAGAACCAAGAACTCCTTGAGGGTGAAGAGTGTGTGTGAGGGGCGTGTGGGGTCGTCCACAATGCTGTTGGCTTTGGATGCCAACATAAAAACATCTATAATCCTTATAACATATGTCTTTTAAATTAGCCCTTAACGCTGCACTGGAGATTCCCATTACTGAACTCAGTTCCGGATCTATTCAGTACAATCACAAAAAACCTTCATGACGTCACATCAATTAAAGTTTCCCAAACCTATAAGTGCTATTTAACTACAATCCAACTATACTAGTTTGGGTGTAATTGTTTTGTTGCAAGCTACACACATTATATAAACTACCAGTCCCAACCAGGTTCAGTGACTGTGAAATGATATAATAATTGCCTCAACCATGCAAAGGAGTGGTTAAAAAAAAAGATTGATTTTTTCCATCAAGTTTCTTAGAGCCGGAGAGAAGGCCCACTGACAACCGAGAGTAAAGTCTGGTCTTCTCACTACTGCTACTAACAGGCAATTAGAGGTGGATTTTGATAAACAGCTGAAGAGCCCTACCAGAATAACATCCACACAGCTTCGTCCAGACATGATCATTGTCTCAGATTCCACTTAGCAATAGATTTTATTGGAGCTCACTGTGCCTTGGGAAGAAGCCAATGGACGAGGCAAATGAGAGGGCACATGCTAAATAACAAGAGTTAGTTGAAGGGTGTTGAAGGCAGAACTGAAAAACTCGTTGTGAGCGTTGTGAGCGTCACTGGGGAAGCAAAGAGGAAAGTGATTAGAACTGCAAATAGGGAAAGCCACTAGGTGGCTTTGGATTAAGAGAGCAGAATCGTGGGCAATCACTACTGGTGCACAAGCCGGGGTCTGATCACCCCCCTGCTGGGTCGCCTGGACGAGGGTATCTCATTTTTAAAAAATCAAAACACCCCAGGGTTGTATCACAGATGATGTGTCCCAGTGCATCTGCATGATATATCTTTCACACCTCCTAACAGAAAGCTTCTCCATGTAGACACTATTCTTTGTTAATATTTTTCTTTTAACATGCATATACTGTATTCTAATATTGTGGATGATTTATCATAGATGCCCCTGTAAATGAGCTGTTACTATAAAAAGAATGGAAATGAGAGATTGAGTGCATTAACATAATGTGATTTGCCTTACAGCCAGCACTCCTCTCAGAGCATACCTTCTGAGTAATCACATCCAAGTATTCAGCAGTGCTGTGGTATAAAGGAACAGATTTTGGGTTATTTTTAATCTGATGAATCTTCTAATCATTCAGTTTCACTTATTGTGTATTTAAATTAATGTCAAAATCTATTTAATTGTAGTTTATAATGCCATCATTAATTCTAGCAATCTGAAAAAAATGTATAATATAATGAAGGATATTATTAAACATGGACACTCTCCTGGATAGACAGGATTCAGACTGTAGGCTTTTATTTATTTGATTCAGTTTTATTTGTATAGTGTTTTTAACAATGGACAAGATCACAAAGCAGCTTTCAGAAATAAATAGATTATACATATACATTTTAACATTATAAATTAATTCTATAAGTTTATAACTAATGATCAAACCAGTAGATATAGTCTAAGAGAAAAACTTCTTGAGATGGTATGAGGAAGAAACCTTGAAAGGAACCAGACTCAAAAGGGTTGATACCAAATCCTCATCTGGCTGATAGCGAATGTCCATTCGTTATGGTTCCATCGGTGTTGAAGTTATAGATTCCCTGATGGATGCATGTATGCTATTCATGGCATTTGCAGGACCAAGCTAGTGGAGCAAATCAAAATATATTCAAGGAAACTTTTAAAATCTGCGTGCGATTTCCAGATTTGACAATGCTGCAAACAGAGGGAGAAGAAGAGTACAGTATTTATACAGTGTGTTGTGATTTTTGCATTTTGATTTTAGTGTTTCTTACAATGGCATAAAAATCAATTCAAGTTTATTTCTATAGCGCTTTTTACAACAGACACTGTCTCGAAGCAGCTTTACAGAATTTAACAGTTTAGGGAAACGATGTGAATTTATCCCTGATGAGCAGCCGTGGCGACTGTGGCAAGGAAAAACTCCCTTAGATGTTATGAGAAAGAAACCTCAAGAGGAACTAGACTCAAAAGGGAAACCCATCCTCATTATCAAGAGTGTGAATGTAGTCTTTAAAACAATAAAAACACTGGAGAGTGAGAACTAACATGAACACTGGAATGTGTGATTATGAGAAATGTCCTTTCTACAGTCTTATACAGTCTGTTGAGGTTATGGAACAAGGAGCTACTGAGAAACTTATAAAATAGCTCAACATCTGAGAACATTTGAAAATGCAAAAGTAGTGCTCCAGCTGGTGGACATTAAGGAAAGTAAAACAAATGATATACATCTTTGTAATATAAATTTAGCATTGACTGCATTTATCTTAAAAATATGTATAATTTATCGATTGGTGTATATGTATAATCTATCTCGGGGTTCCTCGGAACGCATCAGAGAGTTACACTCTTCTCGACTTACAAATAATCGACTTACGAAAACGTTTCTGGTCCCTATCTATTTCCTAAGTTGGGGCTACCTGTATATATACATTTGAATTTTTTTTCTTTTTTTTCTTTTGCAAGTATTGCGCCATCTGATCGGCCCTTCTGGCCTTCATATAGATCGCTGATCAAACTTCCCAAAGCAACCTGCAACGTGTGCAACAATCTGCAACGTGTACCAAGAAAATTCTGCAGGAAGCAGCCAAAACACCACCAACTTTATCAGACATTGAAGGTTAATTACATAAAGGAGTATGAGCAGTTTTTAAAGTTGGCTAGCGCTGAAAAAATAGCTGGACAGTTCAGCAACTGGAGTGCGACTCACTCAGAGGCGGTAACAGACATGTTTCAAAGACAGCAATCCTACTGCAAGGACAGTAAAAAGCAAAAAGAAATATCAGACAAAATAATGGAATTCATATGCCTTGATCATTAGCCGCTTGGATTTACGTTATACACGTGTGGGGGGGCGGCCCTCTAGTGGGGAATAAAGACATGACAGTTGGGGCGCAATAAACGGAGGGATTTATACATATTTTTTGTGTTCTTCATTAATCTTCATTTACGATTGTTATGAACGTCTAGATGACAAATCATACACATGTAATTTGCTTAAATATCATTTTTAAAGGTAACCATATATCTTACAATCATTCAAGTTACAAATAGTTTTGTTTTAATGAGGAATCCTATAAAAGTTTACATTTAGAGAACATTCATATGAGTGTTATTAGCATATAAGGTACATGTATGTCGAGATGACAAAGCTGAAAAAAAAACACGTAATTTATTAAACAGGATGCACATAGTGAGTTGACGGTACATCTTATAATGACCAAAGTTAGTCAATTTTATTTTTTTTTTAATCGAAGACGGGAAATAGTTAAATCGCCCATAACTGCAGTTACGGCTAAATTAAGATATTGATTAAACCAAGACAGAATAAACCATAAAAATGAATGATGTTTAAGTGTAAATCATTTAAAAATATTGAAAATATCTTGTAAAATATTTTCATGCATATTCTGCGACTGTGAGGTATAAACCAGGTATAGTTATTTTATAGCATTCTATTTAAATTGTTTGCTTCTATTCAAAGATGTGCTTGAACAATTTCTTTCTTCTTCATTTAAATCCAGCATCCAGCAGCAGAGATGCCTAAGATAAGCACAAGACTGCCCTCTAAAATTATTATTTTACAAATTACAAAGAGTGTATCAATGTTAAACAATCCCATGAGCAAATTCTACATTAATATCTATGTGACACTGTGTGCTGAGTGCACTGATCTGCTCACCAGCTCTGCTGAGGATGTTCCACTTATTCCTTGGCATGCTGAGGACATCACTTTGTCTCCTAGCTCACTCTGCCTGCTTGTTCTGCCTTGAACGCTATGTGACTCTCAGCTTCACTTCAGATATCACTCTGCCTTCCTGTTCGGCTGAGGACATCGTTTTGCTTTCCTGCTTGGCTGAGGATGTTGCTTCGCTTTCCTGCTCAGCTAAGGTTAACTTTATGTTTCCTACTTGCTTTGCAGCATATGTTGCTCCCCCCAGATTATGTAGAAGGCACTGCTCCCCCTTTTGCTTTGCAAGGAGCATCGCTTCCCCTTTGGGCAACACTTTAAACTTTGTTCCCCCTGTGGACATTTCCTGGTTGTCCAAGACCCTCAAAACGGACATTTGTCTGTCAAGAGACATAAATTATAGAGTGATTCTATTAAGCTTATGCCACAGGAAAGTGTACTCCAAAAGTCACTGCACCATTTCACATTTTTGCACCTGATTTACATTTACTAATAATTAGCATGTATAAAGACTGACCATGCACCACACTCGGGATCATTTTAGTGTCTTTCCATGGCTATTGTCATTAATGTTCATGCTCACACATTCAGGTTTAGGTTTTTGGTCATGTATTTAGTTATTTCATGTCTGGTTTTCATTTGTGTTTGTCTGTTTGCACAATAATTAAAACAGCATTTTCATCCACCATCCCTTGATTACATGACAATAAGCAAGTGTTTGTTTTCACTACTTAAAAAATTAACACATAACTGACAGTGACATTGAAAAATTGAATCTGAAACCTACACCTAATTAACAATGTACCACTTACGGCAGCCTCTGATCTAATGTTTTGCACAAAAATGGCATTTAAGTAAAAAAAATTTATATACTTTAGCCATGCATGATGTAATATGTTATATACATAATGTAGTCATATATACTGCATACTTCCCTTCAAATATGGTATTTTACAGTACAGGCCAAAAGTTTGGACACACCTTCTCATTCAAAGAGTTTTCTTTATTTTCATGACTATGAAAATTGTAGAGTCACACTAAAGGCATCAAGGGCTATTTGACCAAGAAGGAGCGTGATGGGGTGCTGCGCCAGATGACCTGGCCTCCACAGTCACCGGACCTGAACTTAATCGAGATGGTTTAGGGGTGAGCTGGACCGCAGAGTGAAGGCAAAAGGGCCAACAAGTGCCAAGCATCTCTCGGGGAACTCCTTCAAGACTGTTGGAAGACCATTTCAGGTGACTACCTCTTGAAGCTCATCAAGAGAATGCCAAGAGTGTGCAAAGCAGTAATCAAAGCAAAAGGTGGCTACTTTGAAGAACCTAGAATATGACATTTTTCAGTTGTTTCACACTTTTTTGTTATGTATATAATTCCATATGTGTTAATTCATAGTTTTAACCCAGCCATTAGGGGGGCACAAGCCAGTGCACTCTTAGTGCCTGTCCCAAGCCCGGGTAAATGGGGAGGGTTGCGTTAGGAAGGGCATCCAGCGTAAAACATGTGCCAAATCAAATATGCGGCTCACAAAGAAGAATTTCATACCGGATCGGTCGAGGCCCAGGTTAACAACGACCGCCACAGGTATCGTTAGCCGACAGGGTACCGGTGGAAATTGGGCTACTGTTGGCCGAAGGAGGAGAAGGAGAGGAGGAAGACGTCTACAGAGACGGCAGGAAAAGGAGCAGTGTAGGAGAGTAGAGGTTCGGGTTGGTACTTTAAATGTTGGTACTATGACGGGTAAAGGGAGAGAGATAGCTGATATGATGGAGAGGAGAAAGGTAGATATGCTGTGTGTTCAGGAGACCAAGTGGAAAGGGAGTAAGGCCAGGAACATTGGAGGTGGATTTAAACTGTTTTATCATGGTGTGGATGGGAAGAGAAATGGTGTAGGGGTGATTCTGAAGGAAGAGTACAGTAAGAGTGTAGTGGAGGTGAAGAGAGTTTCTGATAGGGTGATGATCGTGAAGGTGGAAGTTGAAGGATGATGATAAATGTCATCAGTGCCTATGCTCCACAAGTTGGCTGTGAGATGGAGGAAAAGGAAAGATTCTGGAGTGAATTAGATGACGTGGTAGATGGTGTACCTAGGAAAGAACGATTGGTGATTGGGGCAGACTTTAATGGGCATGTAGGTGAAGGGAACAGAGGTGATGAGGAGGTGATGGGTAGGTATGGTTTTAAGGAGAGGAATGTGGAAGGGCAGATGGTGGTAGATTTTGCTAAAAGGATGGAAATGGCAGTGGTGAACACGTATTTTAAGAAGAAGGAGGATCATAGGGTGACGATAAGAGTGGAGGAAGGTGCACACAGGTGGACTATGTGCTATGCAGGAGATGCAACCTGAAGGAGATTGGAGACTGTAAGGTGTTGGCGGGGACAGTGTAGCTAGACAGCATCGGATGGTGGTCTGTAGGATGGTTTTGGAGGCGAAGAAGAAGAGGAGGAATGTAAGGATTGAAAGAAGAATAAGATGGTGGAAACTGAAGGAGGAAGAGTGTAGTGAGGTTCAGGGAAGAGGTCAGACAGGGGCTCGGTGGTGGTGAAGAGGTGCCGGATGATTGGGGAACTACTGCAGGAGTGATGAGGAGGCAGCTAGAAAAGTACTTGGTGTGACATCTGGAAATAGAAAGCAAGACAAGGAGACGTGGTGGTGGAATGAGGAAGTGCAGGAGAGCATTAGGGGAAAGAGGTTGGCAAAACAGAAGTGGGATCGACAGAGTGATGAGAAAAGTAGGCAGGAGTACAAGGAGATGCGGCAGCAGGTAAAAAGGGATGTGGCGATAGCCAAGGAAAAGGCATATGAGGAGCTGTATAAGAGGTTGGACACTAAGGAAGGAGAAAAGGAGTTATACCGATTGGCCAGGCAGAGGGACCGAGCTGGGAAGGATGTACTGCAAGTTAGAGCAATAAAGGATGGAGAGGGAAATGTGTTGACTAGTGAGGAGAGTGTGTTGAGAAGGTGGAGGGAGTATTTTGAGCAGCTGATGAATGAGGAAAATCACAGAGAGAGAAGGTTGGAGGATGTGGAGTTGGTGAAGCAGGATGTAGATAGGATTAGTAAGGAGGAAGTGAGAGCAGCGATTAAGAGGATGAAGAATGGAAAGTCGGTTGGACCAGATGACATACCGGTAGAGGTGTGGAGATGTTTAGGAGAGATGGCAGTGAGTTTTTAACCAGATTGTTTAACAGGATTCTGGAAGGGGAGAGGATGCCTGAGGAATGGAGAAGGAGTGTGCTGGTACCGATCTTTAAGCATAAGGGAGATGTGCAGACCTGCAGTAACTACAGGGGAATTAAGTTGATCAGTCACACCATGAAGTTATGGGAAAGAGTAGTGGAAGCCAGGCTGAGAGAAGAGGTGACCATCTGTGAGCAACAGTATGGTTTCATGCCGAGGAAGAGCACCACAGATGCCTTATTTGCTTTGAGGATGTTGATGGAGAACTATAGAGAAGGACAGAAGGAATTGCATTGTTTATTTGTGGATTTAGAGAAAGCGTACGACAGAGTGCCAAGAGAGGAGTTGTGGTATTGTATGAGGAAGTCAGGTGTGTCAGAGAAGTATGTAAGGGTGGTGCAGGACATGTATGAGGACAGTGTGACGGCAGTGAAGTGTGCAGTAGGTACGACAGGCTGGTTCAGAGTGAAGGTTGGACTGCATCAAGGATCGGCACTGAGCCCTTTCCTGTTTGCAGTGGTGATGGACAGGTTGACGGACGAGGTCAGGAGTCTCCCTGGACTATGATGTTTGCAGATGATATTCTGATTTGTGGTGAGAGTAGAGAGCAGGTTGAGATGAGCCTGGAGAGGTGGAGATATGCGTTGGAGAGAAGGGGAATGAAAGTCAGTAGGAGTAAGACAGAGTACATGTGTGTGAATGAGAGGGAGGGCAGTGGAGTGATGCGGTTGCAGGGAGAAGAGGTGGAGAAGGTGGAGGAGTTCAGGTACCTGGGGTCAACAGTGCAAAGTAATGGAGAGTGTGTTAGAGAAGTAAAGAAAAGAGTGCAGGCAGGGTGGAGTGGGTGGAGAAGAGTGACAGGAGTGATTTGTGATAGTAGGGTATCTGCAAGAATGAAAGGGAAAGTTTATAGGACTGTGGTGAGACCTGCGATGTTGTATGGATTAGAGACAGTGGCATTGAGTAAAAGGCAGGAGGCAGAGCTGGAGGTAGCAGAGCTGAAGATGTTAAGGTTTTCGTTGGGAGTGACGAGGATGGACAAGATTAGAAATAAGTTTATTACAGGGACAGCACATGTAGGATGTTTTGGTGACAAGGTGAGGGAGGCGAGATTGAGATGGTTTGGACATGTGCAGAGAAGGGACATGAATTATATTGGTAGAAGAATGTTGAAGATGGAGCCACCAGGTAGAAGGAAAAGAGGAAGGCCAAGGAGGAGGTTCATGGATGTGGTGAGGGAAGACATGCAGGTAGTTGGTGTGGAAGAGGCAGATGTAGAGGACAGGGTGGTATGGAGACGGATGATCCGCTGTGGCGACCCCTAATGGGAGCAGCTGAAAGAAGAAGAAGAAGAAGAAGTGTTAATTCATAGTTTTGATGCCTTCAGTGTGAATCTACAATTTTCATGACTATAAGAAAACTCTTTGAATGAGAAGGTGTGTCCAAACTTTTGGTCTGTACTATATATATATATATATATATATATATATATATATATATATATATATATATATATATATATATATATAAATGCACAATTATTGCACCGTAATAGTTAATACGTTGTGCTCCCTTCCTCTGCCAAGATAACAGCTCTAAACATTTCCTTGTAATGCAATCCCTCTATAAAGAATCTCTCCAGATCCTTTAAATCTCCTTTTCAGTTCACCCACAAGTTTTGTATGGAATTCTAGGCAGGGAACTGGGGTAGGCAGGTAACTGGGGTGGCCATGGAAAAACCTTGATTTTGTTGTCATTTGGTTATGTTTTGGATCATTGCCCTGATCCAACTATGGCCCATTTTAAGCTTTATGACAGAGGTAGTCAGGTTTTTGTTTAAAATTGTTAATATTTGATAGAGTCCATGATGCCATACACTAACAATATGTACAAGTCATCTGGCAGAAAAACAGCCCCAATAAAGTATATTTAAGAGCCACCACCAAATTAAACTGTTTACATGAGATACTTTTTCATATGGTTTATTGTTTGTGTGTGCCAAACCCACCTCTAGTGTTTATTGACCAAATGTTCTATTTTGGTTTCATATGACCAAACAACCCAAACCCATTCGAAGTTCCAGTAGTGTTTACCAAACTAAAGATGCTTGAGGTAAGTGTAGAGGCTTTTCTTGATACCTTTCCAAACAACTTGTGATGTAGGTCACTTGGGATTTTAGTTTTGGAGACTTTATGATGCCAAAATGCAAATATCTTATTCAATTCTCCTTCTGTGGTATTTTGGACAGTTAAACCATTTTCTTCAATGTGTGTTGAGGCAATAGACACACAGACTCTTCCAGTTGATTCATAACATTTCAGGTTGACTAAATTTTCAATGCTTTTGATATTTTTTAAAGAAACAGAGCTATTTCTTAAGGAGACAATGGTAAAAAAGGCCACCAGAACAGACTTTGAAGGCTCTGGACAGATTAGATTGGCATGGCAGCACATAGAGGATGAAATCTGATTGGACAAAAAAAATCTAACATCTTTACACGTACTGGAAGCAGTGCAGCCAAGAGAAACTTGACGGCCCGCCACTGACTCCCATTATCTTTCCTGTTACTTATATAAGTACCTTCAAACAGAAGACATTATTTTCTTTCTTTCTTTCTTTCTTTCTTTCTTTCTTTCTTTCTTAATTTTTTCTTGCTTTTTTCCATTTTTTTCTTCCTCCTTTTTCATTAGTTCCTTCTTTTTTCAATTTTTCCTCCTTTCCTATTTTTTCCCGTCTCTCTTCATTATTTACTTTCTTTCTTTCTTTCTTTCCATTTTTCTTCCTTCTTTTCATTCTTTCCTTCTTATTCTAAATTCTTTCTTGCTTTTCTTAATTCTTTTTGCTTTTTCCATTTTTCTTCCTTCTTTCCTTCTTTTCATTCTTTCCTCCTTTCCTATTTTTCCTTCTCTCTTCATTATTTACTTTCTTCTTAATTCTTTCTTGCTTTTTCCTTCCTTCTTTATCATTCTTTCCTTCTTTTTATTAATTATTTCTTGATTTTTTTCCTTTATTTCTTCCTTCTTTATCATTCTTTCCTTCTTTTCATGCTTTCCTTCTTTTCTTAATTCTTTCTTGATTTTTCCATTTTCCTCCTTCTTTCATCATTATTTTCTTCTTTTCCATTCTTTCCTCCTTTCCTATTTTTCCTTCTCTCTTCATTATTTTACTTTCTTCTAAATTCTTTCTTGCTTTTTCCTTTTTTCTTCCTTCTTTTCATTCTTTCCTTTTTTCTTAATTCTTTTTGCTTTTTCCATTTTTCTTCCTTCTTCCATCATTATTTCCTCCTTTCCTGTTTTTTTCCCTTCTCTCTTCATTCTTTTCTTTTCTTTCCTCCCTCCCTCCCTGCACGGTGAACCCAGTGCTCTGAACTCGTCTACTCGTTTCTCCTCCATTTTTCTCAAAACCCGTGGACTTTTAACGCGGGAGACCACGGATTGGCCGAGGCGCTGGTCACGTGACGCGTGGCCGCCTGGCGCCGCAGCGGGCTGAGCTCTGTGTGCTACAGCGGCGAGTCTGGCTGCGTGTGGAAGCGCCACACTGTAAATTACTGCAGGAACACCGCGCTTCTCCCATTATGGGCGACAAGAAAAGCCCATCCAGGTATTTCCTCGAACAGTCTTTCCGATGCATTTTGCAATATGCCTGCTCGAGGACTCGATTTTCGACGAGTTGAAATGGAAACGTTTTTTTTGTTGCTGAGCATGTAAAGAGAGAGAGAGAGAGAGAGAGAGAGAGAGAGAGAGAGGGGGGAGAGAGAAAAGCGCAGCAATGGCGGATCCTTATTCCCTGCTTTCCAGATTTAGACAAAGGAATTCAGGAGACGAGGCGTCTCCTATGTACTTTGTGCTTTTTTTAGTCGTTGCTCGTGTCCTCGACATGCACGAACTTCCGATGGCACAATGCAGTTATTAGTCGTCCCTGTTGTGTTCTAGCAGTGCTTTAATCGGGCTACTTTTCTTTATACTGAATTCATGTCGGTGCATGACTGTCATACTGATCAGGAGCACGCGTAGGTGAGTGACACGATTGCATCAAGCCGTGCAATATGACATGCAAAAAATCCTCTTTTGAATCCCGCAGGCCAAAAAGACACGCCAAGCCCTGTGCAGACGACGGATTTTGGGACTGTAGTGTCTGCACGTTCCGCAACAGCGCCGAGGCGTTCAAATGCAGCATGTGTGATGTGCGCAAAGGCACGTCCACAAGGTAAACTTTCCTATTGAGCAGCTCTGTGCCTCTCTTTCAGCTTCAAACATGTTCGTGTGTGTGAGAAATATGGAGGCATTCATCTTAACTCTTCACATGATCCCTGTACATGATCATTTTTGTTTGTCCTATGGATCTTTTTATAGATGATTTCAATCCTGCAAGACTATAAATCATGTCAAAGGTGTCCTTTGAGCATTCCCTTAGGACACAGTGAAAATCCTTCCAGAACAGATATAGATAACATTTATACACACATACACACACACACTGCTTTAGAGCAGTCTAGTGGAAGCATCTCCACAGAAACACAGGGTAAACGGAGTGCTTTATCTGCAGTAAATGTCCCTCGTGGAACTGAGGAGAGAAGGAGGGGGATAACACCACCATCATGGAACGGTTAGATGTTCTCAGAGCATGCCGTATCGATTTGTTCAGGCATGCCAGTGCAGAATGAAAGCCACCTGATTCTGACTCACAAACACACATATATCCAGGACATCTGCTGCCACGCACAAGCACGCCGAATCTCTTTGCGTACGTTAGTATTTTTGTTTTAGTGGATGATCTGCAGCAGGTTGAAATGTTCACATGGACGTCGGTTTAGCATCGATTTCACGGGAGTTAAAGAGCTGTCTGTTTTGTACTGAGCTGTGTGAGATGAACTCGAAGTGCGCCGTAATGACATGACAGGACGAGCGAGTCGAGTGAGAGTAGCGTTTCCGTGTCACGGCTACGGTTACACAATATAGTACAGTATATAACCCTTGCTTGATATTTCTCTCCCACACATAGTCAGGAACGCACGCAGAGTGTTTTCTGTTCCTGTTCCTTTTTTATCCATGTTTTGTAGTGTAGCAGTGTCTGGTTTGGCTTAGGAAACCCCAGACCTTTTATGACATGACAAAGTATGTTACATCCTCTTTTTTTTTTTTTTAATCTCGGTAAAGCAGGGGTCATCAACAACACCAGAAAAAGCTGACAGAAACATTCAGTGAGAGATTATTAGATTATATTGGTTGATCGATTGCTTTTCATTTTAAAGCAATTCTCCACCAAGGGTACTGTGGTATTGCCCAACACATTTGATTTTTAGAGACAAAAAATTTGCTGCGAAAACAGTATGTAACACAGCTGAGTACCTTGTCAGTGTTGCAGAACATATTTTCAAACTAATGGCCCTGAAACAAAGCACAGACTTGATTGCTGCTGGGAAATTACAGATTAGGAGCTATAACTCGCTGCTGTGAGCTGAAGAAGCTACCACAGCACAACAGTAACCTAATTAACAAAAGAACACAAGACACTATACAGCCAATGATCATCACAACCATATGTGGATATTTTTTAAACATTATTTCAGAGTTCTTCCTCTTTTGGCTGTTTTGAACCACTTTTCTGGAAAAGAGAGTCTCGCTAGATTTCGGAGAACATGGCAATTAGCATTAGATGTAGTGCAGTCAGTATACCAGGTCGTCTCGATGGTGTTCAGTGGGTTTAAAGAAACTGTATTTTACATATGGATGTGATGGTCAAGTGTCCACACACATTTGGCTGAATTGTTAATAATAATGTGTGTATTTCACCAGCTGAAGCATTTGTTTGGTTTATGGCTTTGAACACACAGATTTATTCATCCTCTGTTTATATGCCGCCATTTCCTCTGTCAAAATCGAATGTTTAGTATTATTCGTCTTAATAAATGGTTTTTGTGTGGGCTTAGTTTTTTGTTCCCCCATATACTTAAATTAATGGTAAAAAATTGTAATGGCCTGCACAAACAAAACCATTTTTCTTATGCATAAATGTATACACCCTCGGGAGCGATGAAAGATATAAAGATGACAAAAAAACATGTCCACATCTAGCTTTATAAATGAGGCCCATTGTCAGAGTTTATCACATTGTCATTATGATCTAAAAGAGAGTGGCTGTGAGTTGAGGCAGTGCACTCAGCCAAAGGGTTTTTATTGTGTCCCCTGTGTGTAGAAATGGATGTTGCTGTAGTTCTGATTTAGAGGCTGTGCAGAGGGTGGGGGTTGTGAAATATATGTGTTGCAGCCCAACACAGAAGGAATGAGACCCATTGAAGAGTAGTGTTTGAGGTCCGAGATTTGCAGTAGACAGTGACGTATTTAGAAGATCAATGGAATACTCTTGGACACATGGAGTGTAGCAGATTGCATTCGCTCTGGATAAGGGCATCTGCTAAATCCTGTAAATGCATTGATGTTCTATATATATATATATATATATATATATATATATATATATATATATATATAATGATATAAGTATTGGACCTGGTGCTGTCTTGCAAAACTGTAGTACTGTTAAAATGATCGAGGAAAAAAAAAGTAATTCCTTCAAGAAACCTAGGTGTAATAATCATTTATTCTACAGTCTATTCTTTATGTTTAGTGCAAGGAAAATGTGTGCACTGACCATTATTAGTACAAATGTGTTACTGCTGTATGCAATTAGGTGAAGTTCATTAGCTCGACGGAATACACTTAGTGTGCTGTGACTGCAGCAAGTCCTCTGTCAAGTCAAGTCAAGTTTATTTGTATAGCGCTTTTCACAACAGACATTGTCTCAAAGCAGCTTTACAGAAATCAACAGTTAAGGTGAATGGTGTGTATTTATCCCTGATGAGCAGCCATGGCGACTGTGGCAAGGGAAAACTCCCTTAGATGTTATGAGGAAGAAACCTTGAGAGGAACCAGACTCAAAAGGGGAACTCATCTTCACTTGGGTGACATCGAGTGTGATCATAAATCTTTCAACAATACAGAACACTGAAGAGTGAGAACTAACTCTGTGTGTGAGTGGGTGGGTGGATGTTTTTTATTTTTATTTTTTATTAACATGAGTGTATTGCAAGCTTTGGTGTTAATGCTGGTAGCATCGCTTATACCTAAATACATTATTTAGGGAAAATTAAGATGTTGCCAGACACCACATTAGCTGTGTGCGTCCCTGCTTGCATAATGTTCTATGAATTATTGTAATAACTAACTCAAATTTACATCTCTAGTGGACTCAACTTGTTATTGTTCTGTTCTCACACTACGGGGTTTTTTTCCCTTCCCCCAGCTCCAAAAGGAAGGTGGTCACCAAAGCTTTTAGATTGGTATCATGTAGAAAATGGAAAACGTGGGGTTGAGACATTCCCAGATTTATGGACATTTTTGTCTTATATATATTGCACTTCCTCACCACTGCATTCCTGATACATGTGTATCTACATTTTCAGTGACATAAAGACGCACAGTCTATACTAGCAAGCAATTAAAATGTAATTACTTGAGTGCTTTTATATATTTCAGTAAATTAAGTGGAATAAAGGAGAATAGGTATTTAGGAATTTGAACCGTTATTTAGTTTAAATGTCTGTCTATCCAAGAGTATACTCCTGGGCAAATATGGACAAATTCCAGTATGACCAACATCCTAAGCTTTTAATAGTCTTAAAAACAAATTATAGGACTGAAACGATGTAAGAATTAAAGTAATACTGTAAATCTCTTTCTGTGAGATTTATTAGTGTAACCAGGTTCCTACCTACCTTTCTGCTGCAGAAGGTATAGCAGATAACCAAATAGTGGATTTTAATTTACACCCAGACGTGTTAAATATTTGTGTGTTCGTTTTACATCAGACCTTTTTTAATCATTACCATGATTGTACCTTTGTGTACAATTAGACAGCATTTCTCTCCCTCCAAAAAAAATGACTATAGTTAAAAGTAAAATGAGCAAATGGTCTTATGTTTGTTTCTGTTTAATTCTTGGTAATTTTCTGACCAGTGAATTTTTTTTTTTGTTATTAAGGCAAGTAAAAGCTTCATATTTTGATATTTTGGGCTTGGTACATTTTTGTCCAGGAGTGTAGTAGATGTGATGCTTATTCACACGGAGGAAAATGAAATATGTGGTCTTCTGTATGTATAGCAGAAATATTATGTATAGCATACATAACATTTGAATTGTGCAACGTGAGTGTGATCAATTCATGTAATATTAACATGATCAGATTTCATTTTAAACCCTCACGAGGATATTGGCACTGACAGGACGAAATACAAACTGCAACATTAAATGAACTTGATTAAATCATGTGCAGCCCAAGAGCACAGTGAGTATCATTACCGCTTCACAATGCCAAGATCAATCCTAGGATTGGAATTGAATGTGTGGCGTTCGATTCCATTACAGGGCTTTAGTTATACAACGATCAAATGTACAAAACAAATTGTACTTGCATAATTCAAGTACCACAGACACACACACACATATATATACACACTATATTTCCAAAAGTATTGGGTCGCCTGGTTCTAAGTATGGTATGTGAATTTTGGAGTGTGCTTATGGATATGATGTGTTCATCAGCCACAGCCGTAAATACGAAAGGCAGGTACTGATGTAGGTGAGGAGGCCTGGGGCGCAGACAGCTTTCCAATTCATCCCAAAGGTGTTCAGTAGGAATGAGATCAGAGCTCTATAGCAGGCCACTCAAGATTCTCCTCTTCAAAGCATGTAAAGCAGATCTTCAAAGAGCTCACTTTGTGCACAGAGGCATTGCCATGCTGGAACAGGTTTGGGGTTCGAAGTTCAAGTGAATGCAAAAAATTATTATAGAGCATCTAAAGATGTCCTGTACAATTGAGCGACTCCAGCTTTGTAGTAACAGTTTGGAAAAGAACCACATATAGAAAAGGTTTTTATATATATATATATATAAAACCTTGTTGCTCTTTGCTTGCACAAATCCACATTTTGATTCAGAATGCAAACAGACTGAGGTCAAATCCCATAACTGTACAAGGGACTGGGGACCAGAACTAGAAATAGCATGAGAAAAATGGAAACTAGGTAACCTTTGATTAAAACACTGTGGAAAACCGAGCTACATTGCACTACAAAGTGTCTTTATATGTACAACAAAAACCAAGGACACACACATGAGCCTAGAAGACTGAAATAAATAGCCAGGAATTTGTGTGAATAGTGTGGATGTGTGATGTGATTTCATAAAACCTGAAGGAAGAAAATTCATTAATAAAATCCTGGCTCAGTTATAATGGTTTACAGATCCTCAGGCTCAGGGCCTGTTAATGTACCCGTATATCGTCGTACAGTTTTATATTGTGATTAGCAAATACAGATTCCATGCTATATATTTTTGACTGAATATTCTTGAAGGGAAGCCCATAGGAAGACGTGTGGTCATTTCACCACACAGGAATACAGCTTGCAGCACCATGTAGGTTTATATATTGTATAGGTTTGGATCAGGTTTTCCATAAGTGCTGACAATAAACCACATGCATCCCCTCTACTTTTTTTCCCAGTATCTTGGCCAGGCTATTAAAAGTTTCTAAAATGTATTCATTGATAAATATAGATCATGCTTGCATGTCTTTTCTATCCTTTAGGATTTACTCTAGCTTATCCTGTGTCCTTGTTTGCCTCTTTCTTGCTATCTAAGTTGATTATCTTCATCACAAATTAAAGATGTGTTATTAGTTACTCTTGGTATTTTTGATGAAAAGTAGCTATTGTACATCAGCTAGCTCTCTACTGTTGCAACCTATTTAAAGCATGCTGGGAATCCCCTTCCAGGCTTATGTTTTTTCCCCACATTGTGCTTTGTGTTTTAATAACTGTAGTTGGTGCTTAAAAGAAGTTTCTTTACATTATATCTCTATATTTACTGTTCTATAAACCCTGAAGCTGTAGGGTTTAGCTTTGTAACCCTAGCGTGGTTGATGATGGCCTTTTTAGCCTGTTCAGTGAAGACCTATTTCTGACTTATGTGGTGCTTTTAATTGGCCTTTATGCTTCCTGTGGCTCTAATTCTACCCTGTCTCTCTGCTGATGGTGATGCCACTTTTTATATACACATCAGACTAGATTATATGTTTATAGTTCCAGCTGTTCCCCAGAGAATAGTTGATATCATGCTGAAAACTGTATGATCTCAAATGCTGAGTACATGCTCATTCCTCATAGGTGACCCGCTAATCTGCAAAGTGATAATTAAATATGAGGTTTGTTTTTGCAGCACGGTGTCTGATTAACGCTTATTCCACATTATACACACAAATTATGTATATGATAAATTCAGTTTAATATCTGACAGTTTAATGTGAATAAATAAATAAACCAAACATGTATTTTATTCCCTTTCTAGAAAACCTCGTCTAAACTCGCAGCTCGTGGCGCAACAAGTAGCGCAGCAGTACGCCACACCTCCACCTGCTAAGAAAGACAGAAGGGAGCGCACAGAGCGAGACGACCACTACGACATAGACAATTCTGATTCGGACAGGCCAAGCGTGGACAACTCGGACTCAGACAGACTGGGCCCAGACACCAGTCACTTAGACAGGGGACACTCACATAAGGAAAGGAGACCGGAGCGCATCGGATTGGACAAACATCCACTAGTACCAACGCCAGAGGAAAGGAGGCCTGAGCGAGCTGTTCTAAATCCGGAACTGCACAGAGAACTTATGGATAAGGTTCATTCACAAAGGCCACCCATGGAAAAGGAGCTTCACACAGGCGCGTCCGGGACACAAGTGGCCGAAAAGGAGGACGTAAAGAAGGTTAAAGTAGAGAAGGCAATGGTGGACAAGCACAAAGAGAGGGAGAAGGTGCCTGGTGCCAACAAAAAGCCCACTGCTAAGAAGATAAAGTAAGTGGGATTTAGAGCTACAAGAGTTACAAATGCAGCAAATTCCAAAATAAACGGCACCCTTCAGGAACGCAAAATGTGTGGTTCAAATGGAAAAAAATACACATTTTCTACTCGAACATACACAAACGTTTTATAATAAAAAGTCATTTCTTTTAAAGTATGCAGGATAAGAATATTCTATTTAAAATACCTGCAAACAAAAATCTGCCTTTTTTTTTTTTTTAATAGCTTTTTGTTTTCTTTATAATCATAACCAATCCTTCTTTTGGGGAATAAATATGAGGTTGCACACAGGCAAATCATTATGGCCAAAAAAAAAAACTGCCGTACAAGATATAGACATACAAAATGTTCATTAAGCAGTAAGATATGAAAATGAAGGTAGTAAAAAGGTTCAGAGTCTGGAACAGGAAGAGAATGCATACGCATAATTCCCACACTTTACACAGCTAGGAGGATGTAAACGAGGTTAGAGATCTGATTTCAGAATTACACAATGTAGTTGTTCAGGTTGTAAAGTTTCTCAATCTGATATGATCCAGTACAAAAGCATTATTTCTTTAATACATTTTTCAAATGATCTTCCAGAAGAGCAAGCCACAGAATGCAGCTAGGAACTGTGTCATTGAAGCAGACATCTTGCCCATCTCTAGATTTGAATCAGTGGTCAGTGCCAGGGTAATAACCTTTTGTGCCCTAAACAATTTTTGCATCCCTTGGCACAATTCAAATAACCAGTGATGGTAGCAGCCTTTCTGGATTAAGCTTTGTTACCTGTGTCAGCAATCTGATTTACTTGTAATCCTCTGATGATAACTTAACCTAATAAATCCCCACTGCTATTTTATTCTCTAATTCAGATTATCCTTTTTATTCTCAGACCCAAGATCCTCAATAAAGGTCCTCCTAGTGAAAGAAGCAGCATGAAATCCGGGAAATCGGCCACTAAGGGCAACAAATCGATTATTTCCAGGTAAGTTAATGATCCCAATAATCCCAATGATATTTGTCTGTTTACTGCTATCCCATATGATGGACACTATGATGGGTGCATGCCTGTATTGTGTCTGCTAGAATTCATGGGCCTCTACTAGTGATTATCTTCCTGTTCCAGTTGAGGTCCAGTGAGTTTGTTGGCCAGTCAGGTTGTCCCAGTGTTTCATCATGTTTGTCAAATAAGTCACCCAGAGATTTCACCCTAAGCATCTTACAGTTCATTCTGGAATGTAGGAGTGTTGTGAGGCAATCTCAGTGTCTGACCAACAACTCATGATCTAGTTTTATGGGCAGCTATATTTATCCAGATGCACAACATACTGCCGTTGTGTATGCCGCTGCGATTTTGCCAAGGGAGCTTATGTCTGAATGTTGGTCACATATTATGTGCCCTGGAAAATGTCAAACAGATTATCTCGAGACATGCCAGCCTGCAGTCTGACCTGAAAGCTTGCCTTTGAAACACAAGGAGGAGTTGCCTTCACTTCGAATGTTACGCTTGCCTATTCCCTGTTTTTCAGAAATTATATTTTAGACTTCGTACCGTAACTGTGTTTGTAGCTTTGGCATCACTTGATAACTGCTGTGAGGCGCCATAAGAGGATCCATCAGAGAAAAAAAAAACATTGGCAAACTACACTAAGAATTGTTTTAGCGGT
The DNA here is from genome assembly GCF_014805685.1 of Silurus meridionalis. Taxonomy (NCBI): domain Eukaryota; kingdom Metazoa; phylum Chordata; class Actinopteri; order Siluriformes; family Siluridae; genus Silurus; species Silurus meridionalis. The sequence goes on along the minus strand of NC_060899.1, from coordinate 5,996,787 downwards.
TGCAGTAGTGTTTTCTTCAACCAGTTAAAATTCGGGATGCAGCTATCGATAATTTTAGTAATAGCGTATTCTACCTGATTAGTCCATCGATTAATCAGGTAATCGGATTAGAATGGCTTCAACTCTTTATTAAAGAGCAACACTAAAAATACAATAAAATAAGACGGGTCTCTTAAAATGAACAAGTAATTAGTTCCCTTTTTGGAAAAATGAACACTTTTATTGCTGAATTTGCACTAAACCCATTTAGTGCATTTAATTGCCATATTATATAAAAATACAAATAAATAAATAATAACCATAAATAAAAAAAATATTAAAATCAATTTCAAATTATTTTCATAAAGGTAAACTCACTTGTTTTTCCTTTTTATTTTTTTAAGATTTTGTTTAAAATGATCCCAAGCGTTCTGTTGTGTTCTTTGGATTGAATCTTTCTCGCCCACTCGTCGTTTTCTCTCCGTCCCTCCATTTTTCATTCTGCAGCATCTTCTGTGTTTAAGTGTCGACGGGTCTCATTTTATAAACGTTGAACACGCGCAAAATAGGGCTGAAAACGTGCGTTCACCACTTTCGCGCAAAGGTTGTGATATATAAAAAAAATAAAACACAATTGACAGGAAAAGGTGTGCACCTGTAAGTAAACTCTGAGCTCTGTGTGCACACAACGTGCAAACGCAGAAGGTGAGAAGGGGAATTGGCAACTCAGATTGCGTGAATAACCTTTGCATGAAAAGCAGGTGGTACATCAGTAATATGGTTTGTGGGAAAACGCAGTGCTCTGTGTAATTACATTACATTTATGGCATTTGGCAGATCGATTCAGATCGACATATAAAAGTGCTCCGAGTCTCTATTAATAAATAAATCAACACTGGTGTGCTAGTTTACAAACCAGCCTACAACTCTTTTTTTTTTCCTTCTTTCTTCAAATTGGGAGAAGTGGTAATTTAAGTGTTTCAGGAAGAGGTAGTTCTCCACTCGTTGCTTGAAGATAGCCAGTGACTCCACTATTCAGACATCTAGGGGAAGTTCATTTCACCACCTCGGTGCCAGAACAGAGAAGAGCCTTGAAGTATACTTACCTCTTACACTGAGAGAAGGTGGTACCAGTCGAGCAGTGCTGGAGTATCTCAGGCAGCATGGTGCAGTGCGAGGAGTGATGAGGTCTCTGAGGTAAGAAGGTGCTGGTCCATTTTTGGCCTTGTAGGCAGGCATCAGTGGAGGGAGCACAGCATTGGGGTGGTTTTTCGGAACTTGGTCAGGTTGAACACAAGTCGCGCAGCTGTTTTTTTGTATTCGAAGTACTCGAGGAATCGTTCGAGTTCTAGTTTGAATATTAAACTGTAATGCAGAATGAAGTAACAGGCTCCAGTGTATATTTTTGAACCTTTGCTGTTCTGTCTTGCTGCAGGCCTAAACTGAAGAACATAGACCGAAGCTCAGCTCAGCAGTTGGCCATAACGGTGGGCAACGTTACGGTCATCATCACAGACTTTAAGGAGAAGACACGCTCCTCTTCGACGTCCTCGTCCACCGCTACCTCGAGCAGCGGCAGCTCCGAACAGCAACACCTGAGCTCCAGTTCAGAGAGTACGGACAGGGGGTCGTCCCGTGCCTCTACCCCACGCAGAGACCTTACTGCTGGACACAATGAGCTCCTTTAAGGCTGCTGGAAGTCAAGAATCCTCAAACACCTTGATAATGCACAGATAGAACCTTTACACTTAAAAGGATGAAGGATCATTATCATGCATGGGCGCCGTTTCCATCTTGATATTTTGTGGCACGGTGTACTGTGTGTTTCAATACTGTTTTTAACACACCCACCTCAACCCCCCCCCCACACAACTCGCAAAGCGTGCATCACCTGCGTCACACCAGTGACCATATGGAGCACAAGAGGAAGCGGATGTAGCACATCTTGGGTAAAGCTATGCTATATGGCCAAATGTTTGTGGGCACGTGACCATCACACCCGTATGTGGTTCTTCCCCAAACTGTTTGCCAGAAAATGTTGGAAGCGCACAGTTCCAAAGGATGTTCATGTATGCCATTGTGTTAGCTTCACTGGAACTAAGAGGCCCTAACTTGTTTTAGCAAGACGTCCATTAAGACATGGTTTGCCAGGGTTGCAGTGGAAGAACTTGGGTGTCCTGCACAGAGCCCTGACCTAAACCCAAATGAACACGTGGTGAATTGGAACGCCGACTACGCATACCAGACCTCCTTACCCAATAACAGTGCCTGAGCTCACTATTGCTCTTGTGGCTAAATGGGCAAATCCCCATAGCCCTGCTCTAAAATCTAATGGAAATCCTTCCCAGAAGAGTGGAAATTATTATTAATGCAAAGGAAGGACTGAATATGGAATGGGATATTTAACAAGCATATATGATTGTGATGGTCAAGTGTCAACATCGTTTTGGCCATATAGTACATTTCCTTGATTTGTAACAGTGAATTTCCACTGAACTCTGTACAGGCATATAGTCTTACATGCTAGCAAGTTAGCCAAAGGTGTGCTAAATTTGAATTATCATACATTTATTATACGTTTTTGCTGTTTTGGAATGGAACTTGAATCAGATCTCCTAAAGTTTACAGTAATGTTTGACTGGATTCCTTGAGGCATTGAGGAGTCAATTTCAAGGAGCTTTTTTATTTTTTTTCTTCTTCTTCTTCTTCTTTCCCTGAGCTATTAATGTACCGGAACTGATGTTGAGATGGCGATGGTGACAGAGATTTTAGTTTTAAAAACAGTATTGAAATGCATGAATGGTTTACACAATATTTTCCCAGAGAGACCTGTAGAGTCAAATGTTGTGGAGTCAGCATTTTATAAGTGGTAGAAATTGAAACCCTCTGTATGTTTTAAGCCTTAGATCTCTGTTCCAAAAAAAAAAATGGCCTGTATGTTTCTCTAACACTGACTATTCCCAAACCACATCCTGACACTATACAGTATGTCAGTTGAAGGTGTCACAGTTGTGAGGAAAAACCCGTAGAACCTCCCAGAGATAAAATGTGTACTTTTTGATTTGTTAAATTAATGATTGTATTTATAAACTGTGATAAGAACAAATAAATAGTAGATGGCTAAGCTGGAATTGCAAACATGAACATACTAAATGACTGTTGTTCTAGGTGCTAGTATACATTAATATAGGGAACAGATGGTTGGATTGGAAAACACAAATGAATCATTTGAAACACGATCAGCATTTGAAGAATAATGTTCAATGGAATCTCTTCAGTAAAGGCCATTTTTATATTGATAGATGTTATGTATTGTCAGTCTATCATTGATCAAAGACCATATAATCTGTTTCAGAACCATTCTTGTAGATGCTAATGCTAAATAACGTTACCAAGCTTTTTACATGCCACAAGGGCACATTCTTTTATCAAGTCGCTGTGAGCCAGGTAACAGCAAAATTTCATCCCATTCATTACTGCCTCAAAGCATTATGAAACTGTCGATGTGATCTTTATAGATGAAATGTCTTTAGTGTATTTATTTTGTGCAAGCAATTCTGTTCTTGTGTATGATCTGTAACCTTAATTTACTATGTAAAGATGGTTACATATAAGGAATACTTGTCATAATATAGATTAACACTATGTTTCTCTGTGGTGTATTAAGTATCTGGCACAGTTTCTTAGTTATTTTTGGCTCCATATTCCAGTCGTTGTGTGTTAAAATAGCAGTTATTGCATACAATGTTTCTCTCAATGCTGCTTGTTTTTTTTTTTTTTCCCATTTCTGCTCAGTCTGAAGTAAATCCTGCTTGGTGAATTCTGCTTGTAGCATAGCTTTCATTTCAAATAAAGTAACTGCATTTGTTTTTTTTGTGTGTGCATGTGTCTTTCATGCTTTCAATTCTTTTGTTTTATGTCTTCTCTTTCCTGAACATGTGTTTACAATTTGCTACAAGAAATATTCATTCTGTGAGAAATGCAAGTAGAGATAGGCAGAGAATGGTATGTATGAAGCAGTTCAGAGTATAAATTGTGGTTTTATATGGGGAAGAATTACTGACACTGTAAAAATTAGCTTTACACCAAATTGAAAGATCAACTTTGTTTATCTACCAGCCCAGACTCATAGCTTGGTAATTGCATTCAGTGTGTTTTGATTTGTAGATTGTTTTTAACAGACATTGTCCCAAAACAGCTTCTCAGACATAAATAGGTTAAGAATTTAACATTTAAATGGTGGTGCCTATTAGTAATGAACAAGCCAGTGGTGACGTTGGCAAAGAAAAACTCCCTGAGATGGTATAAGGAAAAAATCTTGACAGGAGCCAGACTCAAATAGACCCTATCCTTATCTGGGTTGTACCAAATGTCCATTCATTCATAGTTCCATCATTATTGAGGTGTGTGTTTACATTTACATTTACATTTGCGGCATTTAGCAGACGCCCTTATCCAGAGCGACGTACAAACGTGCTTTAAATCTCTAGTAGTGAATAAATCTACACTGGTATGCAAGAATACAAACTCAATATAAATATAACTCGAATTCTACAAACTTGGAAAGTGCTAATTTAGGTATTTCAGGAAGAGGTAGGTCTTCAGTCGTCGCTTAAAGATAATCAGGGACTCTGCTGTACGGACATCTAGGGGAAGTTCATTCCACCACTTTGGTGCCAGAACAGAGAAGAGCCTTGAATTGTACTTACCTCTCATTCTGAGAGAAGGTGGTACCAGTCGAGCAGTGCTGGAGGATCTCAGACAGCGTGGTGCAGTGCGAGATGTGATGAGGTCACTGAGGTAAGATGGTGCTGGTCCATTTTTGGCCTTGTAGGCAAGCATCAGTGTTTTGAATCTGATACGTGCAGCTACTGGAAGCCAGTGAAGGGAGCGCAGCAGTGGGGTGGTGTGGGAAAACTTGGGCTGATTGAACACAAGTCGTGCAGCTGCGTTTTGGATCATTTGCAGTGGACGAATAGCGTTCAGGGGAAGACCTGCCAGCAGAGAGTTGCAGTAGTCCAGTCTTGAAATGACAAGAGACTGAACAAGCAACTGGGCAGCCTGTATGGACAGAAATGGTCGAATCCTTCGGATGTTATAGAGAAGAAATCGACAAGAACGAGCAACATTAGCGATATGTGGGAAAAAAGACAGTTCATTGTCCATAGTTACCCCAAGGTTACGAGCAGTGGCTGAAGGGGAGAGCAGAGAGTCATGAAGTGTTATTTGTAGATCTTGACCTGGAGATGAATCACTTGGGATGACCAGCAGTTCTGTTTTGCTGGGGTTGAGTTTAAGTTGGTGAGCCCTCATCCATAAAGATATGTCTGACAAGCATGCTGAGATCCGAGCGGAAGCTGTGGTATCTGATGGAGGGAAAGAAAAGATGAGTTGAGTGTCATCTGCATAGCAGTGATAAGAAAACCCATGTGAGGATATGACTTCACCAATGGAGTGGGTATAGAGGGAGAAAAGTTTAGTGATGTTGCTTAAATGCAGAACTGTTTATTATAATTGTAGTCCTAAACAATTGTAGCAGATTGTTAATTACAGTGCAAATATATTCTCCTAGTTCTTATAGTAGCTTCATGGATCTTTAGGATGTTTGTGTGGAACCATCATCAGTTGCACTCCAATTGAAGAGACCAGAGGTAGGATATAGGGATGGATCAGGCAGATCTGGAAAGAAAAAAGCGACAGGACCAATTTTACCTCGGGATGAGGGAGAAGGAGGATTATTAAGTATTTTTTTGTTGCACAAAATTTAAATACACTGTAGAGGGGGTTAGGGTTTCCAGCAAGACTATCTATGGCAGCATAACTAAAAGGTAGATTCAGAAGGCAACATCGACATGAGTGATCTCTGGGATAAGAGATGGCCTGCCACACCGCAGTCAACAAACCTGAGGAAATACATACGAGAGTGGCGTGGGAGGTGACAGCATCTAAACATCTCAGTGGATAAAGAGAGAGAGTTGGCATACTGTATCTCTGACTGATGAATTATCCATTCAGCTGATTATACAGAGTATAAGTGGGGGGACTAATAGTGCATTTAAGGTATAAATATTTCATTTATATAGCCCATTCTCAAACCCTATGTAGTGTTACAGTGATAAAGAAACTATTGATTAATTAAACAAACACACAAATCGATTTCAAAAGCTTTTGAGATCAAACTTCTGTGGCATAGGTGTGCATCCAGATTTTGGAAGCCTTAGGTAGAGCTAGAGTTAAAAGAGCTCTTGTTGTAGGAGACTCTATCTTATGGCACATGAAATTTACTAGGCCTTTTGGTGCCCCAGCAGCTTTAGTAAGGTATGTACTGGGAGCCAGACATAGAAGGTAATCTTAGGGCATTAAGCAAACATGAGTTTTAATAGGTGGTATATGACCCCGTTGTGCGCAAATAACTGCAAGTAACTGTTTCTGGTGAATGCTGATCAGTCCTTGGCTGCACTACAGCGTTGAGGATTTTTTTAGCCCATTCCACAATAGAGAATAGTTCAAACTCTGGGATGTTGGCGGCTTTGTCCATGTGAATATCTTTTGTGCTTATGGTCGTTGTCTTGATGCATGACACATTTTCTCTTCAGTTCATAATCCATGGTTCTGATATTTTCCTTTAGAATTCTATGGTATAATTCTAAATTCATTGTTCCATTAATGATGGTATCATATTACCATCTCCATGTTTTACAGATGGGATAAGGCTCTTACAATGAAATGCAGTGTTTTCTTTTTTACAAACAAAATGCTTCACATTTAAACCACAATTTTTATTTTGGCCTGTTCCATCTACAAAACATATTTTCAGTAGTCCTCTGGCTTGTCTACATGAGCTTTAGCAAACTTCAGACAGGCAGCAGTGTTCTTTTTGGAGAGTAGTGGCTTTTCCCTTGCAGCTCTGCTATGCACTGCAAGGTTGTTCAGTGTTCTCTGATTGTGCACTGATGATTAAAATTAGCCCACACAGGAAAGGCCTTTAGTTCCTTTGAAATCCAAATTGGGTGTCTTTGTGACCTCATTTAGTATTACAAGTCATGCTTTTGAAGTGATGTTTGTTGGTCTGCCACTGGGGAAGGAAACAATGGTCTTAAATGTCCTCCATTTGTACACAATCTGTCTGACTGTGGATTTTTGGAGTTCATGCATATATATGTAATACTTAATCATTTTTCTTTATAAATAAATGACCAATTAATCTCTAGAACTGACACTAGAGCCAGAAGTGCTTGTTTAGTAATATTTTTAGCAGCTTCATTTGGGTTCATTTTGGCTGGTTGAAAAGATTGTTTATTCGTGTTAACTAAAAAACATACAGTATGCATGTACATTTTGCTGTTGTACTACTTAAACATGATGACGCAGCTATTTTCTCTACTTTATTATAGTTTTGTCCTGTGACCAAAATCAGTGGAAGTATTACGCAGAAGCAATCTCTTTTTTCATCCTCTGAATGGTTGAATAGGCTCTCTCACTATGACTTAAATGTCTAAGAGAGTCAACAAAATAAATATGAGTCTGAGTAAGTGGCTATGAGAGGAAAAACGCTCGGTTTTGGGTTTTGTTCATCTGTTTTACACCTCTGTATTTACTCTGGTAAAACCTTCTTTTGATTGCTTACTTTGGCACAGACATGCCTACCTCCTGGAGGTTGTTCTCGATCTATCCAACTGTGGTGGAGGTAATTCTCCAACAGCAAACGAATACACTCTCATCCACCACAGTCTTTCTGGCCTGTTGGTGTTCCTGAGATCACCAGTACATTTTTCCCTTTTAAGAATGTACCAATATGTTCGGACTGACGCCTTAAAGCGGAAGTCACAAAAGAAAAAGAGATAATTCCCACATCGTTCACCCATTTTGGATGTACGCACAAATGAATGTGTAAAGTCAACTCCAATATACACTCATTCTATTTTATTAGGAACACCTGTTCATGTATAGTTTTTCAATCGCCAATTATATAGCAGCAGTCCAATGCATGAAATCATGCAAATGCAGGTCAAGAGCTTCATTTAATGTTCACATCAAACATCACAGTGGATGCTGGTTTAAGATTTTGGAAAAACTACTTATGTGGGATTTTTTCACATAGAGTTTAAGCAGTGAAAAACAGAAAAGCTTCCTGTCTGCATGCTGAAACACATTGTTAATTAGAGAGTTCAGAGGAGAATGATCTGACTGGCCTGAGCTGATCAGAGATCAATAACAACGTAATCCTCTCTCTCATCAACATTGAGTTTCTACCAAGAAATCTCCCTCACTCACTCAATGTTTTTTTTATTTCACACATTTTTTTGTAAGCTGTATATGTTGTGCATGAGATTAGCAGGTTATAAAATTCCCACACCTGCCCATCCAACAAATTCCAGTAACCATGCCTTGATTACAGAGATCACAATTCTTCTTTACTCTGGTGTTTATTATTTTCATTTTCCTCGCATTGTGCTGCTGCTACATGATTGAAAAATCTGTACGAATGTGCAGGCATATAGGTGCTCCTAAAAAAAGTGAATTCCAGGTTTTCGCAATATTTATAAACTTGTAAATGATGTATATGGTGATGCCCTGCCCTGCATGCCTTTATGGAAAGGTGGCTGCCACTTGCAGTACATTTTGATCATTTTTATTACCAGAACATCACTTTAATTATTAGGTTTTTTCTTTTGCTTATGTCCTTGCAAGTTTGTGTTGTTTTTGCCCATAATTTGAGGTATAGGTTATGCTTTTGTGAGAATTTTTCCTTAGGAATCAATAAATTAAAAAACAATAAATTAAAAGAATAAATCAGGCAATTCTAAGCAGAAATTTTAAAATCTTTTTAGGGAAATGTTGTCCATGCTGCTATTTTGAAACATCTTGTGTTGCTGGAGATTGTGCACTGTACTCGGATGCGCGCTTCACCCGCAGCTTCGGGCTTGTTTTGGCGGTGACGCGGCGGAGCAGCGAGCCAGCCGGCCAGCCGAGCGCCAAATGAGTCAGCAGCAGCGGGAGCAGCAGCGCCTAGACTCTCGATTCATCTCCTTTATTTAATACTAATGTGGCAATAAAACAGTTCCTATTGCACTTTTTACGCCTCGGCTGACCAATTATCAGCGGAAGAAGAAGAAAAACAACAAACAAACAAACATGGCGGTCCCCGCAGCTCAGAACCAACAGCTAAACGCGGCGAGACGAAGCAGCTCAGTGAGCTCCACTGACAACATTCACATCGACGAGAGGGAGCTGGAGAACCTCACGAACAACGCAGAGGACGCGACCTCACTCCCGCTCCATTCCCCCTGGACCTTCTGGCTCGATAGGTGAAGTGCGCTCTCTATTCGCTCCCGTGTAAAACCCGAGTCTTTGAAATGCCTGAATATCGGTACTCGCTTCCTAACAAAGCGCAGCTGCTCCGGGCCCTGGGTTTCCACACGGTTTCATATCCAGCGCCTCAGTGTTCACAACAGCTCAGGGACTCACTCAGCCGAGCTTCGAACTCTTATAAATGTTTAGTTCTAGTTTACTTTTGGAGAATAAATAGCAATTTCGTGTAGTTTGGTTGAGCTGGAAGTAAACATTCCGACTGTAGAATGATTATAGACAACATAGCTTCGTGCTAGGATAAAGTTAGCGTGCTAGCTAGCAACGTCAAGGTCTTCTGGCGCGCCAGTGGCAGTTTGTTTGTGTGTGTGTGTATATGTATATATATATATATATATATATATATATATATATATATATAATTTCATGTAACGTTTGGGTCAATATTTAGTTGTGATTGCATGTAGTGCCACTGAACTTCTTTACTGCACAGTGATTTACTGTATAGAACATGGGAATGTTACCTGAGACCCAAACCAGGTGATGAGTCAGGATTAAGTGTGTGTTTTCGTTTAGAGCAAAGATGCCCAGACTCGTGCCCAGGGGTCAAAAACGACCAGTGGTGACTTCAGGTTGGTCATGCTGTATATGAGAAGAGGGGTGGAAAAATACAAGGCATTTGAAGATAGAGCAACTTCTTGTTTTGCATTGGAGGTCAATGAATATCTGCATCTGGCCATGAAGTCTCTCATACAATATATTGGATTGTTTATCGTTGTACTGCTAAGTTCCGCTGAACGAGCACTTTGAAAATAAATCTGCATTAGTTAGGGAGATCAGGGTCACGTTTTCTGTTTACTAATCGATTTTTCAATATTCTCAAGTCATAAATGGACATGGCAACTTTTATTTCAATATTTGGTACAATGCAACGTTAAGGTTCGTCCCCCCGGCCCTAGAGTTTGGACACTTGGGTTGGACTGAGTGTTTAACCTGATGGTAATACAGACCTTTTTTTTAAGCAACAAGGGTAAAGGTTGTTCCAAAGCAGGGTCTGAAGTCCTGTTTACACATAGGATAAAACATTCAATGCTGTAAATGTATTATTTTAATCATCTTTTGGACGTGCATATTTAGAGCATGTATTTATTTATTTGTTTATATATACAATGACAGTTCAGGAAAAATCATTAACTCATTACACTGGTTAATGAATTCATTTCAAGACTGCATCATTAAATATTTTGTTGGTTCAAACTATACACAAATGAACAGTGTTTAAAAGACCCGTGTAACGGGTCTGTGCCGTCCCTATTTTTCCCACTCTGATATCTCTCCCTTTTTTCTAGCCGTTCGCTTGTGTTGTGTCTGATGCTTGGCCAATATTTTGGTTTCCAGTTATCTTTATGCTTATTTATGTTCTTATTTTATTGCTTTAATGCTTGTTTGTAACATGGCCATAGGTTTTCTTTTTTTTACACCATTAATGTGACCTATATTGTTTTTAAGGCCAACATACATCATCAGTCTGAAAAAGTAGTTTTGCCTATTGCTTTCAACCTTCATGATCCATTGTGGTGTTTGACCTACATATTGGCACTCATGTAAAACTCTGTCATTGTCTTCCACCTCAGTAGGTAAAATCAGAGTAGACAGGTCGTTCTTGATTTGCACAAGTCAACAATGGATATAAAAAAAAAAAAAAAAAATCTGTCTGGATGTCTCTTTCTAATTCCAGGAAGTGGGATGGGGCGAGGCAGGAAAAAACTATTTATGCAATTTGGACAAGTTTCAAGATAAACTATTAGATATACTGCAATCAGAAATCTTTCCTGACTGTCTGCTTAATGTAGCACCTGACCTCCATAGCTATCAATAAAAATCTTTTTTTTTTTTCCCTTTCATGTTTGTGTACTGGTCAAGAGGCTCTTGCAGTGTCGTCATGAATTCTGGATGAACCCAGTTACCTTTGCCAGGAAGCTACAGCTCCAGACATGCATCCAGATTAACGCAAAAAAAAAAAAAATGCTAGTTGCATGCTGATGCACTATTTGCATTAAATGCAAATAACACCGTAGGTTGCGCACCTGGCATAATAAGCTCACCCCAGCTGAACACTGCTCAATCGAAAGGTCATGTGTCTGATTCACATGCAAGTTTGCCGATATGGCCTTGGGAAGGTGTACCAGATTCAGACACAAGGTCACCCTAGAGTCATTTATCCATCACCATATGCAAAGTAAGCCTATCACTAGACCATTAGCCGTCGCGATCTCTAGCAAAAAGGTCATTTACAGAGACAACAATTTGAAGTCAGGATCGTGCACAGGCACAAGGAGTGGTCTTTTACATTTACATAGTTCCCACACCAGCTCCTTATGGGATCATGATCAGTAGCACTGCATTGCTTTTTTTTACAAAGGTATTAGCAAGTCTATGAGATCCTAGAAAATAATCTGAGGTGCTGAGAACACTTTCCTGTAGATGGGCCACAGTTTAGCAGTCACTGATCTCAGGAACTTGCCCCTGGCTAAGGAAATGCACTGGGTCCAGCTGATAAGGCAAAAAAGGTCGTTTTCGTTAAACCTTGAAAGCACTCGTCATTTTAGGGAGAGGCATGGAGTGTGTGCTGGAAGCCAACCTGTAATTTGCATTTGTGTTTTGGGATAAAGGGACCATGAAATGAAGTGTTGTGCAGGTCCACAGATGTGAACTAGCACCAGGGATCCATGGATAAACTCTTATTGTTCTGGTCAAACAGTTCTACCTTCGTCTCATCTGAACATGACATTAAATCGTGGAATAAAAAAATGTTTAATGGATTTTTCAGTCACATTATAATCAGCTAGTGTCAGGTTGCTGGTCCACTTGTGGCTTTTAGCAGTCGCTCCTGTACATTTACTGGTAAAGTGAAAGTTCTCCTGAGTGCATTTCGGTTGCACTCTGGTGCCAAATAACGACGCTGAAGCTATCCAATGTCCATGACATGTATAGCGACAATACCATGAATGCACATGAACATTTTATTTATTTTTATGATTATTGTTTTATCATTTTACAGTCGCTGAAGTTTAGTCTTCATTTGAAGTAATGTTTAGTCAACATGAACCAGCCTGACTGGATTTCTGAGTGCATGTTTTATTCATCGACTGTGTACATAATTGCAATCCATTAAAGCAATCAATTTATTTAAAAGATTATAGTCTAATTTTAGCCATACTGTTTGCCTGACTGAGTCATCAGTTTCCCATCTGTTTGTTTGTCCAACCAGTGGAATGTATGCAGGATTTCTATGGAACGCAATCAACTAGCAGATGAGCTGATTGGATTTTTGGAATTGATTCAAGCAAAGTGAAGGTCACAGCATGGTCAAATGTCTGAGGTTTTCTTCAATAGCTTCCTTGCCGTTTGTCAATGAAGCATGTTACATTTCTGGTCATCTCTACCTCCCTGATTTACCATGAGCCCCATCCATTTATCTGTTCATCAGTGTATGTGGTGTATGCGTGTCTGTACAAGACTCTTGATGGCGTGATATCTAATTATTGAGCGAGTGAGGTGTTTGAGAGATTATAGGATTTATGTAGATTTACCACAGTAAACAGAAGATGTACTGATCAGGGTTGGAATGGGGTTGAAGGTCGAACATAAAATAAATCAAATAGGTTTTCTTCAGTAGTTTTCTGCCTGTTCAAAGTCAATTCACTAAACACTGTTAGGAGTTCGATACTAATATTAAGATGGGCTTCTTCTCGAACAGCCTCAAATCTTTGAAGCGTCGGAAACGTTGGACATTATGGCCTGGGCTGACATGATTGCACCACATCATTCTTGCAGATTTTCATGAGCACTTTCATGCTGCGAATCTCCCAAACATCCCAAAGAAGTTCTACTGGATTTATATTCCATGACCTTGAAGGTCACTGAATTTGCAGTTATGTTTATGGAACTAGTTTGAGATGACTTTGGGACATGGTGCTGGAATTGGTTAGAAGATGGTAAATTTTGGCCTTGAAAGGTTGCACATGGTACAACAGTACTAAAATAGGTTGCGACATTCAAACAATCTTTGGTGTAATTGGTATTATACCACATACCCCATAGTATTCCACTTTCTGGAATATCGGTGTGCCCCAGCAGGATATCTAGTTTTGGTGAGATTGTGCCTACTGGAGCCTCAGATCTCTGTTAGAAGACAAGACTGGAATGTTGTGGACATTATTGTGGTCTTCTTTGTTCCTCAAGGTTCAATGTTGTGTTGTGCATTCTGAGATGCCTTTTTATTTATTTTATTTTTGTATAGCACAGTTGTACAGAGATATTTGAGTTGCTGTAGCCTTTTTCTAGTTTATAGAAATATTGAAACCAGCCCATCTGGCACCAGCATTCCTGCTGCGGTCAGAATCGCTGGGATCAGTTTCTTCCCTCCTGTTCTGAAGGTTAATGTGAACATTACTTGAAGCTGCCTGGCCGTATCTGCAAGATTCTACACACACAGTTGATTAGGAAAATGCGTGATTGAGAAGGTGTTTCTAATAAAGTGCTCAGCGAGTGTATATTTTAGGCACGAAGCATCCCTTTTGACATATAGTTGGCATCGAGGTAGACGAAACCACAATTCTAAAATCACAGATTGCAGTGTTAAAAAGCACAGTTACCAAATCGGTCTCTGGGACTGAGCCTGTGATAATTCCCACCTACAAGTTAAATCCATTGAACAAATATGTCCCACATGTACAAAATAATCAGAACACCCATCCTTTCGTTTTTTTGAGGAACACACGCAGGCTCCTTTTGTTTAAACGCAACATACTAGGAAATTTATCATTTAAATATAATAGATATAAATATGTACATGTTAAAGAGATGTTAAAGTTAATTTCCAATGAAAAAATCCTCCCGTATCAGGAATAAAAGCTGTACACGCTCTTGGAATCCAGACAGTTTGTCTCTCCAAACATTCAGCTAAAATACTTTGCCATGTCTTTTGTAAAATTTGCCCAAGAGTGTTGTTCACTAAAATATTTTTTTCTGACCTTGTGATCCAGTTCATCCCAGAGCAGTACAATAAGATTTGGGTGCAGTGACTGGGCAGGCCATTCAGAGGATAGATATATAGATAGTCTTAAGCCGACCATCAGCTCTCTAAATAACGCTTACAGAGCTTGGACACGTGCTTCGGGCCTTTATCTTGTTTTATGGTGAAGTTGGTTCCAATTAGCTGCAGTTGAGACAGAATTGCACAGCGGTGAAGTATGGAATGCCAGACATATCGGTTCAGTTTTCCTTCCACCCAGATTAAATCTGCAGCCTTCAATGCTCCAAAAAAAACCCCAAACCATTAAGCTTCCGCAGGAGACTGCCAACATCTCTCCCCTTCTTTCTCTTTTTCTGTTCTTCTGTTACAGCAAAAATAGTACAATTTGGACTCATCTGTCCACAGAGCTTCCTTCCAGTTATTTATATCCAGTCCAGTTTTGCCTTTTGTTAAATATTCATTTCCATTTATTGTATTTAAACAAAATCTTAGACAATCATATGTATGCAGATCAGTTTGAGTTTTAGGTTGAAATTTTTTCTCTCTCTCTCTCTCTCTCTCTCTCTCTCTCTCTCTCTCTCTCTCTCTCTCTCTCTCTCTCTCTTTTTCTCTTTCTTTCTTTCTTTCTTTCTTTCTTTCTTTCTTTCTTTCTTTCTTTCTTTCTTTCTTTCTTCTCTCTCTCTCTCTTTGTTTCTTTCTCTTTTTCTTTCTTTTTCTTTCTTTCTTTCTTTCTTTCTTTCTTTCTTTCTTTCTTTTTCTTTCTTTCTCTCTCTCTCTCTCTCTCTCTCTCTCTCTCTCTCTCTCTCTCTCTCTCTCTTTGTTTCTTTCTCTTTTTTCTTTCTTTTTTCTTTCTTTCTCTTTCTCCACATAACCAATTAAAACACCTCTCTTTATTTTTGACAGCGACTCTCTGTGTGGACATGCCGAAAAGATATGCGCTTAGGAAAGTTTTGCAGCATTTACATAGTGTCTCCGCTGGTTGCTTTAAAATCCAACCATCAGTGAAGATTGTAGTTAAATATTATTTTCCGTGACCAGGATTAATAATGCTGTTAGCAAAGTAAATGCAGTTCTCTGACCTGCTAGTTTTTTCTTGCTAATGATTCTTTAGAAAATAGATCATTTGAAGTTTGCTTTCTGTCTTCTAGGTCTTTACCAGGGACAACAGCAGCAGAGTGTGAATCAAACCTGAAAAAGATCTACACAGTACATACGGTTCAGGTAAGCAATATTAAATGAAATTTTAAACACAAATTTCAGAGCTACTGTGTGAGTTAAATGACTGTTTATTAATCAAACGATATATCTCCCTTTATTACAAACCTGCAGCATGTTTCTATCAATCGTGTTTTTGTAAGCGATTGGTCTGTCTCGAAATCAGGGTCGGCTTTAATCCGTCTCATTAATCCTGCCTATTGGTTTTATTGACTGTATAGAGCTTCTGGAGTGTCTACAACAACATCCCTCCAGTGTCCTGCCTCCCACTGAGGTGTAGCTACCACTTAATGCGAGGAGAAAGAAGACCACTATGGTAAGATTCGCACAGATGTGTGATTACTGTGCGTTTTGATTTTCTAGTAATAGATATAAATAATCGTGTCTTCATTTCACAGGGAAGAGGAAAGTAATGCAAAGGGAGGTGTGTGGAAGATGAAAGTACCAAAGGAGAGCACAGTAAGTTTTTTTTGTGCTTCGTCTTGTAGGAACAGTTCATTCCCGTTCTTTCAGCTTTTAGGATCAGATCGTTTTATCCGCATTTGTTGACACATTTTGAACATAATTGTAGTCCACAAGTCATTAGAATGAATGAACTTTATTTTCCTGTACTCCTTCTCTTCTTCCTCCTGCTATTCTCTCTTCAGTTAGCTGTATGGAAAGAGTTACTGCTGGCTACTATTGGTGAACAGTTTGCAGACTATTGTGCATCAGGTGAGTTTCATGACACAGACCGAAGAAATGCATGACGTTGTTTTATATGGGTTACGGATTCATTATTTACTTGGTAAAATTTTTCTCAAAGTAATCGAAGAAAAACGAATTGTTACTCTGGTGAAGGAATATTTAAAAGCTAAGAATAGAACAAAGCGTTATTTGTTAACAGAATAAGCAAGTGAATGGGTCAGGCCAAGCTCACCACGGGCAGGGATGCATTTAATGGATTCTAACGCAATTAAAATTCGTCACACCCATATATAATTGTTTGAACATTTAGTCCCTCTTTGCTGCTGTAATAACCTCCACTATTCTGGGGAAGATTTCCACTATATTTTGGAGTTTGGCTTTGGAAGTTGGAGTTTATCCAGCCACAAGAATATTAATGATGTGAGGAGGGGTGCAGTCGGCATTTTCGATTTCTCCCAAAGTGGTGTTGAAGTCAGGGCTCGGGGTTGAGATCAGGGCTCTCAGAACAAATAATGTCTTCATGGAGCTTGTTTTGTGTGCAACACTTCTTTATTAAGTTTTAAAACGTAAAAAGAGAAAAATAATAATTATAATAAAAAAGAAAAGGGTTACATAAATTACATATATACACAGTGGAACCCACTTATCTCGACCTCAGTTATCTCGACAACCCTATTAAGTCGAAGTTTTTGAAGTGGAACCGCCAAATTCTCGCTTTGTCTTAGCATTTTTTATCGGTTAGGTCTTTTTTTATGTCGCTGAACCCTGATATCTCGAGCTCAAGGAGGGGGGGGAATTTGCTATTTAACGTCGGTTATCTCGGTGCAGCCGCAGAAGAACTCGCGGAAGTGTCGGAAAAATCAAGGCTTACAGCTGCTACAGGTGTTGTATTGTATACTGGTGAATCTCTGCTGTTAGTTAGTGCACATATGCCTTTTGTTGGTAAATGTTATGTGATGAGCGGAGGCGGCTTGGCGGCGGGCGTGGGATGAGCAAAAGCATAGAATGAACACCGGCAGGATCGGTGGGAATCCGCGGTGCACTTTGGGAAGAAAAGAGCAGCCCTTGAGAGAGTGCCGGTGGGAAAGCACGTACCGGGATACGCATGCGCGATAACAACGACCGCCGTGAACCAACATATACCAACAATAACGGACAGTGAGAGTGTGGAAGTTTAAATAGGAGCTGGTGATGATGATAAACGAGCACCATATGTGCGCGATTGAAGCCGGGAGCTTCAGAGAAAGCGGCGGCACCTGACACGCTGAAGGGGCGAAGGGGCGTGGCAGGTGGATTCCTGACAGATAAACATGTACTGTATGTATTTTTATAACATGCCTTCATCCAACAAATCGCGGCAACGCTGTTGTGTAAAAAAACCCTTCAAAAACATGTGCATGCACATTATCATTTATTAACGCACATCATGTACATAAAGAAATTTCAAGCACGTTAATATATTGCCGCCATTTTGATTTTCGTTTATCTCGATCATCGGTTATCTCAATGCTTTTTGGCGACCCCCTAGGACATCGACATAATTGGTTACCTTCAGAAAACCTATAAAAGGGATTTCACACTTTAGATAACCTTTCAGGTTTTCTTTTAACAATATACAAGTTTTTCCCAAAGCCAGACTTTGAGACAATTCTTATAACCATTGTTTAAAATGAGGACTTTGTGTTTTTCCATTGATGAGCTACTATAAGTTTTGTTTGTAATAAACAGAATATCAACATTTTCTTATCAGAGCTCGTAAAAGTGCAGGTTGCAGGGAAAATATTTAGTATACAGCGTTTAGTGCACAAACATCGTTATGATAGATAGATAGACTTTAATGATCCCGCAGGAAATTCCAACAATGCTGGAACATGTTTGGCTTTGTAGTTCCAGTGAAGGGAAACTTCTACACAAAGCAGTAACAATTTGTGGAAGAACCATATATGGGTGGGATGGACAGGTGTCCACAAACTTTTAGCCATATAGAGTTTTCCTCAAACAGACTCAAAGCTCACAGCTTCCAGGGTCACCAGTTTCGATCTTGAGCTTGGGTTTCTTTTTGTGGAGTTTTGTATGGTATCAGGTGGTTAACTTCCATGTTCTCTGCCTGGTTTTCCTCCAAAAAAAACCCCCAAAAGTATTTCTTGTTGTGAATGAGTGTGTGTGTGTGTATATACAGTATGTTTGTTAGCGCAAAGTGTGCTGAAATAAGTTATATTAGTAATAAACTACGAAAGTCGACTAACAAAACAAATGTTAAAAATACAAGATTCGCACACGAACTGTTTTGCAAAATTAAAATTGTGTTTGTTTTTAGAGGACGAAGTTGTCGGCGTGAGCGTCAGCGTGCGAGACCGAGAGGACGTGGTTCAGGTTTGGAACGGAAACGCGTTGTTTGCTAACGAGGCGAACATTTTAGGAAGAATCTACGAGCTTCTTCCCCAGATATCTTTTAAAGCAGTATTTTATAAACGTAAGTTACACGAGGCAACATTTTCTTCATAATTTAAACGTCCAGCATTCGAACAATAATACAGTATCTGTATCAAGTTTTTTCCAAAAGTTTTCTAAACACTTTTACAGTGAATTCTAAAGGGAATGTATTTCGCTACATTAGATCTAAGAATCTCTGGTTTCTGTTTCAGCGCACGAGGAGCACCATGCATTTGAAGGTGGCCGTCCAAGACATTAGCAGACTTTGCACATTCAGTGTCTTTCCTTTCCACACATCTTTTCAACCGTCTGTAGAAAATGGACTGGAGAAGAAGAAAAAAAAGGTCTCACACCTGATCAGAAGTGTTTAACTGCTTTATCTAGCAGAACATGAATTAGATAACGTTACAGATCAGTTGTAATTTTAGGTATTTTTTAACTTAGGCTTTGGAAAATCCCTGTGGCTAAAAATCTAAAACGTGGTCCTGGCGAATAACTTTCTCACGATGATATTCGGCAATATCTATAGAGGTCACATGAAAGTGGAGTATGGAGTATATCCCTCTAAGTAAAATGTTACCCAGAGACATCACTGCTGCTTTCCCCTGTGTTAGCCGTGCGTTAGAAACTTGACGTTTCCTCAAAAACAAAATTCTTCTAGGTTAGACCTGAGCGCTTATATTTTTTTATGCGAACATGTTGCACATTTTTGGAGATTTATTATTTTTTTCTGGCTGCAGTCCGAGGTATAATCCAGTTACTCTTTTTTTTTCGTTCTCGCTTTCCTTTTTCTGTGCATTAGATTTCAGATGAAATTCACGTCTTTTTGTATTTACGTCATTCTCGTCCTCGTCAGTAGTCCCGCGTTCGGGCGTTTTGGTGTGTAATGCATTTAGAAATATATCCTAGTTCGACATAACTAATCTAGAAAGGCCTAGGACAGAATTTGTAGTAATTTATGCACTTATTTAACAGCGTCTCTCTTTAGCCATACTGTATGAACGGGGACTTTTGGAGTTTTGTTTAATGCTGTATAATGTATGAAAATGGCAAGACTTCATATACTGTTCAATAATGAGAAATACCTGTGTAAACGTTGAAGCGGATTGAACGGATGTTTCGATTTTCTGCACCAAAGAGTTTTTTTTTCTCCCCCTCCCTCTCTGAAAGCACCACACCTCATGTCCGACGTGGTTTGTTTAGAAATACACGATGGCTGCCATCTTGCCATAAGTGTAGTAAAGTGTAATCAGTGTTTACTGGTCTTTTCAGTCATCTATCCAGTTTTAGATCGTTTTTGATTTTTAGTGTGACTAATGTGTTTTGTTTTGTTTATGTCAATTTGTCAAATCCCAAAAAAAACCCAACTAACTACGAGAAGACCTGGGACAAAATTCCGACTTGGGTCACTAATGTGAAAATGCACTGGAAGCACAATTGTGGGTTTCTGTCCTTCTAACGGGCGTGTACGTGGAAGCGGATATGCGCATGCAGCTGACTTTTCATATGTACTATAAATCTTTTTATGAAACACAAGTACAGAAATGCATATGTTTATTTTTCTGAGCATTCTAGCCGGTAAATTCAGGGGCCCCAGTCAGGATGCGAGACCTCAAACGGATTGTTTAATCGTCTGGAATGGTGCCTTGTGTTCTCCCAGGGTTTCACTCATAGAATATTGTTTTATCTTTATGTATTTAATCAGATATGATGTAAATTGATTTTTTTTTTTTTTTTTTTGCTTATAGGTTTTGAGATATTGAATAAAGAAAGCATTTTTGAAAAACATCGAAATGTTTTGATGTTTTTTTATCAAGCATGTTTGCATGTGTTACATTCATAATTCAAAAATGTGTTGTGGTAGCTCAATGTTTAAGGCTCTGGGTTATTTAATCAGAAGATCATGGGTTCGATCCCCAGCACTGCCAAGCTTCCACTGTTGGGCCCTTGAGCATGGCTCTTAACCCTCTGCTCCAGAAACACTGTATCGTGACTGACCCTGTGCTCTGAGACATGTTTCTTAACAAGCTGGGATTATAAAGAAAGAAATAACTGTGCATCTCTTTGATTATGACTCTGTACACCACAGTGTGGCGCCAAACACCGCTTTACCATCAGCCTGTCGGTTTCTTTTAACTCCATCTGTTGCTAAATCCATAAAACTTGTTTTAATGCAACAATTTATTTTTAGTTATTACACTACGAGAATAGCTTGCTTTACAGTACTCTTGACTCTTGAATTTTTTTTATTGTATTTGTCTCACATGACATTAATGTACTAACACGTTTTATCATCGACCCATTACACATTCTTTACTGATCCCTTATCGATCCTTTACTGATCAATCAGTGACCTATTATCGATTTAACCCTAAATCATTTCTGATCCATCACTGATTCATCATTGATTTATTAATGATGCATCACAGATCCATGACTGATATTTTAATGAACCATTACCCATCTATACTGATCCATCACAGGTCCATCTTAAATGCATCACCCATTACTGATCTATTATTGATTTATTACTGATCCATTATTGATCTAATACAATCCATCACCAATTTTTTACCGATCCACCACCTATTCATTACTGATCCATCGCTGACCTGTTACTGATTTATCACTGATCTATCACTGACCTGTTACTGATCCATCACTGATTTATCACTGCTCTATCACCGACCTGTTACTGATCCATCACTGATTTATCACTGATCTATCACCGACCTGTTACTGATCCATCACTGATCAAGTCTGAAGTCGACGTTTTTTTTTTCAGGTTTTTTTTTTTTTTTTAGAATAACAATACAACTTACAAGATTCAGGTACAAAAGATTGAATCACACAAATAACTATCCACAGTTAACGGAACAAAAATAAATAGAAGATATACAGTACAAGCAAACAAAAAAAAATTGATTAAATGAGACTAGACTAGAAAAAAAGTAATTAAAGGAAGGAAAAATAAGAATAAACAAACTAATTAGCAGGAAAAAAAATTCAGTGTATCAATGATCAGACCTGAGTGTCAAGACAATAACAAAGATTTGTGGTTTTCTATTAGATTCAACGAGTTTAAAAGATTTTGTATTTCACAGAGGAAAGGCAATATTGTAGGAAGTGATTTAGAAAATTTACATTTGTGAATGTAGAACTTGGCCATTAAAATATAAAAGTTGACAATGCGCGTAAGTGGCTTATTACTATGGCTGAAAAACATCATTATATCATTTAACATGAAATTAAAAGAATCATGAATGAAGTTAAAAAAGTAATTTTTCAACTTTCCGCCAAAAAGCTTGTAATACACCACAAGTAAGGAGGAATACATGCTTTCTGTTGGTTACAAAATGTACACAGGTCCGCATGTCCACATATTGTGCAATTATGAAATGAACAGGATAAATACAGTGTAATAGTTTAAGGTCAACTTCTTTAACCTTGTTTGGAATAGGACATTTGTATGAAATGAGCCAGTTTATGTAATCAATTCTTGAATAAATGTACTTTTTGGAACTTGGAAATGGTTTGACGCGTATGTTGAAAAATTGTTACATTTTCTATCAGAGATGAGAACGCCACCTATGGTTGGGTTGTTGTAAGTAGTTACTATTTTACACACACTAAAACTACATTTACAAAGTTGTAATAAGCCATTTAGAAAAGCATTGATCACTGATTTATATTCTCTAAAAGGAATAGGAAATTCAGATCCTGAATCATCAAGTAACAAAGATATGTGATCAATACCTTTTAGGTGCCATTTGGGAAGAAAAAGTGAATGGTAATATTAGCATTTTCCCATTATAAAGCAAAATAAAGAATTGTGGACATGGCAGATTTTCCAGGCTAACAGTACTTGCTGGTGGAATTGCGACAGATTAAAAGGCAATCTGCATGGCATCTGCAAAATCACAAGACAAGAATTTTAAACCACCAATTTTTCTTTTTTCTTTTCTTTTCACTGTCGCTCGCACTTAGCAGGTGAACATGACGTCACGATTTGACTAGCCAGATCACCCAGAACTTAAGCGAAAAGAACAACACTAAAACCGCTTGTTATGAAATAGATATTTGAGCAATTAAAACAAATCGGGCGCATGTTTAAAAATGTGGATTCGAAAAAAAAAATTGCATCAAGTGTGTGAGTTCATTTTATGTGTGTGTGTGCGTGCGCATATAGTTCCTAGAAGCGGAGGAACACATTTGTTGACATTGTAGTGCGCCGTTGCTGTGCGCGAGCGCGGTTTCAGTAGCGCGAGGCAGCGCGAGCTGCGTGTTCCTGCTATCGCTCTGAAACACTCTCTCTCTCTCTCTCTCTGTGCCTCTCTTCAAATAAACTTTATTTTCTTTCTTTTTTATTTTTTTTTGCCAGTCCCTCCGTTACACAAACTCCATTCCGGTGAGTCTGTTCACACCCGCAGCTTTACCTCACGACCTTTCCGAGGCGTTTAAAAGCTGTATTTCAGTTTTTTTGCTATCCGGCTAATATGACCCTGTGTGTGAGTGTATATGTGTGTATATATATGCGTGGCTGGGAAGCTAAGCTAACTGAGTGTACATTGTTAGCAGTGCTAGCCCAATCCAAAGTGCTGGCGCGCTGCTACTTCCGAGTAGTTGGAGTGCTGGAATCGGTTCATCGCGGCGTTTCTCGGTGTTTCTGGTGTCTGTGGAGCGGTGGCTCCAAGCTCAGCTGTGACTAACGCACACATGCTGCTGTCGAGAAGAGTTGATGAAGTTAGCTAGCTGAGTTGGGTAGAATGGGACAGACCTCCTGCCTGGGAGGATACAGTCAGCAAGGGGTCGTTTCCTTTATATCATGTCTGCAGACTGATTCGTGGAAAACAACAGTGTCTTCATTTAGGTCTGGACTGCGATCAGACTTCTCTACAGATCCCTATATTTCCAATTCATTCTATCTAGGATCTATTATTAATTATAACTCTTATGACAATTGCTTTTTTTTGTATTTGTCTAGCTCTTTTCACAATGTTCACAAAGCGTATAGTTTAACAAAAAAAGAGAGATCTAGATGGAGGGCTTCAATTCTAATTTGTGCCTAATGAGAAAGCCGGAGGTGATGAGGGCAAGAAAATCTCGATGAGGTCTGTAGAGTGTTAAATCATCAGTGTAGGATTTCGTGATTATAGAGGTTTATGTGTTCAATATCCAGGTGAACATGTGACAGGAGTGTGGGACAGGGAAAAAGAGACCCCAAGTAGAGGTTAGAGTATCAGGATGGGCATGGGAGGACTGGCGGACAGGTGGCAGGAGCAACCTGATGTAATAGTGATGATGACTCTGTTACTTTTCCATGGAATTGTAGCCGAACCTTCTGTCTTTCCTGCAGCTATCTATATTTGAGTGGCTCTAAGTTGCCAAAACAGAAACTTAGCTGGTCAGACTGGTAGCGCTGTCTTTGTCAAGTGTTGAGAGAAAGGAAACAGGCTGTGAATTTACTGCTGCTGATTCTACACTGAATGACAGAGGGATCAAAACCGCAACTATCATTCAAAATTTCGGTTATGATACAAGGAAGCTAGATTTAAATCCGATCCACATGCTCAGGCGGCGTTTCAGATAGATGGTAGCTGGGTTTTTTTTTGCATAGTGGACTTAGTTTTGGTGCTCGTCATCCAAAGGTCATTAGGACAAAATTCCAAAGATCCACTTAAACCTCAACCGCTAGCTTGGATTGTGTTCTCGCCGACTTGTGAACTACTTTCGAATAAAAGGCTCTGCCAGGTAATTAAAAGCTTCGAGTCCCGTTTAAAGTGACTCCTCTGCATCTGAATGGCCATGAACCAGGTGTTGCATAGCCTGTGGGCCTCGAGATCTCTGCACACTGCTGTTGCCTTTGAAGCATTTGTTTTAGGAATTTTGTTGATTTTTCTTTCAACAAGAATAGCCTACATTCAAGGTGCTGCAGGTTTTTGATGCTGTTTCCGGATCATAATCGTCTGTATGTGGTTGCTGTTGGATAACGATCCTGCTAGGGCAAGATGCAAGGGCATCTCTTTGCACATTTTGTTTACATTTTTGTTACTGTTCACTTTACGTCTCTTTACAACAGGTTTACTGGTGGAGCTATTTTTTTTATTTTGTGTATTTGTCTTGCACTGTCCTGTATTGTCGTACACTGTCTTGTGTTGTCTTTGCGCTGTTTGCACCAGGTTGCACACATGCAGTTTATGTGGCGAGGACCCTTACTAGTCCTTAGCCATGTGTTTTCTGTTTTCTGTGGTTGTTGTAGCAGGAACGTTGTTTCATTTCACTGTGTACTGCAGCAGCAATATATGGTTGAATTGACAATTGACTTGACTTGCTTGCAATCTCTTTAATATAGGATTTAGAGACCACATATTGATAGTAGTTATTTAAAACGCATGATTCACTGGAGCTGATTCAAACATTAGTTTTAGGGTATGACATAAAGACGTACATGGAGTGTTTCTGACAGTTTGACACTTTTTTTTCACATATTGAGTGATCGAGTGATTTGACTGCGTTTCTGCTGTGTGGGTGTGTGTTGTGATTGTGGTGTGGCTGGGGCGATTGGGCGGGCGGGTGGGTGGGTTTGATCATGCAGGTCTGATTGTGTTATAAGGTGCACGGTGAAAGTGCCGTCGGTCTGTTGAGAGATTCCTAGCTTGTGTTCTCGTTTGATATTTTGCATTTGACTGCTGGTAGCAGAAAAACTTTACCAGGCAAGTGACCAAAAACACTGTTTTTATTAAGAAATTGAAGTCCAAATGTGACAAATTGAGTGTGGAAAGCTAGATAAGCTTTAGAAATTTCCCCACTGTGGGACGAATAAAGGTTTATCTTATCTTATCTTATCTTATAAGAGTACTCGAGTATACTCAGAATATACTCGAGTATACGCAGAAGTGACAACTCTTCGGTTGTATTCATGATCCTTTTCTAAGAAGTGTTTGTGGTTATATATAATCTTCGAGTCCTTGATTAGCAAGTCAACACATTGTTGTTTGTCTATAAGCCGTTTGGGGTTTCTTCACACAACACGTAAATGATCATTTGGATTTTACTGAGACGACTGCGTGTCAGGCGAGCCATATGGCAAGTCGACCTCCTGAACCTGCTTGTCCATTTCGCAACTATGACATGTCTTCTCACCCTTTTGACTGACTAGTAAACTCCCACTGTTAATTAATTTGATTTCGAAATGCTTGATGGCATTCAAATTAGAGGTCAGTGTGTGTGTATATGTATGGATGTATGTATGTATGTGTGTGTGTGTGTGTATGTGTGTGTGTATGTGTGTGTGTATATATATATATATATATATATATATATATATATATATATATATATATATATATATATATATATATATATATATATATATATATATATATATACATACACATACTGACCTCTTACTACCTACATTATCGCTATTATATTTGTGTGTGTATATATAAATATATATAAATAATAGCGATAATGTAGATAGTAAAAATGTTGTTAGTTGTGTAGAGGATGCAGTTTTGGTTGCAATTTACATTTTTCTTATTTGGATTATTCTTCATTTTGCTGTTCAATAAAACCAGAAATCTATCTATCCATCAATAGTCAAAGCATTTTGTGGCATCATGAGATCTGTACTACATTGATTGTTAGAATGTTTGTGTAATATATTAAGTAAATGTAGAAAAAAAAATGCTATAAACAATCATACAAGAACATGTAACATTTTCATTGAATCCTGAATGGCCTGTATAAAACACGGGTTTAAAAATCAGTTTTTTTTTATTGAAAATGTACTTTTGCCACATGCAGTGTTATATAACAATATAAGAGACAACTGTAGAGGTATGTAACTTTTTTTTTTTGTGTTGCATTATGGCAGAGGCCCCTGAGCTTTTGCACTGAAGTATCCCGATACTTAGTGAATTCATGATCAGACCTCAAAAAAGCCCCTGAACAACTGGCCACAGAGCGTCACTGATCCACCGCATCCGCTGATAGTGTGCATTACCACAAAGTCACGATGCCATTCGAGGTTCTCATGTTTATGAGATGTGAGATTCTTTCAGGAAGAGCTCCTTTCTTTGTAATGTCTCCAAACAGCTTGTTGTTATGAAAGTGAAAGTTTTAACAGTTCATTTTAAAACTCGACAACCACAAAGAACAGCTCAACTGTGTAATGCTGAACCTGGTTATCGTGCTCTCTTTTCTACCCTTCATGATCCTCTTTGCTGCATGGCCAGACCGTGTTTCCATGGGTCCAGGCCTCGGCAAAATAACACCTGTTAGAGTGTTATGGCACTTATTTTTGCTTTTTTTTTTTTTTCATTTTCGTAAGCTTTTCTTTTTTTATACCTTGTTTGTATTTCCTCAACCATCTGTTGCATCTGTTGAAAGTTCTCTGGTTTGAGCATATGTTTTAAGATATCTGCACTTCCTATTATACACCAGGAAAACAGGGCATATTTTTCAGAAATGGTCATTTGTTTGCATATTCTTACTATATTCTGTAAAAATTATTCAGTTAATTATATTATTATTATTATACAACCGCAGTTCCAAAAAAGTTGGGGCGTTGTGTACAATCTTAATAAAAACAAAATGATTTCATATACCCATGTTTTATTTACAATAAAACATAGAAAACAAAAGTGTTTAAACTGAGGAAATGTACCAATTTAGGGACGGGACAAGGTCATTTTGAATTTCATGGTTCAGTGTCTCGAAAAATTTGGGAAAAGTATGTGTTACTGAAAAGAAACAGCTGGAGGAACATTTTTCAACTGATTAAGTAAACTAGCAACGGGTCAGTAAAATAATTGAACACAGAAAGAGTATCTTGGTGATGGAAAGTCTCTCAGAAATAAAGTTGGGCAGAGGTTCACCAATCTGTGAAAAACTGTCTACAAATTATGGAATATTGAGAATATTGAGAATAATGTTCCTCAAGATAATATTGCGAAGACTTTCTATATCTCATAATCTACAGTACATAATACTGTGAATGCATAATCGACAAGATTCTGAGCATTAGGAGAAATCTCTCTGTGTGCAACAAACAAGGGTGAAAATCAATATTGGATGTCTGTGGTCTTCTGGTCATCAGGTGGCACTGCATTAAAAACCAAGCATGATTCTGTAATGAAAATCATTGCATGGGCTCAAAACACTTCCAGAAATCACCGTCTGTGAACACAGTTCGCCACATTATCCACAAATGCAGGTTTAAGCTATATCATGCAAAGAAGAAGCCACATGTGAACATGACTCAGAAATGGCAAAGTGGGAAACTGTTCTTTGGTCCAACAAACCAAAAAAAAAAAAAAACACAAAAAAAGAAGGATGCCGCATCCTCCAGACTATAGAGAAGAGGGACTGTCTGGTTTATCATCAGGGCTCAGTTCAAACGCCTGCGTCTCTGATGGTATAGGGGGTGCATTAGGGCATATAGAATGGGCAGCTTGCACATCTTGAAGGGCATCTTCAATGCTGAAAGGTATGTACAGGTTTTGAAGCTCTTTCGGAGAAGGCCTTGCGTATTTTAGCAGGGCAATGCTAAAACTTATACTGCGTCTGTTAGAATAATGTTGCTTTGTGGTAGAAGCGTCTGGGTGCTGATCTGGCCTGCCTGTAGTCTAGCCCTTTCATCATTTAAAAACATCTGGTGAATCATGAAATGAAAAATAGACAAAGAAGACCCATGACTGTTGAGCAGCTAGAATCTTGAACCAGATGTAAATGAGACATTTTGCTTCCAAAACTACAGCTAATGGTCTCCTCGGTTCCCAAAGGTATACAGACTGTTGTTGAAAGAATAGCAGATGGTACACAGTGGTAAACATGGGTCTGCCCCAACTTTTGTGATGTGTTGCAGTTCAAAATGACCGTATATTATCATTAAAATGGTACATTTCTGTAGTGTTAACGTTTTTATGTTCTTTTATGAATATGGGTCTACAATATTTGCAGATCATTGCATTTCACTTTCATAAAATTTTCACAATGTGTCCCAACTTGGAATTAGGGTTGTAATATAATAATACACTGCCTGACCAGAAAAAGTCTCACACACACTAATATTTAATTTTTAAGCTTGTGCAATGTTACAACATTAATTTCCATTCAGAGTTTGTATCATGTTTGCTCTCCAAGATCTTGTATTGATGACTTTTTATTGTCTTCTCTAGCACCCCCTGAAGATTCTCATGGCATCTAAAACAGAGTAACATCTTTTTTATGATCACAGAATATCTTCTGGCATGGATGTTTAAGAAATAAGAAGCTACTCACTGCATCATTTGGGTTAGCCAGTAACTTGTTGCCAGCTGAAACATTAACCATTGCAGTATTTATCCAGTAGTAGACTATTTACTTAAATCCTGGTGGTGACATCTGTGCCCAGGCAGTGTAAAATAAAATAATATTGTGAAATTTAATTAATATGCTTCTACAGTTGCTGTTTTGCAGTTAGAATTTATTTTTTGTTGTATGTGAGTGGCCTTGAAAGTTTGATGGGCAGACTCCGATTAAAATTAATCATCTGCATCTTTTTCCACTTCATAAATGTTCAAAACTAGTTTTGTTCAGACAGTGTGCTACTTTATATAGAAAAAACTGCTTTAATTTGAGTTGACCAGAAGCATTGTGTCTGTATGTGGAATTCACAGAAATCACACATCCTAAAGGAAAATCACATTCCTGAGACATTTTATATTATTTTCTTGACTTGACTTTTGAATGCAAATGTGATACAGCCAAGTAGCTGCTATATTCTGAAATATACTCATTGTCCAAATTGTTCTGAATCCCAGAGATCAGTTTACATTGTTTCATATTGTGTAATTTTGCAGAAGAAGAAACTACATTAGCTATGATTGCTGCCCATTAGTCAGTGATGGGGTTATAAGGCCATATGCAAAATACATGAAATTCATTATTGTACAATGATAATGGTTGTTTACAAATAAAAAGCCAACGTTCCCAATCTTGCAAGGTCCACACTATTAAATACTCAAAATCCAAAGCAAATACCAAGAGCTACAGGCCTCTTTAAGCACATTAAATGTTCATGCGCAATCTGTAAATGACCTTGCAATTATGGTTTTAATGGAATGATGACTTGGCAAAACGCTATTTTTCTAAAGCCTACCAAATATTCTTTGAACTGATGAGACCAAGGTGAAGATATTTGGTCATCATGCACTGCACCATGTTTGGTAAAACCCAAACACAATGTTTCACTACAAACTCATACCAACTGTCAAGCCTGATGGTGGAGGGGTGATTTGGATTTGCTGCTGTAGGTCCTGGGAAATCTGCAGTGATTGAGTTTAGAAGATTATAGAAGTTGGTGAGCACCATACAGTTATTTAGATCCAGATAACTAAAAACACAGAATTGAAAGTAGGTGTGTGCGTGTGTGTGTGTGATTATAGAGATTGTAAAAAAAATGCCTCGAGTTATTTCTCAGCTTCAGTTGTGAGGTAGGAAACTTTAGGAATTTCTTTGTACACTTTTCTTGATGCAGCTTTCGAACATTTTCTATTTTGTGTAGTGAGCACGCAAACTTTTAAACATATCGCAATGAGGTTGATGGAAAAAGAAAATAAACATTGAACAAGACTGAAAAAAATTAAAGCATTTAGTTTTTTTTTCTAAACTCAATCAGTTATCTGGGCTTTATTTTGGATTTTTTTCTTAGATTTGAATCTCTTTCTCTCATTCTATCTCTCATATTGGGGACAATTAGGCTGGTTTTGGCAAAGCATTTATAAGATCAAGTTACAGACATGCATTTACACATGGTAAAATGATAAACGATAGCAATAAAGTCTGAGCATTTTCTGCATGTTTACACGGTTTGGTATTGTGCAGTCGGTGGTCCTGTTACACTGGTTACTCTTGTCAGGACGTCACAAACCTGGCAACCAGGTATGAGCTATAAATCTTTCTCAAGTGTTGAGGGGTGGTAACTATGTGGTTAAGAAGTTTAACTTTTAGTTTGGACGGTCATGAATTCAAATCCCAGCACCACATGCTGACACCGCTGGGCCCTTGTGCAAGGGCCTTAACCCTCAGCAGCTTTATGTGTGTAAATGAGATAGATGTAAAGTCACTTTGGATAAGGGTGTCTGCTGAATGCCGTAAATATCAACGTAAATCTGTGTGTAGTGGAGTCTTCTTTGGTAGCCAGTTCTGTCTGTCACTGTGGCCTGGTTGTGTTTACAGTGTGTATACCTGATTAGCATTTTTCTTAATGTAGTTTTGGTCACTGTTCTCAGGAAT
Organism: Silurus meridionalis; assembly: GCF_014805685.1. Taxonomy (NCBI): domain Eukaryota; kingdom Metazoa; phylum Chordata; class Actinopteri; order Siluriformes; family Siluridae; genus Silurus; species Silurus meridionalis. Next base: position 5,965,844 of record NC_060899.1, on the reverse strand, counting down.
TCCTGCCGATTTATATTCTTTCTGGTTCTTTCTGGGGTTTTGTGCTGGGGTTTGGCTGGGCAGGTATTGGATTATAAAGTCAGCTCAGTAGGCTGAGGGGAAGTAGGACCAGTAGGCTGAGGGGAATTCTTTCTGAGGATAATTCTTAGCATCTTATGGCCTTGTGATGGAGGGCCTCTGTGTTGATACTGTTTAGGTTGGCATGAAATTGAATGAATTTGAATGATCAGAGGGTAAAATCCTACTTCCACATTGGTGTTTGTACCACTTAGTGAACCCATGGTTTGCACATGAACCCCAAATCTTATATCCACACAGTTTGATGAGTTCTAGAATTGAATTGAATAGTTTGCTAATTGTAGTTGTGAGTGTGTTCGAGGGGCATGTTGTCTAATCTTATGTCATGATGCTGGTCTTGAACATGAAACAGTCTAGGCAATATTATATTTATATGAGTTGCATCATACAAATATAGCTTTTCATTGTCAATATCAACAAAATGTCATTCATTACTGTTTTCAGTTGTGTAAGACACTTAATCAAAGTGTGATCAAATGTTATTGGCTTTAAAAACCTGACATCTTTTTAAGTAATGCTTATTTAACTGTCCGATTCTGCAAGCTTTTATATGTGCTGTGTAACTACATTAATGTGGTTAAATTACATTAGTTTATTGTGCATCGCATGCACTAATTATCAGTTGGTTAATGGCAAACAATTGTCCATATAGCTGCTTTATAAGCAAGATAATTGCATTTCTTCTTTGTTGATATGGTTGGCCACAGTCATATGATTCTTTTATAGCTTCAAAATATCTGAAAACTGCAAGTGTGCAAATATTAGAGAGACTACCTGTACTGTAATCTTGCATTAGCTGACATTTGGATGTTATCTAGTAGCAGTCAGACTCACAGCCTTAATAAAAACCCCGTCATTAACAGAGATGAAAGATTTGCTGGGTTCGTCCTGTTTTGCTTTCATTACTCCATGTTTTTGTTGCTCTGTCCAGTTCTCCTTCCTTGCTTGCTCTTCACCTCTCTCTCTAACTTGGAACTGCATTCATATCACTGTCCAATTTTTACTGTCTAGTAAAATTTACACCCAGACGTGGTGTGTTCTGGCTCGCGAGTAGGGGAAGCAGGAATCTGAGAAATAGTAGCTGAAGAGGAGATTTATAGTTAAAGAATTTTATTTTTAACAACAGCTTTGATACTAGATGTTACACCTTGTCTTTTTGTGCTGATAAGTGTGTGTTTTAGAATGAGCTGTTATTTTCTTGGGAAACGGGTATTTGGAATTTCTTTATTTATGCCTTTGTTTAGGTTTTTGAGGCCTGATGTGGATTTTAAGAGGTGATGTAAACTAATCTGTAAAGGAATAAAGAAATTAGCTCAAACAGTATGGCTGCATAACAAAAACAGCACAAGTAGAAATAATTTTCTTCATTCTTTGATTATGTTGTGTGGCAGATTTTCTTAGTGCATGACTAACATCCTTACAGCGATATTTTGTATAATTACGTTTTTCATCGGTTGACTGACATTAAAATCACTTTGATTTCATCGCTGTGGGTTTTTTTCAGTGTTGTTAGGCGGTGATGATATTTTCCAGTAATTTTGTTGACAAGATAAACACTGCTTGCCATACATGCTCTCATTCTCCAGGCATGTACCATCGAGAAATACTTTGGTGGGTATGTTGGAAGTGCCTTTCACCTAGATTCGCTAACAGACCAGCTCTGGGATACGCAGTTAGCCCACCACCCTAATTTTGTTAAACTGAAGGCGGCAATAAATAAAACGAGCTTATGTTTCGCAGCTTTCTTCCTCAGGGTTCATCATTAGTCAGTGCAGTGGTGAGGAGACTAAAGCTACTCTATAGGACTAAACCCACAGTCAGGCCTTAGGGCAAACTAACCAGTGTACTTGTTAATTGTGTATTTTTGTTAATAAAAATATAATCAATCATGGATGTTTCTGTGGGGTATTTAAGCTATATATCACTGTCATTAACTACTTTTTTGTGAGGGAACTTGTATAGTTGACCCCTGTGTGTTAAAACACACCCTGTGAATTGAACAAGTTCACACCATGTGCATGACAGGAGCAGCACTTCTTCGCAGTCCCCCGTATTCTCCATTTTTGGAGTTACTCATGTGAATCGCTACTCTAAAATCTTTTTTTTTTTTTTTTCCCCCCCAAAGAGAAATTCTGAAACACACTTCCACAAAAGATTAGTTATTTCCAGAGTGAACTTAATCTAAATGTAGAAAATGTGCATCAGATGCAGGATTCGTGCTCAGTTTAGCGCATCAGAAAAGTTTGCGTCACCTTCCCAAATCACATTGCAAGCCCCATGCAAACTGTGAGTATAATTGGGATTCGGTTAGGAATTTTCAGCTTTCCCAAGTTTTAGGTGTCAACTTTCCAGTGTGCTTGATAATCATAATTCTGAGCAGGCTCTCGACAAGCAGGTTGAGTAGGCTGTAGTCAGCAGCATGAGAAAAACCTGTACTGCCTTGAGACTTTCGCAGAAGAAACTTTTTTTTGAAGAGATGTTTAAATTCGCCAACTGCCACATTCTTCAAAATACAATTCGCAGTACTGCAGAACCTGATGCTGTTCTCCGAACCTTGCCACCTGATGAATTGCACATTCGCAACACTGACCAGGTCTTGTTGTTGATAGGATTATTGATATTAGTCATGTTAATTATCTTGAATTATTTGTAGACCATTTTTCCACAATCAGGACCTAGAAGCACTGAATAAATACATTACAGTGTGGTGTTATTGATTTCTTTTCACTCCCTCAGCTTGAACAGACAAACTCACTCGAGGTGTGCGTTATGGACATATTGTGCCTACATTGCAGATGATTCCGGTTATTTAAAATAACTTTGCCAGGAATCTTGCTGACAAGCATCTCGACCCTCAACAAGGACTTAAAAGCAGAGACAGTATAATTATCCTGTATAAGGTTTCCTTATGATGAAAATACAATAGCCTGTTAGCATTAGCATGGCTCTTTTATCACTACTCAATCAAATTCAACCATTGGTTCATTTAAGTTGTTCTTAGGGCCTTAACACCATAATCCCCCCCCGCACACGCACACACACACACACACACACACACACACACACACACACACACACACACACACCGCTTGATTTCTCTCTTTTTTTATTGTTTATTTTATTTTTTTATACTAACATGGACCTGCGTTTATATTAGTGGAAGCAGAATAAAATTCGCCAACAGGTGTAAATGGCTGCAGAAAGATGTGTTTATCTATTCAACGTTTTCTGTAACGTTATCAGCGTCTCCTAAAACAAAACAAACTTGTGGAATGCAGAGAAGATTCCTCACGGGATATGATTCTGCATGTTGCACAAGTGAGATGCAACTAAGAGCAGCCAAACACTACAAAAGCATGATAAAACAACACTACCAGCTCGACTACACACACAGACAACGTCTACGGGCATGAGATTGTAACTAGTGGAACATAACATACAGATTAGAAGCTGGCAAACAAGGAGTTTTTTCAGCTTTGTTGTATAAAGGGGGGTCTCTTGCTACCATTCGTTGTCAATGGGATGGAACATGTGTTGTATCCTTTAGTGTATTTTCGAAGATCACGTTGTGCATGTTAAGTACCTTTACACGGTTTCTAATTGGAAATCATAAATTACCTGTAACCTTTTTTTTTCTGAGCTTCTGCTTTGAAGAGATAGAGCTGTGATTTATTTGGCTAGGTGAACTAAAGTTGATTGAACATTGTGAAGCCGGTGTGTTAATATTGAAGCCATGAATCATGACAACACAACTGTCAGCACAAAAGGTGCATTTTGAAAACTTTAAGCAAAAAGAATGTCTGTACATGCAGCGAGAGACTTTCTGAATTTTACGAATCTGATGACGTTTCAACCACTATATGGCAAAAAGAATGTGGACACCTGGCGAGATACATACGTGTGCTTGTTGAGCAACCATATTCCATCAGCATTGCTTTCATATTCTGTAACCGTCTTTTGAGAAGACTTTACACTAGATTTTGTAGCTTGGCCTTGTTCATTTAGCCACAAGAGCAGTTAATATGGCTTGAGATTGATATTAACTTGGGTTGAAAAACAAATAAAAAATAAGTGACTGTGGATTTTTATTGTTCTTATTTTGGAGCAATTTTTTTTTGCCTTACATGCCACTCTGCACATTTTTCACCACACACTCTTTACTTTGTGAGCGTCACTGTTACCTCAGGGCTGCCTCACCCTGACCTCCCGCATTTCAGGCGAGGTCTTCTGCACTCCTCTACATTATAATAATAATAGAATAAATAGCATGCACAATTATGACTCGTCAATCATGTTAATACATATTTTTATAAGTTCACATGAACTTATTTCATAAGCCTGCATTTCTCTTCTTGTCTGGTCTGTTCTACTTGTTAACACATTCTTTTGTTTTCAAGGTCTTCTTTTTCCTGGTCTGTTCTGCTGGTTAATTGCCTACAGGTATTTCTTGTACTGTAATCACATAAGCTGCATTGATTTTCATTTTCAATCATTTTATCTCATTCTTTGCTGCTTTATCACCAGCACATTGTATTAGTTTAGGAATTACGGTGGCACAAGGGGGCAGACCAAACATCGACACATTCTGTAATTTAAAAAACATTATTATTATTTTTTTGTTAACAGTAAACATTTTTTTTTCTCTGTGTCATACCATAACCAGGAAAATTCCTGTAGCTGTGATCATTTAGCTGGCTGGGGCTCTGTGAAGAAACTGTGTTAGCTGTATTTCCTGCAGTGCCAATGACAGAATACTGAGTGAATCTGGCTGGGATGTCTGTACCTGAGTGCATTCACTGATTGAGACTTTATCTTTAGTGTCTGATGTAGAGGAGGTGGGGTTTCAAAAGGCAGGGAGCATTTGGTTGATTAGTGTTTGGTCAGTTGATGTTCCATTAAAAGCCGAAATTACAAAAGCTGCAGAGTTTTAAAAAAAAATAATTGGAAGAAAACAAAATAATAAATTTAATTAATAAAGTGAACCCTGATAAGATTTTACTATCCAAAAACAGGGTTTCTGTGTAGTCTAAAAATTAGAAAGCTAAGATTTGGGCCTTAAAATGTCTTAAATTTGCTGTTCTATGACTTAAATGATTTGAAACAGGTCTTAATTTTTCGATGTCCATGTAACGTTACCTCTAATGCTTGTTAAAATGCTGCTGGACGCAAAATAGTTTTGCATCTGTTTCAAGCTCCGTCTAGAATTCTGAAGGTGTTAATTCACTAATCCAGTCTATGAAACTATGTATAAAAATAAATAAATAAATAATAATAAAAAAATTTAAACGCTTAAACCCACTTTCAATTAATTCTCATGACTCATTTCTTTTATCTTCTGCACTGAACCTTGTTGACAGCAAAAAGAAACAACAATCTCAAACATTTCTCATTTCTTCTGTATTGTTTCTTTCTGAAATGGATTATCTCGTTTTTTCCCCCCACCCAACATATTGACAGTGTCTTGAACACCACTTTTGTTCTCTGTGTTTCCATAATACATAATGTAGGTCACATTGTTTAATGTTTGTTATCAAGACGTTAGAAGATTAAGTGTATGATATCATGCAAGCTTGAGTGGAGAAAAGTGCATCCTGGTGGCAGTGATAAGGATGTTTTCCCCCCTTCGGACTGATTTGGCAGATATGAATAGCTATCTGCACTTGTCCTTTTCATGTAAAATCAAATAAATCGTTGCAAAGACAACAGCTGTGAGGGTAAGTAGTGCAATATTTGGATCTTTCCAGTAAAACTACAATGTGTTCTATCTTCCAGGCCAAAAAAAATCCTCCAAGCTGTGTTCTGGTTCACATTCATGTAAAGAGAAGGGCTGGTTGTTTGTCTAGAGATTTTCTCTACTGTTTACTCTAGCTGTGTTGCTTTTTGAAATGCTTCCCCGCCCCCACCAGCTGTTTACATAAGGCCCTTCCAGTGTATTATTGCACCTGCCAGATCCTCAGATCGTACCACCTGGTTAATGTTAAATAGCTCCAGAAGCAAGATGTGTTTGTTAATAAACACTGGACCTAGGCCTCTTTTGTTTACTGTAGTCATGGTGGCAGTCAGTTATTTAGAAAATATCATCTCAGGCTTCCTTGTGTGGGAGAGTGTGTAACCCTGTGAAGATTGATGAAAAATGAGTTGCACGGGGAAAAAAAACAGAGGGGGTGAATGCTAAAGATTTGGCATCTGAATATGTCTTTTGGTTTGGCACTACTTTTTGGTCATTTTTTTTCACCCTTTTTTTCACTTTTTTTAAATTTTATTATTATTATTTTTTTTATAAAAGGTCATTCCTTGCAAACTTTAGTTTTCTTTTAACTTAAAAGAACAAAGTTTTCATTAATATTTGGATTTCACTTTTGCTATAAACTTCCCAATAAAAACTTTCTTTCCTTCCCAATAATTTTATTTATTTATTTATTTATTGTTTACATTTTTTTTTTTTTTTACTTGAAAGTCTACAATAGGCTGAATTTGAAATGATTTCTTAGTTCACACCAAACCTGATTTAGGAGATTGTTTTAACCAGAAGTTTTGTAACTTTTCAAAATTCTTTTATACAAAACCTTTAATATTTACTCTGTATTTGGTGTGTAGTACATTTTTTTTAGATTTCTTCCTGTCTTAACTATAAAATGCTGTCGGTAGATATTAAGCCGTTTCTGGTTTTTAATTAATGTATGGGTTTTTTTCACCCTATAGCGACATGCAGGAATCCAAGACGGATCAAGCAGCCAACAGCAGTCCAGCTGGCCAGGAGCGACTGAGCCTGGGTGTGGAGCAAGTGACCAATGAGACAACAGTAAAAACGTGTACACACCAGATACAACAGGTTAATACCGCTTATCTTTTAGTTGACTTGTGTAAATGTTTTATTCTTTTGGAATTTATCAAGAGAGGATCACAATCAGAATGGTTTCTAACTGGCGTACTGACACTATAATGAGTAACTGTTTGTGGTTTGTCCATGGAAAATTACTTATTGTTTTATTATTGCAATTGCTATGCAATATTTTGTCTGCCATTTCCAAACTCCAAAGCAAATAGGTGACACATCACGAGTCATGTTTTGGTTTCTGATATGGTCTCTTTTTTGTGGAACAATCTTTAAACATTCTCCAATATCTATTGTTATATCTCTTAAAATAGTTTCCCCTGACCCTATTTCATTAAAGTCTTTCATTTCCCTTCATGTCCCATCCACTATTCTTTCCTTGTGGGTGTGGGGGAGTTCCACAAGGCCAGATGTTCGACCCTGCAGAAGTGTGAGAGGTCAGAGAAGGGAGGACGGTCCTCTTGCTGGCCATTTTGTTTTCACATCTGTTGAATTCCTATTTCCTGGATTTCAGTCTGTTGTGGTATTTACAGTGGATGAAAACAGATTTTTTTTTTGCACTATTTGTTCCATGTTTAGCATTTCCTGAAATTGTTGTGAATATTTTTTACCCTGTATCCATGTTGAATCCTCTTGTTTAATGATATAATAATCATTTTTTTTAGGGGTGTACACACCTCGGTTTTTAAGTTTTAGTTCAATTTCGGTACAAAATGCGAAACAAAATTGCTGGGGTTTTTTTGTTTTATTAATGCAGTTTATTATTATTAACATTTGTGAACATCAGTAGTTTACATTTTTTTTTTAAAACAATTTGAAATAAAATGCTTGGTTTAAAAAAAAAAAAGTGTATATATATATATATATATACACTTTTTTATTATATTGATTAAATTGAGTAATCGAATACATTGGCACAAATTGAACTAATTCAATAAAATAAAAAACTTTTTATCAAATAGTTTGTTGGACCCCATTTGGGTAATACAGATCTGTATATTAAATTCAGTTCAGTTTTATTTGTAGAATTTATTTTTTACAATGGACAATTGAGAAGTACTCCATCCAAAGGTTACCAGGCAGATTTAAAGAACCGAAAGGACAGGAACACTAGTCCCTGGAACCTCAGGGGCATGTTTACTCGACAGAGAGAGAGAGAAAAGGGGTGACAGGAAGAGAGAAAATAAAGATTGTGAAGCATTCTCATTGTTTAAGTGTTTAAGGACACTACACAGTGTGATCAGGGTGTAAGTTGGGGCTGTGTAGGGGAAAGATCTTAGACCTAAGGAAGACCTACTGACAAAAGGCTTGACTAAAGTCTAGACTTGAACACTTAGACCCTGTCTAAGTCCCAAACACTAATAGGAAAGCAGTTCTATAACTGCGGAGGTGTGTGTGTGTGTGTGTGTGTGTGTTTTACATTTAATATTGAATTTTCTAAAGATATGATTTACTTAACTGTTGCGCTTAATTCCGCAGTTATACAAATGTCTTAATTTCTTCCATCCTTCATTCATTTACTCACTCGAGATGCGGAATTGTCAGGATTTTCTCTTGTTTCTTTTTTTTTTTTTTTTTTTTACCCCTGTCATTGATGTGTATGTTTTCAAGTGTAATAATAATACTACTTATTAAAAATAAACAGTGACACATCGCTCGAAGTGTGAGTCGGAGACCAAACAAACTTGCGGTCCCTCACTAAAAATGTTCTTGTGGGAACTCAGATTTGAACACTGTTCCGCACATAAAAGGGATCACATTCAGTACACATGTGCACCGAACCGAAAGCCCTGTAACGAAACAGTTCAGGTACAAGTACGTGTATGTGTAAATTCTTATAGTATGTATTATTTTGCACAGCCAAAATTGCCCATACTTATTTTCCTCAACCTAAAACAGAGGTATTCAATCTGTAGGGTGCACCTATCAAGTGGGGTACGATGGAAATGCAGGTGGTGTGGCAAATACCAAAATATACACACAGACACCTCTGTCAGCCTTTACACATTTTGCATAGGAATGTCTGATTTTAACAGCGGAATGCAAAAACATGCCAAAAGGAGCAGTCTTCTTGTTTATCTAATAAAAATGCCAGATCAGCCAGCTGACGTGTAAATCCTGAATGATTGACAGCTCTGCTCGTGTTTTGAATTTTGTGCTTCAATGATCCAATGATGCGTAGCCCTCACTTTTTGTATGGTAGGTGTAGAATGTTTTGCAGCCATGCAAGCCCACATCGTGACACTGGCTCTTCTGTGCTTGACCGATAAGCACGCACATTTTGGATCGTGAGCCGATCCTTTCTTTCCCAGCACGTTGACCTTTCCGTCACTTTGTTAATGGTTTGAGGGGAAAGGATTTATCATTATTCATTTAATAACGCTTACATTCAGGAACATTGTGTTTGTACAATGGAAAGTCAGAAAACTTGTTGGCCAACATTTGGCCTGTGAGCTGTGGTTTTCTCTACGCATCAATGATATTATTTATGACTGGCTGGTATGCAGGTGGCTACGTGTCTTGTTGGCAGGCGTGTTATGACTGCATCATACTGCTTGTATTTGTCAGTGTTTCCACATACCTGTGTTCTTCATTTTGATGGTTTGTCTTCCATGGAAGATAGTTAATATGCGTAGTGAAAATCATTCAGCAGTCAACCAGATGGCATCTTGGCCAAGTCCAGTGGGGTACATGGCAAATGTGTGCAGTACAGTCGCATGTGCAGACCACTTTCATAAAGAGGTTCCACAAGTAACACAGATTTTTGTATGGAGTTACCAAATAATCTAATTTGCTATTGTGTATAGTGAATGTTTAAAGAGAGCATGAATACAGTTTACTATGTTCGTGTCTAGGAGTAACAGGGTCAAATAAAAACATTACCTCGTTTTGCACCAATTGCAATAAAGCGCAATTAGAGCTTCTCCATCATCGTGTTGCAAAAAACCCAAATACAGAATATAATACTATTGCTATTATTGCTATTGGATCATTTTAGTGTAATATTAAATGTAAATCAGAAAGAAAACAAAGCTTTGCAGTGTTTTTTCCCTCCCCCCACTTGGATTGGTCGTTATTTTTCACGATTCTCCAGTTTCCAGTGGTATTGCGTGAGCGAGATTTAAAGCAGTACAATTTAAGGATGTTGTTCAAAGCCATTAACTGATGGCTGATGAACAGCTTTATATCTTTAAGGCGCATTCGACTATAAACCTTTTTTAATCAAGTGATTGCTGTTAGTGAAGATGCGGTGAAGTACTATAAATAGACACATGGTGTATCTCAGCTTCCAGTTGGCTTCAGTTCAGACATGATCTGTTGTAATAGTTGATTGCGGATTTAAAGCTTGGTGCTGTATGTCCTGTGTGGACAGAAGATATTCAGCCATGGTCTATATGTAAACTTCTGAATTTAAAATGTACAAGTGTATATCTAATTAAAGCTGAAGATCGGTCTACTGAAGTTTCCAGCTCTGTTGCAGCATTCTTTTGTTTTTGTTTTTCTTTCGGCTTCTCCACAATTAAGTCTATGGTTGCTCGAGTCAAATACAGCAGTTGCTTTTGTTTTGAAGGAACGCCATGAATATAACTTACTTTACGATACTGCGTTTAAATGAAGTGCAAGATTAGTTTATGCAACTGATTTTAATGCCTGAGATTCCATCAAAGCACAAATTAAAGTAGTTAATCCTCCATCTTCCACAAACCTTTACTCTTAGATGAAAATTAGGCATTAAGCTCGGTTGCCATGGCAGTAGCAGTAATGTGTCATGCGAATAGCATCTTTTGTTTTCATATTTTCTGAAAAAAAAAGTGGTGATCCTAAAATCAACAAAGATTTGACAGTAAAATAATGTAAATTCAGGAATAGATATGATGTTATTAAATATGATGTCGGTATTGCAGTCAGAATATTGAAACGAGACCGCAGTCTATAGAGAGTTTATAAGAAGAAATGATGAGGACAACGATGATCGTGATGAAGTTTATAACAGCGTAGCAGTGACAAAACACACAAAGTACTTTGGGTTCACCGGAGTCAGAAAGAACGCAGAACAAACTCTGAACAGATATTTTTTTTTACTGTTCTTCGCTTTGAAGTTTAGATTAAATTAAGTGTAGGAAATGAGTAGAGAAACACATGGCTGGGTGATACCACTATCGAGCTGGAGGTCAGCAGGTGCCGGCCCCCCCAGCAGGTCGGATCAGGGTATTGTTTAAAAGATAATCATGGTCTCAGACACCTTTTGGTTAGGGATGGTCCTTGATGTCTTGCTGCCTTTCCCAGACTAGAGAGATTAAATAAAGACTACGGTTAAGATTGATCCAACTGAAATTCTACATCAAAATACATAAATATTTTTGTAAAATTTAAGCCATTTTGCAGATGAGCGCATTTTGATATAGCGTAGTGAGGAATCTGGGTTGAGGCAGACTGTCAATTCTTACAGTTTATAAAGCAAATAAATTGGTTTAAACTTGGTGGACAACTGACCATAACACTTGTGCATTTCTTTTAACCTCCTACTGCAAATTCTGGGATGTTCAAAATTTATTTGCTGTTTAATAAATTCAAGGCATTTTGGACAGCTTTCCACTAAATATTGTTGTTTGTCTGTGGTGATTTGTGACCATTCGACTACAAGAGCATTAGCGAGGTCAGGCGCTGATGTCTTCGGAGGAGGTCCGGGGTGCGTTTGCGGAGTTGTAATCCCAAAGGTGTTCAGTGGTGTTGAGGTCAGACTTTTGTTTTTTTCTTTTTTTCCCCGAGCCATATCTTCATGGAGCACCCAGTCATTGTAGTGAAAGCTACCTCATACGATGACATTCTATACAATTTGCGGGATTATTTTGGGGATTGACTGTATATGCAATGCACAGGTGTCCACATACTTTTGACTATATGATGTATCTGAGCAATCTTTAAAATCAGTGGCTTTTGGTCCTGATTGTTGAGTCTGAGTGGAGGAAAATTCATGTTTTCTATTAAGTTTCTCAAAAAAAACCTACTATAGTACTCTTATGTGTGTGAGATTCTTAGAAATTGAGAGAGGCACAATATTTTTTTATATGCTAAGTGATAATCATGAAATAGCAGCCTTCAAACAGATAACTGGGCACAGCTCAGCAAATTACACATAATCCTCCACATTTGAATTTAGTTATCCATCCGCCCCACCCATCATGAGTTATCCAGTAGGTGTTAAAAATAGTACAGACTATTGATTGATCAAACAAAGTTGCATAGACATCTAATGTCTGGGGCTGGAATTTGTTTTCTACTGACACAGAAAAGTGTAGAAGGCTCAAGTATTGCCTGCCAAAGTTTCTCCCTCCTTGCAAAGGTAGTTTTTTGGTGGATTTAACATGCAAACGATTTGAAATGGGCATGCGCATTAAAACAATGTTTTAAAGCTTTAAAAGAATTTCACGTCAGTAATGTTTTCTTCTCACTATATTAGTTGGGCTGATTTTTTTGGGGTAACTGTTGGCCACATAGTATATGCCTGGTTTAATTTCAAAGGATTTGTTTAGATTTTGTGTAATATTTTAATACATTTGCCTGTCAAGTTACCACCCAATAACCTCCAAACCTCCTCCTACTGTACTTTCACCTGTAGGTATGTGATGGGAAAACACACTTGGCCAGAGTTCTAGTCCTGCATTTGGGTTTGTTGTAACACGATAATGGAGAAGCTCTAATTGAGCTTTATTGCAATTGGTGCAAAAACGAGGTTACGCCCAGTTTTATTTGCTGCTGTTACTCCTAGACACAAACATAGTAAACTGTATTCATGCTCTCTTTAAACATTCACTAGGAAAAACTGCCCCATGACAACATCCATATCATTTCCCAGAAAGATGACTTACTGTTATTGCAGTTCAAGTTCAAATATTCACTTGGAAAAACTTTCCGTTTGTTTTGAAGCTTTGGCAAAGGGTTCATCTGTGTAAATAATCCTTTGTATTGCGCTAGTGTTTACTTGGAAAAACTAACCTTTAACAACATTCAACCTTTTGTTTTTGCACTTTACTCGAAATGTTGCCTTGTTGGGAAAAATTGCCCCTTTATATAAAGCTGTACTCAATTGCTCACTTGAACAAAGAGCGTTGTGATTGTACTGAAGTGATTCATTATTGTTTTTGATCTTATTCACCATATAATTATCCTCTATTCTCGGTACTTAGAAAAATCAATAACATTTTTGTTAGTTATTTGAAATTAGAGGACTGTCTTTTTTTGTTTATAGAAACGATAATAATAATAATAATAATAATATTAATAATAATGAAGATAATACTCATTGATTTTAACTTTACCTCTCAGTTCTCCGGTGTACAATCTAGTGGCACGTATAATCAGTATAAAAAGATGAATTATTTTATCACTGGTCTGTTATGAGGTTAGTCAGGACTGTTGGGTTTTTGTGTGTAGAGTATTGTGACTCTGTGTTAAGCTGCTGATTATCAGGACCTCGGGTGGTATGAGCCCCCTGCTGGGCAAACAGTTCAAATCGCCACAATAAAATTGGTTAATGGTAAAACAAACAGCACTAAAGCTTTTTTCTTTTCTACATTTTTAAACCTAATAACAGACTTTTATCAATAATAACTTCCTTACATTGCCTACAAAGATGTAGAGTGTTTTCCAGATAGTTTGTGAATTCATGTTTGCATGCAGCATGGCACTGCATGTTTGCAAGTAACATTGCAATGCAGTTTTGCATGTAGTATGGAAATTTATTTTTTGCATGTAGCATGCCAGTGCATGTTTGCAGGTAGTATGTAAAATCAGTGTCACGTGTAGCTTGGCATTGCAATGCATTTTTGCATGTAAAATGGAAAGGGTTTATGTCTTGCAATCGGTGTAGTAATGAACAACAATAAATGCTGAAGGTGATCTGGCTATTTATTACGCTTCATATTTGGGATCATTTGTTGTTGCACTTCTGCTGAGGCTTTTCTTCCTGAGCACTCGCCTCCCTAGAGAAGCCAGAGAGCAGGCAGCACTCTCGTGTCACCCATTTGAGCCATTAGGGGAGCCGGTGCTCCTGCACCTGCAGAACAACCTAAACAGGACAGGTGGCATAATGCTGCGAGGGTGATGTGCCATCTGCCTGTTCACACTCCTGGGAAACCGCTTGATAGCCACCAGCAGCACGCTTCTCTTTAGCTGTCTCTTTTTTGATAAAGCTGCACTCAATAGTTTCTGCAGCAACACAACTTGTGTGTAGAGTACAAGCAGAAGTAGATTCCATGGAGTCAGATAACTAGACTGAAGATGCAGAATTCCTGGGCCTAATAAAGCTATCAAGATTTTGGGTTTGTGGAGAAAGGATCAGCTTTATAAATTTCCATTCCCAATCTCTCTCATGTCCGACCACACATTTAAAGCAATAGTCTGGAACTTGCACATGAGCGATGTCAACAATGATTTATCGAACGACTGATGTATAAAAAAAGCATGACTGGCTGTGATTGTCTCGTTCTGTAAAGCCCTCAGTAAGAGGTTTTTGGTGACCTGCTACCATACTACCAGTCCAGTATCCACAAAGGGAGGTGGTAGCTCAGAGGTAAACATGGTGGACTTCTAAACAGAAGGTAATGAGTTTGAATCTCACCACCACTAAGCTGCATCTGCTGGGCCTTTGAGCAAGGCCCTTAACCCTCAACTGCTCAGTTGTATGAATGAGGTCATTGTAAGTCGCTCTGGATAAGGGCGTCTGCGAAATGCCATAAATGTAAAAAATGTAAAGGTGTATTTAAAAGTTATGAAGCCACAAGTTCAGCATGTCTGAGCCACTGAGGCTGCGGCTGTCAGTGAAGTGTCTCAGGTGGTACGAAGGGGCTGTGCTATCCAGTGACAATTGTGAACATCTCAACCTCTGCCAAGAGAGACAAAGCCTCAGCTGGGAGCAAACACTAAATACTCTGCCTCTTGAGAAAGAAGTATGGCAAGACCACTTACAAATGCTGATCTTGTGAAATGCACCTGTATATTATAGTGGATTATTTTTTCTTTCACTTGAATAACGATGTCATGAATAGACTTGTGAAGACTCTGACTAGTGAATCTTCTTTTCCCTGTGTTTTATACTTTTCCGTTTCCTGATTAAATCCAATCCCAATTCCAAGTCATAGGTGGAACTAATGTGCGCGTCACATATGTTCGAGTGCTAATAGGGCCAAACTGATGTGCATCATCAACATAGGAGTGAAATCCAAATGATATTTGAGAATTATACAAACAAGGAGCTACAAGAGAAGAATACACGGCAAAGAATACAACCTTGGGTAACACTAAATGCGTTTTTTTTTTTTTTTTTAAATATATCCCAATGAATCGCTGTTGATGCTAACACACTGGAACCGGACTGTTCAAGTCAAGCAAGATCAAGTCTGTCTAAACCTGTAAATAGAAACATATACACAATCCGAGGCAAACAAGTTGATGGTTGGCCACTTTAGTCAGTGCTGATATCAAAGAAGAGTGTTACATGACAAGCATTTAAACATCTTGGAACAGGACGGTGATTTGAAGATTGAATAGTAACTAATAGGAGACCATAGATGCTGTTTTGAGGAGAAATTTAAGAACAGTCAACTTATAAATCTTGTATGGGCTTCTTGTTCCAAAAGTAATAAATGGCACAGAGTCAAGGAGTAGAATTGCTTGATCTCGAGAAAAGCATCGATGTACTGTATAGAGCTTGTTTTACTCAATATGACAACAAACAAGCAGCTCGATGTTACTATAGATTAGAGCATCTTTTTTTTTTTTTTTTCTTTCATTGCTAAATGTCTTGCGGTTTGAAACCCATATTTTTTCTATTTTTGTGTAAATTGCCAGGCTTTTTTTTTTCTCTTTTTTTGAGATTGACGTCAAAATCTTTTTTTTCTTTGATTGGTCACTCAATAGATTTGTCAGTTGGCTACTAATTACAAGTTCTGTTTGTTTGAATTCCAGCACTTGGGTCCTTGAGCAAGACCCTTAACCTTCATCTGCTCAATCCTGTCTCAATTGTAAGTCGTTTGGATAAAAGTGTCAACCAAATGAGCAAATGCAAATTGCAATGCAAAACTGTAAAATGACCATCAGTGTGAACACAAAGACATGTACAAATTTATGCTTAAAGACAAGTAAAATCCATTTGCCAGCTGTGCTTTTCTAACACATCTTTAATTGGTGGTGTTGATTGAAGACCACACATATGAGGTTGTAGTATGGCAGGTAGGGCATTAAAACATTTTAATAATGAAATAATTTGCTAAATTAACTTTTTTCCACTCTTTTGATCTCCTTATATAGACTCCAAATTCCTGTCCTTGTTCTTATTGTACCCATCCTTTCAGTTAAAAGCAGTGAGCTAATCTATATTAAACTATCAGGCTAAATAAAGACACTCTTAGTCTAACCAAGCCGAAATGACACCCAAACCCCCAACCTCACCCCCCCCCCAAAAAAAAAAAACTTTCACAAATTATGAAATTGCCTCTATTATTTTACTCTGTTGACTCAGTAACTTGCTAAAATGTCAAACCACTTCCTTATAGGATGCTACGGTCAGCTGGTTAGTCAGTTTCACTTAGCAAAGCAGAATGTAAAGATGCAGTGTTGCACACATGCTTTCTTTTGAAATGTTTGTGTCTCATTGATGTGCTGACATGAGAGGCAACTCTCTTTCCTTAAATCTCATTACACCTCAATGGCAATAAAGACAAACTTCATAATAATCTGTATCGCAGTCTGTATATCTTGTTTGATAAGAAAAATATTTGCTGTCAATTTTTTTTTTAATAAAATCCTGTATTAAAAAAAAAAAACACAAGTTATGTCTTTAAGGGCTTTTATCATGTGTTGAATTTTCCCCAAGGATAGAGGGCACAGTTTTCCCTAGGTTTTTAGAGGGCTGAGGTGCTGGGTGAGGTGAGGGTCTGCGACCCCAAGGGTGGGGGTGGTGGTGGTCAAGCGGTTTGATATTTATTTGAAGAAAAAATGTATTTTTATTTTTTTTCCCCAAACAATATTCTTAGACTAAATGTTAGATAAAACATTTTTTTTCCTCTCAAATATTTGTGAATTCAAATCACAATTATTTCATTATTTTGAAATTGCAACCAAAGGCTACAAAGAGTACAAACAGAGTTTCTTGATTTTATTCAAACTTTTTTTGCAAATGCAAGAAACTGGGCCTGAAACTACTCTAAGAATTGCTGCACAACCCGCGAAGTGTTTGGAGAAGTTGTTACCTAAGGCTGTGTTCACACCAAACGTCTTTCTTCAAGTGGTCTATTTTACAGTGTAATCCTACAGAGTTCTTTTTGGAATGCTTTTAAATACATTTTGCCACAGTTTTGACCAGAGATTACGTGTGAACACTGCTTAGATATTTATGTATGTTAGCAAGTGAAACTAATTGTTCGACATACCAGTCAGTTAACTTGGTTAGCAATTTCTTTAGTTGTAAAAAAAATAAATAAAAGAAAATAAATAAAAATAGGCCTCATTAGTTGTTTCCTTTTTTTTTTTTTTTTTTTTTTAATTATTTTCCCTATTGATATAATCAGTATTGTCCACTAATCATTGCAGCCGTGGGATAATGCCTTTAAAAGGTGAAATAAAGTGCTACAGATCATTTCATTTCGTGATGTAATTGGTTTCATTGCACCCGTTGACCCTTCTGGTCAGTTTTCTCTTTTGTGACTCACACGTTTCCGTTAATGATACATTCCTCTTTAGTTGATAGACGGTAATATCGCTGCTCGGTGCTGCAGCCATGGCAAACCTGCAGTACTGGTTTTCTGCATTTTCTAGATGACTTGTCGTTTATAGAATGTAGCAAAGATAATGAAGGGTTAATTGTTGTACACAGTAGTGGGTCGGCAGCACACTTGCACGAGCTGAAAAACAAAGACAATACTCCTTGGAGACTTTACGAAGCCAATCAGGATTTTGTTATTGTTTTTTGCATCTTCAGGCACTTCAAGTTGCTCAACAACAGCAACAGCAACAGCAGAGTGGGGAGAAGTCCCAGAAGAGTGTGGAGAAAGAGCCAGAAACACAGGTAGAACTATAATCTTGTTTACTACCTACACAAACACACACACACACATGATGATGGTTCTATCCCTCTCATAGAATGCATTAATAGCATGGAATAAAACATATAAAATCAAATATGGTGCTTATTGTAAAACGTTTTTCTTTTTTTGTTTGTGTAGTTTATTATGTGGTCTCATACAAAGTGTTCATTGTGTTTTCTTGCTTGTTCTAAAGTTGTTTATTATGGGTTGGAATGAATGGAGTGAAATTAGAGCAGGATTAATGGGCTAGGTCATGTCACTAGGTTAAGCGTAGAGGGCGGGCTGTCAGTACATGATTGGACACGTTTGGCAGTTTGTAAATGGTGGAAGGAAATTGAGCCAGGATGTGCCGGCCCATCGGGAGTCACACTCCGTCTGAATGCTTGCACCAGCTTGCTCACTACACCTACAACAACTCTTGCTGGACACACAGCTTTCAATGCCAATGGAACTAACCAGGTTTGTGTTTGATCCGGTGTTTATGTACGAGCAGGATGTAGACTTTGCCATCCGTAAACTGTAGTTAACGGGGATGTTGTTTCTAGATATTATTTATTTATTTTTTATGTGTACTCTTGAATCTAAATATTTGTGAAATTGTTTCCTGGTTTGTTCAGAATTATTCATTTTGTCATGTATGTACAAGCGGGGCAGTTAAGTTGGCAAAGTAAATTGAGGGATTTTATTTGTTTGATTAAGATTGAGCCGGATTGAAGAACTTGCTGTGTGAAGATGAATGGAGTGCTGAGCAGAAGCACTGTATCACTGCAGCACTATGGATTGTGCACTGTAATTGAGTTGTGTATTTCAGGGAGACATTGATTTTTTGTTTTGTTTTTTTTCCTTTTCCCCGTGGTGTCATGAGGGAGTGATGAGCTAAATAAATGACTTGGGTTCTGTGATATCTGAGCGTTGATTCTATCTTGGAAATAATAGCACTGCATTGCTAAAAGGTTTTCTTGTTCGCTGTGGTCGGTCATGTGGAGCTGCACAGAAACCTAATCACCTCTCTCTTCAAATACTGAAATTAACACGACACTGTTGTTTTTTTTGTTTTTTGCCTCTATTACCATTTAATAGATACCATGATGAAGACTAAAATATTAGTATTATTATTATATAGATCTTTTGTTATTATTCTTTAAAACTTTGGGGATGTAACCTAACTCGAAATTGTTGTTTAAACTATTGAGAGTAATAACAAAGGATTTTGCTTTTTGGACTGTTGAGGCTTGTTGATTTATGGGTCTGTGTTTTCAGAAGCGCTTGCTTGTTGACATGCTCACTCACAGGGAGTTGTTCTCTGACACACTGGCAGGAACAATAACAACAACAAAACACTGTTTGGACTTGTCTATCGTCATAGAGACAGCGCACATCAACGTTTTGGGAGAGCGTAAAAAAAAAAAAAAAGCAGAATTATTGCCGTTAATTGTCAGCCTGCTCAGATCCGGAGCTGAAGGGTTGTTGTCGTTGCTGTGTTCTTTTTCAGTGAAGTGTGCAGTCTTTACAGAGGGCTCGCTCGAGGGCATCAGACAACATTTATTAATGTTGAAACCAGACCCAGCCAGCGTTCGAGCTCTCCGATAGCTTGCGCCTGTACGCTCACCCAGATAGTGTGGGAAAGCGTGTGCGTGAAGGTCAGCCGTTATATTTCACTCACAGCTGCGGAGAAATAGTCTAGCGGCATGTTTACTTGCAGCCAGCTTTACTGGAACCCCTTGTTTGTTTGACTTATGGAGCTGTAATTAAAATGCAATCTCCAGGTTTGTTTTCACAGTTGTTGTGTATCCCGATGGATGTATTGTTTATACAGATCCATAAATGCAATTTTAATTATTCTGTTTATTGTAAACAGTTGAAAAACACTGTGTTTGCGTATTTAGTGTGTTATTCTGTGTCTGGATTAAAAAGCAGTAATTGCTTCTGGCTAAACGATACATAGAAAATGATACGTTTTGAAAACGGTGCATTTTTTGCGCAGTTGTATGGCTGTATTTCTGGTTTCTGGTATAGCTGTTTAACTCTCAGTTGTAAACCACATGTCAAAACAGGAGAAATAAATAATCCATTTGAACTGACATTGTTTAAAAGAGATGTTTATCTGTTTACTTGTGTAGCTGTTTTGATGTTTTTTTTCATCCAAACTATTCCTAGTTCAGATAAAATGGAAAACTGTTGAGTACGAACTCTGTTTTTAGCATTAACGAGTTTAAACAGCTGATCATCACACTCGTACGTAGTTCTTCCCCAAACGTTTTGTTACAAAGTTGGAAACACTCAATTGTATAGGATTTCTTTGTATGCTGTAGCATTAAAGTTTCCCTTTACTGGAACTAAGAGGCCCAGACCTGTTCTAGCATGACTTGTGCCAGTGTGCACAATGAGTCCATGAGTCTGGAGTGTAGTGCAACACCGGCTGCACATCAGGCTTCCTCACCCAGTGAGTGTCTGGCCTTATTAATACTTTTGTGGCTGAATTAATACAATGACCCGGAGACACATACCAAATTCTAGTGACTTTAGTGTTCTTATATGGAGGGAGCATACTTCTCCTCTGCCTCCTTCTCACTCTTTTATTTAAATGTATGCGGTTCAGCAACATGTGTGTTGTGTAGGTGCCTGTATCGCTGGCCATGATGACCCCTCAGGTGATCACGCCCCAGCAGATGCAGCAGATCCTTCAGCAGCAGGTCCTGAACCCCCAACAGCTCCAGCTGCTGTTACAGCAACAACAAGCTCTGATGTTGCAGCAGGTTTGTACATTCATTAGTCAAACCAATTCAAACATTTTCTGTCATCGCTCACTGTACTGTCATGAGTACACGAGCAGCAAAATGGTGTTCATTATAATTGCTGTATTTCAGCAACAGCTCCAGGAGTTCTACAAGAAGCAGCAGGATGAACTTCGAATGCAGCTCCTCCAACAGAAGCACACTGGCAAACCCAGCAAAGAGGTGTGTAGTGCAATTTTCTGTATTTTTCACACTGCATTGCTAAGTGTACCAACCTGCAATTATTTCTAATTATGTCCTTTTGTGAGAGACTTCTTTTACAGCTTTTAAAATGTTTTTATTTTTTATTATTATTTTACCATTATGAGTATCTGTATTTGAGGATTTGGACTTATGATTTAAAATCCACCTTAGACTCAATGTAAATATATCTCAGCCCAGTTGTTCAGCCCATTTTAGGTTTCAGACTCTTTCAGCCAAATGTTGTTCAAACATACACTAACACTACTTTATTAGAAGCACTTGTATATATGCACGTTCAGGCAATTATCTAAAACGTCGATCATGTGGTAGGAGTGCCATGCAAAAAAACATGTAGATACAGGACAAGAGCTTCAGGTCATTTTCACATCAAGCGTCGTACTGAAGACAAATTGTGATCTCTGTGACTACTCATGGCGTGGACGTTGGTACCAGATGGGCTAGTTTGAGTATTGAAACTCTCTGGGGATTTTCACATACAACAGTCTCTAGAATTTCCACAGAATGATTTGAAACACAGAAACATTGAGTTCTGTGGGTGGATTCGCCTTGTTTATATGACAGGAAGCTAGCCAGTTTGGTTAGAGCTGCCAGGAGGAATATAGTAACTTATACAATCAATCTTTGCAACTATGGTAAGCAGAAAAGAATCTCAAAATGCATAACACATCAGACCTTGACGTTGATGGCATACAAGAGCAGAAGGTCACATCAGGATTCAAGAACAAGAATTTGAACTCAATCTGATCATTCTCCACTGATCTTAATCACCAGCAAGGTGCTTCAAACCCTGTGTACACAGGATGTTTTTTGTTTTGTTTGTGTCCACCATTCTTTAAATGGTAAACTCTGGAGACTGTTCTGTGTGAAAATCCCAGAAGAATAGCGTTTTTTTAAATATATATCACCTCATTTGTTATCAAGAATCATGCCACAGTTAAAGTCACAGAGGTCACATTTTGACCTATTGTAATTTTTGTTGTTAACATCAACCGAAGCTCCTGTCTCGTATCTACATTATTTGCATTGTGCTGCTGCCACATGATTGGCTGATTAGATAACTGCCTCAAAGCAAGTGTTCCTAATAAAGTGTTACTCCATGCGTCTATCCAAATAAAACCAATGCTCCATCCTGATTTTATTACTTACACGGTTCATCACTGCTAAGTTCTGTGCCTTTAAGTGAATAAAACGGCACACAAAATTGTCATCTTTGATGCGGCACCTGTCTTTTGCATAAAACAGCTGGAAATAAGGAACATCACAGTTGGTGGTTATGAGCTGATTTGTATATGAAGCGTGATTCGGCAATCTGATATAAATCTGGCTAACTGGAGATGCATTTGACTACAAGTGTAAACGCACGTGGTTAAAATGTTATCTGAATACATTCCTGGCACAAAAGACTCATGGAATAGCCAGGTGTAAACAGGATCAAAGATTTAAATGTTGTGACCTCAGTTCTGAAGAATTTCAGATGCTGTGTAAAGTGTAAATAAAACCACAATGCAACGACTTGCAAATTTCATAAACCCATATTTGATTCAATTTTATGGAAAACTGAGGAAATCATTTTAAGGAGGTAAAAAAACAAAACAATTGAGAATTTGGTGGGTGCATGACTCAAAAGCATTGGAACAGGGCAATGTGTGTATCATCCCCTCGTCCTTTAAGAACAACAGTTTATAAATCTGAGAGCCAGTTGCTGGAATTTTGGAATAGGAATGTTGTCCCATTCTTGTCTGATACAGGATTCTAGCAGCTCAACAGTCCTGGGTCTTCTTTGTTATTTTTTGTGTTTTATGGTGCACAAAATGTTTTCAAATGGTGAAAGGTCTGAACTGTGTGTGTGTGTGTGTGTGTGTATATGTATATATATATATATATATATATATATATATATATATATATATATATATATATATATATATATATATATAGCAGTTCAGCAAATGCAAGGCCGTGTCTAAAAAAAGACGTCATCTGGATGGAACCCATGTTGCTCTAAAACCTGTATATACCTTTCAGCATTGCTGGTGTTTTTCCAAACTTGTAAGCTTTCCATTCTATAGACACTAACACTCCCCTATACTAATTAAGAGATGCAGACTTTTAAACTGAACGCTGATTATAAGCCGATTGGTCCATTCCTTTTCATGCCATCCAAATTTTGATTCGTCTGTTTTTCACTTTGCCTTGATCCATTTTAAATAAGCTTTGACCCAGAAAAGACTGTGAAGTTTCTGGATCATGTTCACATGTGGCTTTTTCTTTGCATCATATAGCTTTGTCTTTTATTTGTGGATTTGTTGCGAGCTGTGTTCACAGGCAAATATTTCTGAAGGATTTTCTGAGCCTATGCAGTGATTTCCATTACAGAATCATTCCTGTTCTTAATGCAGTGCCGCCTGAACGCCAGGTCACAGGCACCCGATATTGATTTTTGCTCTTGTCCTTAGCACACAGAGATTTGATTTATTATAGATATTAGATAATGTTCTATTGTAAATAAAATATGGGTTTATGAGATTTAAAAATCAATTAATTCTGGAATTCTTTTTGGAATTGGGGTTATAGTTCGGTTACAGTTTAGGGATCAACAGTCCTGATCAGCTTGACCTATAGCTTTCTTCTGTAGGTGTTATGTAGACTGTATGGGTATTGCATGTGTAGTGACACTGGCGTGTGAATGTTCGCTCCAGCAGCAGATGCTTGCCCAGCAGATGGCTGTTCAGCAGCAGCTCCTCTCTCTTCAACAGCAGCATCTGCAGAGGCAAGGGCTGCTGACTCTCCCGGCCACAGCTCTCACCTCACTTCCCCAGAGTAAGAAAAAAACTAGATTCCTCCCATGTTCATTTTTATTGCTTATCTTTGCCATTGAACTATTGGTTCATACTACAGCTTTCCTAACACACCTGATATCTTAGAGTTAATATTTGAAGCTCAGTGGAAGTCTTAAACATATTTATCTAATACTGGATTTAGAGACTACTTTTAACCTCAATGAAGTTCAATCGTATAAAAGCAAGATGATGGTTATGTGAGGGAGTAAATGGCCTGATGTGTTAAACAGGTTTGATTCCTGCAGAGCTGCAAAAGTTGTGGAAAGATGTGACAGAGGTTCGATCAGAGGAAAAGAGCAGCGGTGACAAATCACCCTCTTCTTCTAAACCGCCCGTTCCTAACCAGCACCCCAGCACCAATGGACACCACACACCCCGGCCAATCAGGCGAGAGAGGTATGACCATTTCTAATAGTCCTGCACTAAAGTAGAAATCTTCACTCTTTGGTTCATCATCTCAACTCTACTGGTTTCAAACGGTCGATTTGAAACTCATTTCAATTATTAATTTCAAATTTTCTGATAAATTGTTTTCTCAACCTTGTTTTCGTCCTCAAGACTAATATTATATATTTTAGGTATTTATTTTGTGGTGCAGGAATTAAAAACAAGTCAAGCAACAGTTTGCAGACTGGCATATTCTCACCTATGCAGGTTATTGGCAGGTCTCCGATTAGGGCACCATTATATTATTGTAAATGTGTGCCAGTCTAGAATAATTATACATACCCTGCAGGCCTGGTGATGCCTGATATACAAACCACATGCACAAACCTGCTTTTCTGCAAGCAACATGCACACTTATTCATATGTTCCTTTCTTTAGGTTGTAGATAAATTTTAGCACTAGACCAAGACAGGAAGTGTGTTATTGAAAGTAACATCATGTCTGTGATTTGATCTCAGGCACAAACAGGACACAAGGGGTGCGGTTTAGATTTAGGCTGTGATGTTATACTGGATAGCATGCAACCTTAAGTGTTGAACTGCTTTTATACTCCAGTTTACAAGTGACGGCAACGTAAAACAAGAAACCGGCTACATTGGCTATGAAGTTGCTTATTTCTGCTCCCACAGAAAAGTAGTTCCAGAACAAATGTTGTGTTACTTTGCAACCAAGTCACAATAGTGTTATTATGGGAAGCAGTCAAAATAGATTTTTATAAGCTTAAAAATTAGACTTGAATCACCATGAATTGAGTTTAGCATCACATAACATTGTACAGAGCGCAGTGCATCACCTTCAATTCGAAGTTATATAGACGTTTCATCAGACATCAAAGAAATGTTTGAGTGGAAACTTTGCACCATGTCTTCACTCTGGTTCCATCGTAATATTTGTGGAGAAATTTCACTTTTTATTTTAAATATCGGTATACCAGCAAAACAACATTCATTCTGCTTGTCTGTCGCATAGCAGCAAGGAAAATTGTAGTGTACCTTATTTTTTAAACTCAAAGAATGGTTCAAAATGATTCAGAAGTTGTAGGCTGAACTTCGCCCATCTCTGATTTAGATATGGCACGTGTATGTTATGACATTACACAACAGTCACAGTTATAACGCATTCGTTTGTATAGGGGATAATACATAGCAATAATAATAATGACGACGAGGTCAGTAATAATAAGAACAGTGATGATGGTAGTCACACTCTTCTTCCGAATCTGACCAAAGTAGGCTACATGATGTAAGTCATCATTTCTAATTTTGTTGGTTAATGATTCGAAACAGCTTGGAGTAACATGACCGCCTCTGTTACTTAGCAACCTGTGGTCAGCGAAATGATACAGATTTGGTGACAAAGCCCAGGCTTTTATATATAACAGCATGGGAAGAATGCATTTCAAACAGTCTGTTTGCAAGGTTGAAGCTAACTGTTGTATAATTGAAACCATAGCGTGTTCATGAGTACTAGATCTGTGTCAGCCATGTTGGTTAATGTATCACTATATTAAGGTCTGCAATATTAGAAGCTCAAATTTAAACAGAACTGAATCGATGCTTTATTGTGAATGTTCCCATTTAGCATATTTGTGGGTATTTTGACACGTAATACCAGTGCATGCTTCAGTTGGTAAATAGGCTAAAATTGACAAGTAGGTTTTTATTTTCAGTTATAATTGAGGCCCAGATTTATTTTGCACACTTCATTTTATTTCTGAGCAGAATTGTTTACCTTGTAGAGTATCTACATTTCTGGGAGGTGCTGTAAATATAACCGGCTGCTTGTGTAGTGCTGTCTGTTACAGGAAGGTTGTAGTGGATTACTGCTGAGCATATTGAAGGACAACTGTCATTGCGTTGTGTCCTCAGACTCGTCCTCTCTGCTGTGTGTCTGTTATTGTTTGGCTGAAGTTCTGGTGGCTGATATTAGTTCAGGGTGAATGCTCAAGGACTGCGTGGTCAGGTTCATATGTCATGTAAATTCTGCCCTGGCAAAGTGGCGCCTGCAACTAAAACCTTAAGTGCATCCATTGGCATGAAAAGCGAGGCTTTGCACTCCTCTTACTGAAAAATAGAGTCGTGCTGTCTTTTTTTTTCTCTTTTCGTTTTAATATAGCCCTACTCTCTTTTTCTTTTTCTCCTCTTTGACCATAACTGAGTGCAGTTTTACAGTCCTGCCCTCCGATGGATTATTTATTTTAAATCTGCCAGTTTTATTTCCTTGCTTTATGTTTTTGCTAAGAAAACCAATTAAACCAGTGAAGAAAATGAACTGCTCCACAGATAAATGAAATCCAACAAGTCAGTTCACAGAGTTAGCTGAAACTCTATAGAAGTGAGTCATTGCCGTGTTTAATGTGTTGCTGTGCTGTTGTGCCTTTGATGTGTGGGGTGGGATTTTTAGAGCTTCATCTGGTTCACTGAGCAAATAACTCTGTAAACAAATTTTATTGTATTTGCATTCTCTTTTAAAGCTGAATCATTTGATTGTCAAATGTGCTATGTATCATTTTTGACTGCGCAGGTTGTGAGATCATTTGTTTATATGAGGCAGAGCAACCGGTCTGGAACATATAAAGATTGAAGGGTCATCCCAGCTATGGTTTCTTAATAATACAGGGCATTCCAGTTACACCAGACCATATAATTGAAGTATATTCTATTAATATTTTTGTTCCTGTTTCCACAAGTCTGTTTCAGAATTGTTGACACTCTTCTTTGTGGGCAAACATCGTTTGATTTCACATTGACAGTTATGTGAGAAATGCACACTTTTCTCTTTACAATAATAGAAAATACCTATTAAAAGTAGATCCACCATTACTATCAAAAACACCATTAAAAGTCATATCTTTAGGAAGAAAAGTGTTTTCTATGACAGTACAGAGACGTGTGGAATCTATGCACATTAGAAACCTTCTTCGGTTTAGTTAATATTGAGATCAGCAGTTTCAATTTAATACAATTCTGTGAAGTAGGAAGATGGTTGATGCAAAACATAAAAAAAAAATGGTGACGGACAAAACATATCTTTATAAATGTCAGTCTCATTAATGATATTAACAGAATGGAGCGCTCCGTTGCAGGTCAGCTCTCTTTTTATTGATGCATGATAAGCTTTAATAAAATAAATCGACTAGACTCTTTAACTGATGGATAAATCTCTCGAGCTCACTGCCATCCACTAAATGAAATGTGCTTTTTGCTTTGCGTTACAGTTCACAGGAGGCTCAGAGCAATCACCCTCTGTATAGCCACGGTGTGTGTAAGTGGCCTGGCTGCGAGGCTGTGTTAGGAGACTTCCAGTCGTTCCTCAAGTGAGTCTTTCTCTTTCTGTTTTCTCTTTGTTCCTTATTAGTAATGTCTTGTTCTTTTCATGAGCACTATGCATTAATCTATTATGGATAGAAAACAGATTAATTAAAATGTTTTGCTTTCTTTGTGTTTAGGCAGTAGCAGACTATTCTTTCTTCCTGTCTTTCTTTTTTCAGTTGACCGAGCACAATTGTTTAAAGACTTGGTTGACTCACAGGCCAGAATTGAGTTCAGCTTTTATCACTAAATATCTGACTCATAGTATAGCTTGAAGGTTTCTGACCATCACTTAACAATGTTTATTTAAAATCCTCAATTTTTATAAAGAATACTTTATAAAGAAATTAAAAAAAAACATGTCTTTCTCTTGATCTTTCATTGTTTTATTTTTTGTTTTTTCCTGTTTCTTTTGACTCTCTTTGTCGGCTCATTTCAATATTTGCCTTTCTTTCTTTCCTTTTTCTGAAATCCCCCACCTCTCTCTCTCTCTCTCTCTCTCTCTCTCTCTCTCTCTCTCTCTCTCTCTCTCTCCTCCCTCCCCTCCTTCCCCTGTGGTGGAGGAGTGGTGGGGCCCCTCAGGGTTGAGCTGCACCGCTCTGTGATAAACAGTGTACCCATGGTGATGTGGCCCATCCCTCCCAAAACAAACAGCATGAGGATGTTTATGCGTGCCCCCTGTGCTGACCCTGACCCCTGCTCTCTCTCTCTGCGTCTCCGCCCTGCCTTATTGCCACAACACTGCCTTTGTTCTCTAGCTCCACTCTAAGTCAGGCTATTAAAAACACACTAAACTAGCACACATCATCCTGGCCTCGCCCTGAATGTGCTGTGTGTACATTAATATTTTTCCCGTGTAAAGCTTTGTTGCTCCTTTCTGAAGGTTTATACTATTAAACATTGATAAGAGACACAGCAGATGACTTCTGAGAAAAAATAACAAACAGTGCTCTAAATTGTGCATGTGTATGAACCACCTTTTCTGAACTGCTTGACATCCTAGCAGGAAATTGATGAATTGGATGTTTGGATTTTGTGTCGTTTTTACAATCACGTGATATCTAGATATGGATTCTAAACTCACTAAAAGTTTGTTAGTGATCCAGATCTCTGGACTTGTGATGTAGATTTTATTTACAGTGTTTTATTTTTGATGAAATACTCAGTAAGGACTGTTAAATATTCTTCTTTAACCAGGACAGACAAACTTCCACAGCCATCAAAAGTGAGTTTTCCCCCTCAGAAACCTAGAACCAGATTAAATGCAAAATGTCAGGCTGTAGCACGTTATACTAAGCTGCCCCCTAGTGCTTGTTATAATCACAATACTCCAGCAATGTCACTTGGCCCAGTTGTGGATTTTTTTTATACATTATAATAAATGGAAAGTAATGTTTATACTGGGATCATAGCTACCTGTGGCTGTAGTAATGCATTGTTGTTCTTGTTTGGTTTTAATGAGCCTGGATTTTCCCTGCAGGCATTTAAACAGTGAGCATGCACTGGATGACAAGAGCACAGCACAGTGCAGAGTACAGATGCAGGTTGTTCAACAGCTTGAACTCCAGGTATTTTTTTAGTCTTATAAAAAAAAAAAAAAAAAAATTGGGTGATATAAAAAAAAGAAAGAAAAGATTTGGGATGTTTTTTAGACCCAATGCCATTTGACTGCAGATGATTTCTAATGGTTATTATGAATAAACCTTGTTTTTGCTTTAAAAAGATATGTAAGTTTATGTCGGATATGTACGTTTCAACATTACTACTCTATGAGGTATATTTGCTGAAAGAAAATGTTTAAAAATGTGAATAAAAAGTTATTGTTATAGCTTCTAAAAATCATTGGATGTTTGATATTCAGAGCAGCACATTTTATATGAAGAACAAAAGAATATTTGGGATTATTTAGGGAAAAGTACTGCGAGCAGGTGATTTATCTTTGTGTCATCTTTGTTTGTTTGCCAAACAGCTAGCGAAAGACAAAGAACGTCTCCAGGCCATGATGGCCCACCTCCATGTCAAATCTACTGAGCCTAAACAA
Organism: Silurus meridionalis; assembly: GCF_014805685.1. Lineage (NCBI taxonomy): Eukaryota > Metazoa > Chordata > Actinopteri > Siluriformes > Siluridae > Silurus > Silurus meridionalis. The sequence continues at coordinate 5,936,209 of NC_060899.1, read as the reverse complement.
ACTCCACAGCCAGTAAGTCCTCTAGCACAGACCAACTTACTGTTTTATGTTTTTAAGGTAATGGACACTTATTGTGTTAGAAACACTTGATTGATGATGCACATCATGGAATTGTACATTGATGTTGGAAAACATCACAGTTTCAGTTCATTTTAAATATATTTCTTCTTGACCTTTATTTATTTCGCTTTCTGCTGCTAGGCTTGCGGCAACATTTGTCTCTGTGGTACCTTAACTGTGGTGTAGCACACTGACAGTAATCTAAACTGTGGGGTACCTGCATTTGTTTGCATTGTAATGTTTAGTGAAATAAATTGCAGTCTGACATGACAACCCATGTGAAGTGGATGATCATATTTTAAAAGTAAATGATTCGGTTGAAAATGTAATTGTTGTGTGTGTTGCTGAAGGTGAATTTAGTTTCCAACCTCACACTGGCTAAGGCCACTGCTCCCAAGCCCACTCCTTCCATGAGCCTTTCCCAAAGTGCCACAGCACCATCAACACCACTCACACCACTCCCTCAGACTCCCAGTGTCATCATCCCCAGCAGCCTGCACACCGTGGGGCCCATTCGCAAACGCTACTCTGACAAATGCAACCTGGCTATGGACCAAGGTCAGTTGTGCTCTAATGTCACAATCAGTCAAAAGCACTTTTTTAAACATTAATTTGGAAGTTTTGATTGCACTTAATAGTATTAGCTCACAAGACATTTCTTTAGTTTTCTCTTTAGTTTTTTTTTTAATCTTACGGTATCACAAAATGTATTCAAACTGAGTGGCACTGACACACAAGGGTTAAGTGTGAACTGTGGACAGAGAGGAGGCAGGTCATACTGACAGGTAACACCTCATGATTCTCACCTGTGTCTTAATGCCAGTTTACTTATTTGTGTCTTATTGTACTTTCAGTAACTGCTTTATCCAGGCAGAGAGAATTTAGCTGAGTTTATGAAATACACACAAACACACACACACACACACACACACACACACAAAGACAAACAGAGCATGAATTTGAAGAGGGTGAAAGCTGCAGGCTTCTTTTCAGTTAAGTTGTTTGTGTTGAGTTTTTGAAAGTGACCTGAAAAGCACGGTGGGAAAAAATAAACAGCCTGGAGCGCTCTCTCTCTCTCTCTCACCCCTTTGTGGTTATGGCAGTTACTAAAAGCTCAAAGACACACAAATCGGTAGACTGTCAGTAATAAGACACAGGTGAATATCGTTACATGTTACCTGCCGATTTCTGTCTGCTTCTTGCAGCTGACTCTTGACCACAACTCCACTGACACACCCTGCATCCGTCTTTAAATTCCAGTGCTAGATTAGTTGAGATATGTGTCACAAGAACTCAGGCATAACTTTTGACTGCATTCTCTGTTTCGCTTATGTTTTTGCTTCTCAGACATTGTACAGAATAAGGAGTTCTATTTGAGCACTGAGGTCAGACCCCCGTTTACATATGCAGCTTTGATAAGGCAGGTAAGGAACAATTGCTTGCCACAGCAGGTATTACACCAGGTGGAGTCGCACACTGCATTAGGACTTTGTACCTGCGTGAATCTTGACACTTGACAGTTCTGTAATTGTAGTGTGACGTGTGACCAACTTATCAATTTTAGCTATGTCATAAACAATAATGCTGATGAGTGGAACATCTCGTTAATCTCAGTGCACACGCTTCAACTTTTATTCCTAAAACAACTTTTTTGCAGTTTTTAGCCAGTTTGAACTATTAAACCCAGGTGTACTGTTATAGCAGTAAAATGGAATGTGTGCATTTGGAACTGTATTTCTATAAACATGAGTAATTAGTGTGTCCAGCTAAAATGCATCCGAGCATCCAAGACACACGGATGCATTTCAGCATAACAAATACTTTCACTTGCTCTTGGACTTCCAAGGGTCGACTCATTCCTACTCGATCTGTATTCGCCTGAGGCATGTTTGACGTGTAGCACTGTAGGAGTTTTTGGGGGGATTTTGGAGGTGTGGTTGTCATGCTGTCAGGGCACCTCTACATTTAGCTTGTTTTTAAACCAGCTTTAGTCGATTTGAAACAGTGAATACATTATGACTGGTGACATTATGGTGCTTGTATAAGGTTATGTATAGTATATATTGGATATAGTATGGTTTAGTTTAGTTTTTATTTGTCACATATACATTACAGCACAGTGAAAATCCCAAATTGTTTGGAAGCTGGGGTCAGAGCACAGGGTCAGCCATTAAACAGCGCCCCCCCCTGGAGGCGTTAAGGGCCTTGCTCATAAGTCATGATACAAACTAGTGCCTCATATGATTAGATTTTCACTAATTGTTTGTAAATTGTGTACATGTCTATTTTTTTATCAGTGTATGGATTAAATAGATTATTCTGAATTGGTCTTTTTGCAGGCGATTTTTGAGTCCCCCGAAAAGCAGCTAACACTAAATGAAATCTACAACTGGTTCACTCGAACCTTTGCATATTTCAGACGCAATGCAGCAACATGGAAGGTAAAGTTTCTGCTACAAGACTACAATCATATTTTTTTGTTTCATCATTGGAGCCTCATTAGGAGATCAACCCAAGAAACCTTTTTTTTTTTTGGCTTGTAGAACGCAGTACGACATAACCTCAGTCTCCACAAGTGCTTTGTGAGAGTGGAGAATGTGAAAGGGGCTGTTTGGACTGTGGATGAAATGGAGTTTCAAAAGAGAAGACCTCAGAAGATCACTGGGTAAAGAGTTTATTCTATTCCGGACAGCACCGAGTCTGATTGTTCTTGTCGTACATTTTATAAGGCAGATGTATCTTTGAAAATGCTATTGAAGAAAAAACATTTTTAGAGATTTTATTGCAGTGTCCCTGCTCCCAGTTACAAATGAGAATTCCAAATAAACCCTTTAAACACTTGTTGAGATAAATTATGATCACAAATCTCAAATGCATAACCTGATAACACTTTGCAGTGGTAGAGGCAGAGAGTTTCATTTTTAAATGTTTGCATAATTAGTTTTTTTTTTATTTTATTTTTTTATTCCTGTGCTTTTGTATCTGTAGATCACCCTCTCTGGTGAAGAATATCCAGTCAAGTCTTGGTCAGAGTCCTGCTTTGTCTGCTCTTCAAGTAAGTAAAAAGCTGGTATATTAAGAATTCTGCTCTCTAAACAGAAAAACGCTCACACGAACGAATGTGAAAAGAAAAATAACTGCCTGTCACATTAAGTAATTAACAAATAGAAGCTAACAGTCACCAACCTGCCACTTCAACTGTGCTCATATCTGAGAGCACATATAAAATCATATATAAAAACAATGATCTAATCACCTAATGATAGCCACCTAGATAAAAGAGAAAGTCTGGTTGAGTGTTGCTCCACTGTAAAATTGCATGTTAAAGACAAACAGGGTAAAATAAAGTACAGGCTTTAATCCTTTTATACAGAGAAAATTGTTAAGATAAAGAGGTTCTCATCTCAAACTTCTTTTCAAGAGGAAATCAGATGTTCTTGTTTCGGCTCTTGACTTTTAAGTCATAATGATAATTTTCCACTCAGTTGGTTCTTTTTGTTCTCTCTCTCTCTCTCTCTCTCTCTCTCTCTCTCTCTCTCTCTCTCTCTCTCTCTCTCTCTCTCGCGCTCAGTAGTCATGACACCAAGTAGCTCAGAAACTTTGCTTAGTGTTTGTGAAACTTTTGTAAATCCAGCAGAACATTTCAGTTTCATCTGGCTTACACATTTACATTTACACAACTTAGAATATTGATAAATCAGGCCCACTGTAGCTTTTATAATCATAAATATATACAAATTACTCCATACTTCCATTGATTCATTACTAGAGGTATTGAAATCGCTACTTATATTACCATCTGATGAATACGATTCCAGATCAAATCTGTGCTTACACGTGGGTGACATGTTGTTTTTGTCGCAGGCTGTGATGGCGGACAGCAGCTTGCCACTGTATGGTTCTGCATCTGTAGGAGTCTCCAGTCTCAAGACTCTGGTCAGCGTAATGCATGAAGGTTTGAGTGCCCCGGATCATGATGATGACTCCCAAAGTGACTCCAGCCTCGATCTGTCTCCTATGTCTGCTCTGTGAGTGACTCTTTACACACATGCATTATATACAGTATATGGGCAAAAGTATTGGGATACCTGACTTTCCCAGCCATTTGTGGTTCTTTCCCCCAAACTATTAGCACAAACCCGAGGGCACACAATGGCACAGGGTGTCTTGATGCAGTAGCATGACATTTTTCCTTCACTTGAACTATGAGACCCAACCCTGTTCCAGCATGACAATGCCCCTGTGCACAAAGCAAACTCCATAAAGATGTGCTTTGCTCAGGTTAGAGTGAAAGATCTCCTTCTAAAGAGCTCTGACCTCAACCCCTTTGAACACCATTAGGATGATTTGGAACGCTGACTGCACCCTAGGCCTCCTCACCTTACCTACATCAGTACCAGTACCAGACTTTACTAACACCATTGTGTCTGAATGAGCACAAATCTCCACAAGGAGACTCCAAAATCTTGTGGATCATCTTTCCAGAGGAGTGGAGTGAATTATAAGAGCAAATTGAAACTAAATATGGAATGAGATGCTCAAAAAGCACATACTATACTTATGACTAGGTGTCTGCAAACCTTTAGCAATATAGCATATATTATTTATTTTTTAACGGTTTAGATGCGCCTGATGACTATTTCCCCTCGATTTGTCTCCCATCATGCTGAATGTTTTTGTTCGTTTTATATGCACGTTATTGCGGTTTTCTCTGATCGAGGTGGTTTGGTTGTGTGTGCAGACAACATGCTGGATTTAAAGGGCAGCAGATGGAGAGGGAGTATTTGGAAAGCTCCATGTCTCCAGAGATGGGAGATGGACACAGCCCTGATCTCGATCACGACGCAGATTACCCTGAAGAGCACGAGCCACAAACTGCTCGTCCCACCGCTTTTTCTTGAAGATCAGCCATTCCACAGCCACCTAACCAGCTAATCAGTGTACCAGCAGACTCGCAGAATGTCCACAATTTCCACTTGGGAACAAACTATTTATTCATGGAGCGACCTGTCATTTGTTTTGTATGCAGGGGACTGACCTCGACGGTACTAAAGGGCTCCTCTGTGTCGAGCTCCTACACGTAACTGTTAGCCCATAAACTAGCAGCGAGGATGTTCAGGGCGGGTCAGTTACTGTTTGTGTCTCGAGTCTAAAGAAGCACTACACACTACCTAGATGCAGAACCTAATCACTGTAATCAGGTGATTTATGTTAAGATTATCGCAAATACTATTTTTGACACTAGAAGCACCTAGGACCAGTCTTTTTCTTCGGTTTTGATGTATGTGTAGGAACTCTGGGAACTTAAATTCACCCTGCGTACGAGTCTTCTCACATCTGCTCAACTGTTTTTAATCGCCACTGCCTCAAAACCATGCGGTTAGTCACCATATTGAGTCACATTTGACCTAAAGTATGTGCCTGCCCATTTATTATAAGTCTGCTCACTGAAATCGTGAATGTCTTTTGAACTTTTTTTTCTTTTGCTAGTAGAACCAAAACCAAAGGGGGAACATTTTTATAACCAGCACTTGATGAATTATTATAAAAAAATTTTTAATTAGATTTTTTTTCTTTTTTTTTTCTTTTTCATTTGTCCGTTTCCTCTTGTTTGTATAGAATGTTATGATCTAAAATGTTGTAGAAACTCCCCAAAACACTGGCCGAAATGTTCGAACTGTTGCTGGGGTTACAGTGATTTTAAAGTGAACGTCGCTGTATTTGTGTGGGACGGAATTTTCGGCTAGACTTTTTCGGTAGGTGTAATTCCCCTGCTATAAACATCAACCAGTTACCAAAGATTGTAAATCGCCTTTTATGATATGTACTTTGTTTACACGGTCCTTTTTGATATATATATATAAATACATATATATATCCGCAACTGAAATGTTTTGCCTTACAGCTAAAGTCGAGACTCGGTGGACTGTACTGAGTGTCCTTAACGTTGCATGGAATGTGTAATGTTTATACCTGATTGGACATAAAGTATGAAAATGTGTAAAAAGTCTCTCATTTTTCAATCGAACTTTTCAAATGTGTTGGTTGTTAATTGAAACAACGTGGAGTTTATTTTGGTTACTTTCTAAGATTCTTGTGGGTTCATCCTGAAAGTGGTGCAAACAGACGAAAACATTTGCACCGTCTGCAGATTTTCAGTCATTCGGGTGATTTTCAGTAAATCTACACCATCGCTCCCCCCTTTTTAAACCTTGAAGCCGTTTGGATGAGTAGTGAGAGACGTCCTGGAAATTATTATACAGTTCAGTTGCCTTTACTTAATTCCACTAGAGCTTTATATACGAGTACTGCAGTGTATCCAGGCGGTTTACTGATTTCTTTCTTCTTTGGTTTAGATTTTGTTCTTCTCAAAACATTTACAGCAAATCAACCTGTGAACCAACGTCGTGTTTTACTTGAAGGAATGTGTGCAGACTTTGTAATGAATGAAGGAACACATCGACTGACTGAAGTATGCTTTAGACATAAAATACACGTCATATTACAGGAGGGAAAAAAAAGAAGCATCTACTTGGTACCACGGCTTTACATTTATTATATCCATTTATGCTTATATTGAAAAAATAGCACTTTATAAATCCATTTCATATAAAAGTGTCCTTCCGTTAAGTATTTTGTTTTTTAATCACTTTCCAAGTTGCATCTAAGTGAATATATTACTACATACACAGATCAACAAGAAAACATTAGAATATATTAAAGCTGTCGCTCATGTCTCATCTTTCAGAAAGCCACAATAACTCTAATACATGCAAACGTAATTTGAACATGACGGGAATAAAAGCTTATAAATACGAGCGCTCAGCAAAGCTTTTTTTTTTAGTAAGTAAAAACTTTAAACCTCTTTTGGTTTACATGAACATGTTTATGACATGAAATGGAAATACATTAATATAAATTTAAAAATAAAAATATTTAGGAAAGAATATGAGAAAGGAAGAAAAAATAAACCTTACGCTGGTCATCTTTCTCGACAGGGTGAGTTTGTGGGCCCATGTTGAGTACTGAAGCGGAAGCTGAAGTTTATTGTGATCTATTCTTTCCTGACTTCATTCTTTACTTCTAAATAAAAATGACCACGACGTTTTGCCTCCTGATGAACCTATTCACACTAATGTGAAACTCGTTTCCTACCTGATCCCACCACCGTCTGCCTGCTCCTCACACGCCTGTCTCTTCACCACGTCTCGTCCTTACACCAACCTTCCCGAGATAACTCGGACTCTCTAAGACGTTCTGCTGCGCTCTCGTTTACCGTGTCCCAGAACAGAACACCGTAGCAGCCAATCTGTGTAACTACTTAAAGCTGATTACTGAAATACATAAAAATAATAAGACTGCTGATAGTCGGCTGTGGAGATATTTGGTATTTGAGTGCATTATTGTCTTTATTAAAAATACTTTTCATACGGTATAAATCGACAGTGCTCAATATATTCCTACCTCAACCATTGTGTTCGCTAATAGTGTATTATTAAACCCTCAGTACTTTACTATGACATCATCACTGTTTTTCACCGATTTGGTCTGGTCGCTTTTTATCTACACTAGTTTGCAGTGCTTTGGTATCTCTTACACTTTATTACAATGAGCCTCTTCGACTCAGTGATGGACTGATGATGATGATGATGATGATCTTCTCTCTCGCTCTTCCTCTAGCGCTGCTGTGGCCCCAGCATGACTTTGTTGATAAAGTTGACGATAGCAGTGGCAGGCTGCTCAGGGTCGAGCTCTGCAAACAGGTGACACACGTTCTCTACCGCGCTGCCAGTCTTCTTAGCTACAAACCCAAACACTCTGCAGGGTAAAAGCAGAGATGTGTGAGAGAGGATTAGAGACAGATGGCTGTGTACTGAGTGTCAGGAAGCTCAATAGATTAATTACGCCACTAATTTATTAATAAAGACAGTAATCAATTTATTGCCAGGGTGTGAGTGTTTTAGCATCGAGTGCTTGCACCAGAAGGTTAGAGAACAATGTTATGTTTAGTTTTTTTTTTTTATTATGATTTTACATGTGTCCTCTTTTTTGGGGGGCTTTTCATGCACACTGGACATGGCTAAAGAGGTAAAAATTCCTTTAAGGATCACAGTTGGAGATTTGGAGAAGATGGCAATGTTTCGTTTGAGTAATGTTTGTTTAAGGAAATACTTCCTGCATCCCAACTTATAAAAAATGTGAGCCGCCAGATCACTAGACACTGCTGAAATGTATACTACTGCCAGGATCAGATGAGTTGAGAAAAAAAAACAACAAACCACTCAAGAGTTTGGCTTACAAGGAAGGTCATTAATAATAATAATAATAATAATAATAATAATAATTAATTAATAATAATTAATAATAAAAATTTAAAATCCCCCTTGTGTATGGTGAGGGATGTGTGGAAATGTGTGGCTTATTAGGATACATGTACCAGGATGTAATCGAATGAAAATCTGCCAGAAGCTGTAACCTATCCTTACCAAGGGTGCCAATAATTCTGGCCCTGACTGCAATTTGTAAATACTGTAGTTTGAAAAATCGCTTGCAATAAAAATTTGTTTAATTTTTTTAATCTTATGAATTAAAGGGGAAAAAAATGAAAAATAAAAGATGCCAAGCACATGAGCAACACAGACACACACACACACACACACACACTCATATGAACAGAGAGATACACTGAGCACTTACTTAGATGTTGTGCTGTCTGAGTTAGTCCACCTATAGCAAAGGAAGACGGAGACAAACACTCAGAAACACACGTGCACACACAAAGCTGCAGGCAACTACACAAACATGCTCTCTGTTACACTAACACACACACACACACACAATCATACGTATAGTTTCCTCGGTTATCAGTAACATTCTGATTTGTGTTGGTTGGGGTTTTGGTTAACGTCTGCTTCATGCAGGAGCGTTTACATACAAAGGAACAGACCCAAAGCATAGGCAACGACCAGAGCAGTTTTATCTACATACATTAATGCTCTCAAACCCTCCAACACTGGACACACAGCAGCCTGCAAGTTCATGCACAACCTTTGATTTATACCAATCATTTATTCAATCATGTGTACAAGATCATCTGAGTGAGAGGCTGGATATTCAAAGCAGCATTTTGCATGTGACAGCTAGAAATCACTTTCAAACACACTTTCATGAACAAAAAGGATAAGAGGATATGTCACGGGTTGCAGTGGGACGGAACATTTCCGGTAAGTTTCTGAAAACTTTCCGCAAACATTTCATGGGAACATCAGGGGGAAGGATTGTGGTAAACAGCTGTGTAGCCTTAAGAAAAGCACGTATCAGTGAGGCTAATTGGAAAAAAAAAAAAAAGGCTTCAATTTGCTAGGGAGTATAAAGATTGGACTCTGGAGCAATAGAAGAAGGTCATGTGGTCTGATAAGTTCAGATTAACCCTGTTCCAGAGTGATGGGCACATCAGGGTATGAAAAGAGGCGGGTGAACTCGCCTAGTGCCCACCGTACAAGCCTGTGGGGGCAGTGCTATGATCTGGGGTTGCTGCAGTTGGTCAGGTCTCGGTTCAGCAACGTTATGTGCCTAAAGAGTGAGGTCAGCTGACTACCTGAATATACTGACCAAGTTATTCCCATGAATTGCCTTTAATTCACATATATTCCTGTTAATTCCCATGGAAAGTTTCCAGTCTTGAAAATGTCCATAATGTTGCAACTCTATGACATACGTCATAAATCCCAATTAGCACATTGGATCACAAAAGACGCACTTCACTACAGGCCTCCCTCAACACTGATATGTATGAGTATGTGAGTAGCGTTTAGCATACACTTACCTCCTGTCCTGTGGATCTATGCTGCTAAAAGTCACGCTGTTAATGGGGTAGTGCCTCCTGAAGAACACCCTGGAAATCGACAATATACTCTTTAAATAATATTTGTCTACATGTGGGAGAGTAATAATAAAAACTAATCATGTGAACAAATGAATAGTGTGTAACAGGTTTTGTACCGGCGCTGACTGTCTGTCAGGGTGATGCCTTGAGTCGACACTTTGAAGTGCACTACGGTGGCCAGGGGCCGAGGGCTTAGTGACATCATCACGCCTGTCGCTTTAGCGACTGCCTGCGGTCCTGTCAGAGACTCGGTCTCCACCGAGTTCAAATACAGCACGTTACATGCTGAAGGGAAAGAAACAATGAGAACGTGAATTGGAGGAGGAAAGTGCAGAAGAACAGGAAGGAAACAAAAGTGACAAATGGAGGACAAATAACAAGAGCAAGACAAAATGTGTCTCAGAGGAAGCATGTGTCATCTTTCACCCTCGGCAAGTAAATGTAATATGAGATGGGTAGAGTCTGATGGGTGGGAACTGGCAAATTAGGGGAGAAAATGTGTGTGTGTGTGTGTGTGTGTGTGCGCTTGTGTGTGTGGGGGGTGCAGAAAGAAAAGAAGGAAGAATATGAGAAGAATAAAAGATTGAAACTAGAAGAATAAGAAGAAGGAGTAAAGATGTGTGAGAAAATGCTGACCTGCTCCTTGTTTCAGTAAGTCTGCTGCTGTGCTCATGTTGCTGACGGGCTGCACTTCCAGGTTCTCTGTTATGGGATCTGAGAGAGAGAGAGAGAGAGAATATGTCAATGTTAAATGTCTAATACCGTTATATACACCGACAAGGCAGAACATTATGACCGCCTTTCTAATATTGTGTTGGTCCCCTTTTGCTGCCAGAACAGTCCTGACCTATCAAACATTAACAGCAGTAACTTCTTCAGCAAATTCAGCTACAGGAGCTCGTCTGACACGGGTCAGCCTTCCCTCCCAACGTGCCCATTTGGCCGCCCATGACCCTGTCGCCAGTTCACCACTGTTCCTTCCTTGGAGCACTTTTGATACTGACTACTGCAGACCACGAACAACCCACAAGAGCTGCAGTTTTGGAGATGTTCTGACCCAGTTGTCTAGACAATTTGGCCCTTGTCAATCTTTTTTCCTGCTTCTAACATCAACTTTGAGGGCAAAATGTTCACTTGCTGCCTAATATACCCCACACACTAACAGGTGCCATGCTGAAGAGATGATCAGTGTTAATCACTTCACCAGTCATAATGTTATAATGTCAATGTTACGCCTGATCTGTGTTTTTACCACGTCAAAACATTAAACCTCACATTAAAGACCGCTAAATATTTGCACTCAAATACACACATTCTACATGCTTTACACTGTTAGTGACTTTCTGTGCTTGGCCTGATACTCCCTCTGTCTTTGCCAGTTCCATTAAAACTCAGTAATGTGTTCTGCGAGTGATTACCATTGTCAGGGATGCGGAGAGCACTGGGCAGAGAGATGGGCGTAATGGAATGCTGATACACCAACGCTGATAGACTCCCTGTATAATAAATAAATAAAGGCTTGCAGAATTGATTTCAAGGCTTTCATAACATTTACCATGCACCCTTGAAGGGAAATGACATAAAAGTAGCTACATTTCAAATACAACTTCAAACTAATTTCTAATTGTGTTTTGCTAAAGTGCTATAAAAGTGATTTGTTGTATGAATCTGATTGTGATCACTCGGGGAAAGAGTTGTACTGTGAATACACTGCACATGGAGATAAAAATCTAGCCTTTGAAAAAAATAGTTTTAATTAGAAGAAATCACACTGAAACATCATTCCAATTGAGGTTTGAATAGTTTAGCTGATCATTAATAGCTTTTAATTCAGTGAACAAACTCCCCATAATTAAGCTCCAGATGTGTTTCTGTTTAAACTGAGAAACACGATTCTGAGTAAACAGATGTGTTGGGCTTGTTCAGCTGTTTGAGGAACTTTTTCTAATGCTACAGTATGTCACTTACCAAAGTGGGGTTCATTTTGACAGCCTTTGATTTTCACCCCTCGTGGTCCGGTCTCGATTAGGAAATGCCTCACCAGTTGTTCCATCGGATCTCCAACTGCGCAAAAACACAGATACACTATAATGCCAAAAGTATTCACTCACTCATCCAAATCATTTATTCCAGGTGTTCCAATCACTTCAATGGTTACAGGTGTATAAAATAAAGCATGTAGGTATGCAGACCACTTCTACAAACATTTGTGAAAGAATCGGTCGCTCTCAGGAGCTCAGTGAATTCCAGTGTGGTACCGTGATTGAATGCCTTTGGTGCAATAAGTCCCCTCGCTACTAAATATTCCACAGTCAACTGTTGTATTATAACAAAGTGGAAGTGATTGGGAAGGACAGCAACTCAGCCACGAAGTGTTCGGCCACGTAAAATCACAGAGCGGGTCAACGGATGCTGAGACACACAGTGCACAGAGGTTGCCAACTTTCTGCAGAGTCAATAGCTACAGACCTCCAAACTTTATGTGGCCTTCTGATTAGCTTAGAAACAGTGTGTAAAGAGCTTCATGGAACGGGTTTCCATAATCGAGCAGCTGCAAACAAGCCTTACATCAAGTGCAATGCAAAGCATCGAATGCAGTGGTGTAAAGCACGTCGCCAGGGAGTCTCTGGAGTGACGAATCGCGCTTTACTGTCTGGCAATCCGATGGACAAGTCTGGGTTTGGTGGGTTCCAGTAGAACGGTAGTTGTCTGACTGCATTGTGCCAAGTGTTTGGTGGAGGGGGATTATGATATGGGGTTGTTTTTCAGGAGTTGGGCTCGACCCCATAGTTCTTGAAGCTTTAACATACCAAGACATTTTGGACAGTTTCATGCTTCCAACTTTGTGGGAACATTTTGGGGACGACCCGTTCCTGTTCTGACATGACTGCACACCAGTGCACAAAGCACGGTGCATAAACACATGGATGAGTGGGTTTGGTCCTGAACTTAACCCGACAGAACAATTTTGGGATAAATTAGAGCGGAGACTGCGATCCAGGACTTCTCGTCCAACATCAGTGTCTGACCTCACAAATGCGCTTCTGGAAGAACGGTCAAAAACTGCCGTCCCAGAAGAGTTGAAGCTGTTCTCGGTGCAAAGGGTGGGCCAACATCGGATGTTACTCAAGTTCATTTGCATGTGAAGGCGGACAAGCGAATACTTTTGGCAATATACTGTATGTATAATATAAAAATGTGCTGTTTAATAACAGATCATTTTTAATAGCAGTTTTTATTTACAGTCACATTTTGATCTGTGCAGGATTATTTGAAGGTAACGTCATTCTGATTTTTAAATGCAGTTGTGCATTGAGTAGAACAAAACAAATGTCCACTGGGGGATGCTAAAGACAAAACTAGACCTTATCATGCGAAAAAGAATATGCACACAAAATTAACACTGATTCCCTGATGTTCTCTTGCAGATCCATCTATAAATAAACTCTTGATACATAAGTTCCCTTGACACTTGATGTTTTTTAATCCTGCCTGCTATTCAGCTCTGCTGAAGTACTCTATGTTCCGATTGAAGGATTTCCTGTGGAAGGGAGATTGTTTAGTAGAGGAAGTGCCTGCACTGTACACTCAAATGATGCTGTACCTTTACTGGAATGATTGCTGAGGTTAGCAGGTGGTGAGGCCACTTTGAGGGCCAAACCATAAGCCCCATGGAAGGAGTTACTGTCCCTGATGAGGAATGCACCTGGCTCCTTTTCCTTTAGTGCTGCAATGGCTGAAGATGATAGAGAGAGTACAGGATAAGTGAGACTTCAAACTCCATTAACAGTTATTTTAAACATTTAACTATTCTTACAAACAAAAAAAACCCAAAAAAAACCCAAGCAGCTGTGAAAATGTGCTCGGTTCACTTTTGTGTTGAAAATCAGCAAACAGCAAAAAAAACAAAAAAAACCCTAGAATCATACAACTAATTATTTTTTGTTTATAGTGTAAAAAGATAAGCAATTTGAATTAAATGAAAGTAAATGCATTAATTACAGCTGAAAAACTATGCGATATCATCAATGTCAATTAACTAACCTTGTTCTCTGGAGATTCCAGGCTTATACCAGAAACGGGAGCTGTCCTGCACGAACTTCACGCTGACTCTGCTGCCTGTTTCACCCTCTGCCAGCCCATCACTTTGCCCACCAGGTACTGTCACTGCTGCAACCATTGGTGAGAAGGTAACATGGTGTTGGCCAGAAGGGGAATGACTTGTGGATGCCTTTAAGGTGCCTGACCTCCCATTGGGTGATCCTGGCAGAGTTCCCTGTCGCCTTTTCTCTGGCAAAGGAGGCTGGCTGGCAGTGCTGTCAGAAGGTGAATAAGTGGAAGTTGAGTAAGCATCAGAGGCACTGCAGGTCATATCTGGTTCTCCAGATGGGGTGGATCCTGTGCCCAACATCAGCTTCCTACCCAAAGTGGCAAAGCCTGGCACAGGGGGTTCAGGTGAGCAAGAGCCATTCAGGCTTCCCAATGGCTGAGGTGAAACAGGAGCAGAAGGAGATAAATTGGGAGTCTCTGAATCAGAACCTGAAGGCACTCCATTGCTGTGAGCTAAAATTGACTCTGGTATCTGGATTTGATTAATGTGCTGCAAAGAATGAGGAGAAACAGAGGATGCAACTGTTTCATTTTGGATTGGTTGAGGAGATAAAGGGGTCAGACTGGCATCCTTGATTGGCTGGCTGATGCTCTGCTGTTCATTTTCCTTAGAAGGAGATGCTGGGGCAGAATGGGTAGATGGCACCGGGTCTTGTGGGTTAGTGTTTGCTGTGTGTATTACAGGGGTGGAATGTGTAGTGTTCTGCTGAGAAGGAGAGCATTGTGTGGAGCTCTGATTAGGAGGTGAGCAATGTGCGGTACTCTGTTGAGGAGTTTGGTATTGTGCTGTACTTTGTTGGGGAGGTGAGCAGTGTGCGGTACTTTGTTGTGGAGGTGAGCAGTGTGCGGTACTTTGTTGGGGGGGTGAGCAGTGTGCAGTGTTTTGTTGTGGAGGTGGGCAGTGTGCGGTGTTTTGTTGTGGAGGTGGGCAGTGTGGTGTTTTGTTGTGGAGGTGGGCAGTGTGCGGTGTCTTGTTGTGGAGGTGGGCAGTGTGTGTTTTGTTGTGGAGGTGGGCAGTGTGCGGTGTTTTGTTGTGGAGGTGGGCAGTGTGCGGTGTCTTGTTGTGGAGGTGGACAGTGTGCGGTGTTTTGTTGTGGAGGTGGGCAGTGTGCGGTGTTTTGTTGTGGAGGTGGGCAGTGTGCGGTGCTTTGTTGAGAAGGTGAGCAGTGTGAGGTGCTTTGTTGAGAAGGTGAGCAGTGTGTGGAGTTTTGATTAGGAGGAGGAGGATTGTGGGAGAGCTGCTGAGGAGATGAGAAATGTGGAGAGCTGCTGAGGAGATGAGAAATGTGGAGAGAGCTGCTGAGAAGAAATAAAATGTGGAGAGAGATGCTGAGGAGATGAGAAATGTGAAGAGAGCTGCTGAGGAGATGAGAATTGTGGAGAGAGCTGCTGAGGAGATGAGGAATGTGGGGAGATCTGCTGGGGAGAAAAGGAAGAATGTAGTGGGAGTTGCTGTGGAGAAGGGGAATGTGTAGAGGGCTGCTGAGGAAGGATGCAGTGTTTCTCTGGAATGGATGTGCATGACTTAGAAGGCTCTGTCGATGGAATTCCAACTTGATAAGGCTCTGGCCCAGAGATTGTGAGATTTTGTTGGAGAGATGGATTCCTTTTCTCCTGGTGTGCTGTGGAGTCAGTGCTTATCTCTGATGATCGTGCTTCCTGATCCTGAACACTCAGACTGGGGCTGTAAATAATATCAGGTTAGGAAATTTCAAGGAAAGGACATTTTTATTTTAAAGTATATGCAACTATAGTGGCTATATATTATATCATTTGAGTGTTTGTAATACTTTATATTAAAATCAGACTAAAAACTACAGTTGCCCAAAGAAATCATTATCCTCCCTTGAAACCAAGTTATTGTTATTATATATATCAAGCAAAAGCTCAGTCACCTCTCTTGTGTATGCAGTGGGCTGCTGGTGTGGACTGGAGTGGGTGGTCCAGACATGTCAGAGGGGGTTGAGCATGGCCCATGTGCTTCACGATGTAGCCGTCTCAAAGAACCATGGGTAATATGATCCCGCCATCCTACATTCTCACCTGGAACTCCAGAACCATCTGACCAACAGGCAGAAAACACAGCCTTAAGCATGCCTTTTTAAAACAAATGCTATGATGGAATTCATAAAATAAAAGCAACAGTTGTTGTTTTTTTTTACAAATTATAGACTAATATTGTATTTTTTACAAAATAATTTTAACTGGCTTATCAACTAAACTGGATGAAACACCCATTTGTAACAAATGGAATGCTTTTATCAGGTTTGTGGTGAAGGAGCTCTGTAGTATCTGACCTGAATGTGTGTTAGAGGGGTAGTGCTGCTGCTGGTGGTCTGTATGGATGTAGCAAGAGGAGTAGCTGGAAGGCAGTGGAGACGTGGAGTCTGATTGGTAACCTGAAGCGTAACCACGGCTCTCAGAAGGTGAGGGCTGGTAAGGTGAGCAGGGGCACATCTGGTGAGATGTCTGGTAGCTGCTTGAGCCACTGCTATACTTTATATCCAGGGGGGCATGACTGTGTGATCTTGAGGGTTCAGGAAAAGCTGGGTGACCCTGCGGTAGTGGGTCAAAGGTAAAAGCAGGATCGTGCCCTGGGGGGACATATGGTGACAAAGCAGTTCTTCTGTGCCAATATTCGGCTTCTCGTTCTCTCTCCCATTGCAGCTCTGTCTCTCTGTCCCTGTCCCAATGGAGAGAGACCTCTCGACCCTGTCGTAGCCCTGCCTCTCGATCCCAGTGCAGTTCTGTCCGTCTTGGAACCTCGGATCCTCTGCCTCGCCTTAAGCCACTTTCACGAGAGACTTCGTCCCTTTCCCAGTGCAATCCTTCACCTCTGTCAAGACGTAAAGCATGAAAATCCTCTCGTCTCAAGCAGCAATCACGGCATTGACAGCTAGGGGGTGGTAGGAGACCGTCTACAAGCATCACGTCATGGTAGGGTCCGGTTGCTTTTGGGTGGTGTGGGTGGTTGTGTTGAGGCTGGGTGTAGGGAAGGAATTCATCTGATCTGCACAGCAGTCGTCCACTAGGGGAAAGTGTGTGAGGGTGAGGGCAGAGATCCTGGGATGGATAAGGGCAAACATGCCTAGAAGGACCATGCAGGTAGTGTTGAGAGCCTTGCTGTCGGTCCCACAGCAGGTCTGGAGGTGGGAGCGACTGGTGCGCGTGACCACCGAGGTGCTGGCACAGCCCTAGCATGTTTGGCGAAGATACTCCTGTGTGGTTGTTGCTGGGAGTTGAGTGGTCCAAGCAGTACCCATTGGCCAAGTGATGAAGTTCAGAGCAACGCTGTGATTTGTAGCCCGTGCGGCAGGAACATGAACGAGCCAAACGGAGCGACCTGGTAGATTCTGGAGGGAGTGAGTCACCATCATCCAAAATTGCTGTCTCCCGTTCACGATCTCTGATAGACCTCTCACCCTCAATCCCTCCAAGAAGCCGATTCAGTTCCTCCCGTTCTTGCTGAGTAGGTGGAGGCCGTCGGGGAGAATCTTCAAGACGTTCTGGTGGCACTGATGACTGCCTGGAGTCGGTGCTGAGTGACAGGAGACGACCTTGTCTCTCATCAGTGATTTGCCCTGGACTGCCATTTGTGGATGGAAAGGAGGAAGCACAAGCTGCACGTCGCTTTTTCACCTGTGCATACAAACTGCCGTCCAGAGGCCCTCTGGTGTGTGCAATATCTAAAGCTTAAAAATATAACTCATCTTAAGCCTTAGTAAGAACATGATCTAACTTATAAAAGGTTTGACATTTTCACTAGGGCTGTGTAAAATATTGAATCACAATTAAACACATGATTGTCATAAGTTAACTTCTGATTAATTGTTCTAAATTACCTTAAAATGAATACTTGAGTTAATAATAAGTTTTTAATACTTGAATCAACATGGGCATTGACAAATAGGGATGTTTTTTGCAAATGTTTGTTTATTATCAGTGAAACCTTAACATAGAGCATGCAGACAAAATATCCTTGTAAATGTTTTAAAGTAATTATGTTTTTTCCAAATTATATTTAAATTACATGAATCATCAGGACATCAAACAAAATTTTTACTATGTTTCCACACAGACGGTTTTAATTGCTGGACATGTTCACCATGGCGGTTTTTGGTGCTTGATTTAAGACTTGGCGCATCAGTAAAACAAATGTTTAGTGATTAAAAAATAATTTTTTGGTGGAGTTTTTTTGATTTTGTCTCTTTTATATGTATTTATTTATATTTTTTAAATAAAAATGGTCACACCAAAATGTGGGCTTCATTAATCACGCATTAATACAATTTGTGCCAAATGAATTTGCGTTTTGATTTTAACAGCCCTAATTTTTTTTACAAGTAAATAAGTCAGAGAGTATGTTTTTTGTACCGTCTTGACTGTCTTCATGTCTCAGGTTCAAGTTGTCGTAAGAATCCCAGCGCACCACTTGATCAGCTGTATTATAGTCAACTGTGACTGCTGGGTCATTCCGCTGGTATTCTCGTCCTTAACCATACACAGAATCACTTTAAACACTGAAACCTTTAAAGAGTGTAACTGTGCAAAGTATTTTAAAACAATGTCTGTATTACAGAGTATTTTCCATGGAAATACAAAAAATGATCTTGTACAACCAGAACCAAATGACGATTTTAACATATTTTGTAACTATTTTGTGGGTTAAATTATTGCATTACTGCCTTTTTAAATGCAAAATTTTTATTTCAACTAAATACCTTTAATTTTCTCCGGTCCAGAAGAAAAGACAAACTCCACAGTGGCATCAGGTGGAAATCGGTCATCTGCAGTGAGTTATTAAAAAACAAAAACTTTTAAACAGGGTCTGTCCTATAAACTCTCATTATTAGTGCTTTATTAAGCTAAAAATGATAAAAAAAATCTGTATATTACATTACAACATTAGTAAAACTGCCAAGCAGCTAAAGTTTAATCCACAGTCCTGCTACAAAGCCAAAAGAGAGAATGTATGGAGAGAATGTCATCTCAATTAGCCAGCTGTGGTAGGCAGGTGTTATCCACTGAGAGGAGATCTGGAGAGGAGATCTTATGAATTCTCTCAAGTGGGAATACAATGGATTATAGGGAGATGTTAAAACTAGCTACACATTATATCGCAGTTACAACAGTTCCCCTGAGGACCTTACAAAACACTCACACTGAATATTTCTGGCAGCTTTTGGCATTGTCTCAATCAGGATGAAACATGAAACATTGCAGTCACACGGTGAAACAGTATAATAGGCTGGGAAAATTAGTGCAGAGGGAATTTAAACCTTTAAGATGCCTGACTTCACTGTTTAAGGATGATGTACCTGAGCAAGCCTCGTCAAGTTCTTCTTTCCCAAACCAAAGTTGTGCTCCATGGATGGTACACGTGTGAAACTGGAGTCGGAAAACCGTGTCCCTCTCAGTGGCCTGAAGTCGTCTATGATAGCACTTCACCTAGAGAGGGGGAGACAGACTCATTTAGCTCTATACACAATTGTCTATAGGGCCTATCTTTTGTTAGGGTTTAAACTGAGAAGGTGACAGTGATTATGTTATGGTGAGTTTGATAGACAGCTTTACACACCATAATGTCTCCTTTTAGCAACAGCGCAGGCTCAATGGTCACACACAGCTTCCTGCCTGTTGAACCCTGCAAATCACTGCAGAACAGGCACAAGATCATGAGCTACACAGGCTGATGATTCCGTGAAGTTTAAAATGCTTAATTTGACCATGACTCACTATATGCCTGATGTGTAGACCAGCTGCATGGACTGATAGATCTTCAGGAAGGGCAAATACCCTGTGGAGAGAAGAACAAAAAAGACCCATAAGATAGCAAGATATAAACATTGAGCACAAAGTAGTGAAACTGATGGAAGAATGTGTTAAATGCTTCTGAGACCCTCTCCTCCACTGCGACAGATTAAAAACAAACATGCTCTGTTTGTTGTGTGTGCGTCGTCACGAGGAGTTGTTACTAACAAACCAGTGTTAACTCTCATCGTGCTTAAACCTTCCCGTTAACATGGCACCCTCATTTAGCTGAAGATGAGGTCATCCACTCACCTCCATCAGCATGAAACTTTGGGATGGTGGGAATAAGGACCTGGTGGAGGAAAAGCGGGCTGCTGTTCATCTTTATGGCCCCTGACAGAAGTCCACCGAAATAATATATATACCTGGAGAGAGAAAGAGAGAGATTTATGGATCAGCAATACTTTCACTGTTCAAGCCAATAAATGAATACTGCTTGGAAAAAGGCTTGTTGACAGATGACCGTCACACCCATATGTCGATCCTTCCCAAACTGTTGTCACAAAGCTTAAAGCACTCACTTTGTATGCTGTAGTATTACAAATTCCATTCACTGGTACTAACCAGTTCCATGAAGATATTGTTTGTCAGGGTTGCTGTAGAGAAAGTGGAGTGGCCTACACAGCCCTGATCTCAACTTTGGTATAAACTGTAACAGCGACTACGCTTCAGGCCTCATCACCTAACATTAGTGTCTGACCTTATTAAAGCTCTTGTGATTGAATGAGCACAAATCCCCATAAACACGCTCCAAAATCTAGTAGAAAGCTTTCCTATAAGACCTTTTTCAGCAAACGGAAATTAATATTTATTGTTCAAAAAGTGCATTTGGGTTTTAAGGTCTGGTGTCCACAAACTTTTACCTATATATTGTAATTGAATTGAATTGAGATAGGAGGAATTGTAACAATGTAGGGAATACATAATAAGTATTGTATTAAACAAAAATTCAAGTAATACATATAAGAAAAAAAGACCTGTTCTGTGAGGGCTGGAGAGAAGAAGACACTTTGTCCTCACAGAATTTCCTCATAGCCAGTGTGCTGAGAGCCTGATCCGCCCTGTATAAAGACATACGTATCAAGTAAAAATCAATGAGGATGTTTATGTTTATGCCTGTCTCCAAACCTTGCTTCAGTATATAATCTCATGTGGATGCTGTAGACTTGTTTTGTTCTGGATTTGATCTAATTTCTCTTTGAATTTAGTCAACACCAATTTATACTTATGAGTTAGTTCACTCTTGTAGTTAAACTCCTGCTGTGAAAGTTATGGCACAAACAAACCCAGTGCTCTTCTGATGAATGTTGTGTGTTAATGTGCCAATCAGTGTCCCCAGATTATTTCTTTATATTTATAGTAACTTGATATGAAATGAGCCCTTCCTTTTCAGACTGCTCTGGGACACATAAGACACAACAGTTTTGTGTGGAGAGCTGAATGGAGAATCTCACCCTGCAGATATCTTGCTGTAGTGCATGTAGGCAGCGATGATGACGCCCGTCTTTCCTTTATTGCCCTGTTAAAAGACAGAACTAAAATGTTAGAAGGAATATTTAGATTTAATTGCAGGATTTCTTAATATAATACAAGTTTCATCCTTTTAAATGATAGATTACGTTTATTATATTCTATTGAAATGTTGAAATGACGTATTTACTAACCCCTTTTATTTGAAACATAAGAGTATATAATTAGATTAGCATTTACAAAAAAAAAAAAAAAGGGTCTGTAACTTCTAGCACCATAAGGAACTTTCCCATGCATTTGTAAATCCTGACCTTGCAATGCAGGACCACCACATGCTGGGGGTCAGAGTTCAGCCATGTCTCCATGGCTTTGCACATGGAACAGATTTTGTCCAGTGGGGGTGCATGGAGGTCTGGCCAGCCAAAATCATGGACCTGAAAGTGAGAGCAAGAGTGAGTGAGTGAGTGAGAGTGAGAGAGAGAGAGAGAGAGAGAGAGAGAGAGAGAGAGAGAGAATACGATTGAAAAGATAACTATAGAAAACAAGAACAAATGCTCAGTTCTCTCAAAAACAATATGTTTTCAATGAAACGTCCATAATAAGCCTACCTTGGGGTTAAGCCGTGTGATGTCATGCCTTTTCTCAGACAGGTTTAGTAACTGCACAGAACAAATGAGTAATCGAGGTAAGGATTCCGAAGAAAACGCTTCAATTGCATTCGCATTTCCAAGCTGTAAAACTATACATACTGACCAAAAACTTGTCCTGGTGTTTGGACTTGAGCATAGCTGCCACCTCTTTGAGATTAAGGCGATAACGCTGCTCATCCAGCAGAGGGGGAAAGAAGACAGAGATGATGCGCTCAGTGATGTAGGTGAGGTCGAAGTCGTAGTGGCGCTCCATCACCCTGTCCATCACCCGATCCACGCTTAGACTTCTGAGATGGGGATTGACATATTTAGAGTTCAATGCTGATATTATTACAAATATTTACCAGATTTGTATTAATAAATATGGCCTGTGAAGCTGGAGTGATTGAGAAAGACATTGGTGAGGGGGAAGAAGGAAAATATTATGCAGTAAATCCACAAATTACAAACAGTCATCTCCAGTTTTTGGTAATCTGCTAAACTGGTGCACATGTCATATGCAGTGGGATTTGAAACAAAACATCCAAGCTGTCAGGCTGTTCCTGCAATAGCTAATTGCTTAGTCACATGCTTGAGCGATGACTCTCTGCATATTACTCCACACTCAAAGCCAAAACAGATTAACTCAATGAGCTTCAGCAGTTTCGTTCCACTGATAAAACCCACAAATTTATGCTCCAGGATGTTCGTAAAGTGTAATTGGCTCAAGACGGTGTTTTGCCGCTCTGCTTCTGAAGAATGCTTACTGTCTTACTGCTCTGTTGAACAGTGAACACTCAAGAAGAAACATTCTTAATACCTGGGTAGAGTATTTCTTGGTTTGGTGTATGTCAGAGATTTGGTTGAGCCCTGAAAAAAAAAAAAAAAAGGTTATTATTATCATTATTATTATTATTATTAGTGTGACTATCACTTTTTTCTGTATGTATTAATATTGACGCTATATAGTTGAACAAATACACTAAAAAAGAAGGAGAGTTCTTACCAAATGTTGAATGTGTCGAGAGGAGGCTGTTCCTCTCCGTTGCTGTAGATGGGAGGATAAGGATAAGGGATGATAAACACAGCAAACAGACAAGAATGTGACTTTAATTTGGCTTTGGTTTTTATTGAATGCTAAAAGACTAAAGAAATCGGGGAAGAAAAAAAAAATTCACGGAGAAATAACTGAAATTCTGTGTTAGCTCCTGTCATCGATTATAAAAAAATTCAACTCCTTTGAAGTAAGTCTTTGTCCTGTGCGCTCAGAAAAAAGTGCTAAGAAGTTGTTAGTGAAGTGGCGAGATTAGACGCCTCGAACAGCTATTTTTATTCGTTCATCTTCAGTAACCACGTTATCCTGGTCAGGGTTGTGGGGGGACCATGTGGCACAAGGCAATTTACAATACGATAGGAGAAAAAGTTCAACTCACCAAATCAGAGGATGGGACCGGGATACATGGTGTGCTGGCCTGCAAGGAAAGAAAGTATCATAAATAACAAATACTGCAACATCCCCATCACCTGCACATGTGCGCACACATACAGACTCAGGCCTGTCACTATCCCCTTCACCCCTGTTCTCTGTGTGTGTTGAGGATGAAGGGAAGGGAGTGGTGTGCTGGGAAGGGGCAGAGGAAATACTTCCTTATAGTGACAGATAAGCATAGAGAGAGAGAGAGAGAGAGAGAGAGAGAGAGAGAGAGAGAGATTGGGACTTACACATATGGAAACCAGTGTCTACCCCTGAGTTCTGGAGATTAGGTAACCTCTGACATTCCTTATGGAGAATACATTCAAGCACACACCAGGTGCTCTGAACAAGTTCTGTGTGTGTGTGTGTGTGTGTGTGTGTGTGTGTGTGTGTGTGCGTGCGTGCGTGTGTGTGTGTGTGTGTGTGTGTGTGTGTGTTGACAGCCATGCTTATGTAATGGCCCACTGCTAAAGTGTCCCCAACCCCCCCAGAACACATCCGCTCTTCTACTGCCCTGTTTGTTTGGCCACAGGAAAAGGGCTGAGGCCAGAAGACCTCATTTCACTGGCCTTGATTTGGGACTTTGTGTGTGTAAATATGCTGTGTATTCGTGAGAGAGGTTATCAGATCTGGTTGTATTTTGGTTGTATGACACACCGGAGCAACTAAAGTATGACGCAAAATCCTGGTTTGTAGCATTTTTTTCTTGTGTGTACATTTCCAGGAAAGTGCAATTGAGCCCGTTAGGCATTTGTAATAAATGGATGGAAATCAATTTTGAAAAACACAAAAAGAAGAGCCAGTAGAAGTGCTGATGTCAAAGTAAGTCTCTATGTACAGATCAGTGTGTATTTGTGTGCGGGTTGCTAGGTGGGCTTCCAATATAATATTGATTTTTCCAAATGTCTTGGCCTTAACTGTTAAACTACACAAGCAAAAACATTTGGTTATGTACAGTATCTCACAAAAGTTACTGTAGAAATTGTATATATTTTAGTAGTCAATGTGCAGGTTTTATAGCAGTACAGATTTACTGCCCTCTGAAAATAACTCAACATACAGCCATCATTGTCAAAATAGCTGGCAACAAAAGTGAGTACACCCTAAGTGATAACAGCTGTATAACGTTTAATCATGCAAACCCACGTCCTATTCATGTTAATGGTTTTGTCTGCTTGACAGGACCATACAAATTTGTGTATCTTGTATTAGAGCAGATAAAACTTTGTGCTTTGAGTACAATTCTCTCATACTGACCACTGGATGTTCAACATGGCACCTCAAGGCAAAGAACTTTCAGGATTTGAGTTACAACTGAAACTGAGTTACAGTACAGTGCCCAGGGTCATACAGAGGTTTTCCAAGAAGGTTTCCACACAGAACAGGCCTCGCAAGGGTCAATCAAAGAGGTTGAGTCTTCCAACATGCATGAGTGCTGCAGCTTTGTTTTAGAGATTACAGAAGTGCTTAGATCATACGCTGCACACTGCAACAAGTCTGTTGTCTGGTTCACAAACAGTTTTCTGTAGACAACCTGTCAAGAGCATGAATTACTTAAACCATGTCCTGTGGTCTGATGAGTCTATGATAAATGTGTTTGGCTCTGATGGTGTCCAGCATGTGTGGCGGCGCCCTGGTGAGGAGAACCAAGAAAATTGTGTCTTGCCTATAGTCAAGCATGGTGGTGGTAGTATCATGGTCTGAGGCTGCATGAGTGCTGCTGGTACTGGGGAGATGCAGTTCATTGAGGGAAACATGGATTCCAACATTTACTGTGACATTCTGAGGCAAAACATGATGCCCTCCTTCAACATCCCTTCCAACATAATAACGACCCCAAACACACCACCAAGATGACAACTGCCTTGCTGAGAAAGCTGAAGGTGATGAAATGGCCATGTATGTCTCCAGACCTGAACCTATGTCATTATGTAGGAGTGGAAGAGGATCCCAGCAACAACCTGTGTAGCTCTGGTGAATTATATGTCCAGGAGGATTAAGTCAGTGCTAGATAACAATGGTGCCCACACAAAATATTGATACTTCGGACACAGTTTTGACATGTTTATTTACTTTTGTTGCCAGTTATTTTTACAATAATAAGGACAGTAAATCTGTACTGCTATAGAAGCTGCATAATGAATACTAAAATATACCCAATTTTCAGTTCTATAGTATTGTCCCTTGAGAAGATCTACTAAAATTGGTGCTGAAATGTGAGGGGTGTACTTTTGTAAAATGTAATTCATGAACAGTCAATTTCTCCGCTCTTAAACTGTATTTAAAAAGACAATCTTTTGCCACAAATATACATTGTCTGTCAAAAGACTGGACACTGGGTCAAGGTCTTTTACATATTTTTGCATTTTTTCTTACTATTTTAAAATATTTATTAAAAAAAACATGCTTTTCACCAAACATATGCACTTGTAAGCTGCTTCTCACAATTTTACTTTAAGTTACAAGGCTTTTACTTGTCACATATACATGACAGCACAGTGAAACTCTTTCTACAGGCATCACAGCTTGTTAGGAAGATGGGGTCAGAGCATAGCGTCAGCCATGATATAGTACCCCAGGGGCAGAGAGGATAAAGGGCATTACTCAAGAGCCCAACAGTGGCAACCTAGCGGTGTTGGGGCTTCAACCCCTGACCTTGCAATCAATAACCTAGAGCCTTGACCATAGGGCCAGCACTCGCCACTATTTACATTTAAACTATTTGGCAATTAAGCCCAATTTTAATTATAGGCCTTTATCAAAGCCATATAGTCTCCAAATAGTGGTCATGTCTGTACTAAACCACTTGTTGTGCTTAATATTATTTAAGATTAACATGATAAATTATATGGAATATTCACAACTACTGCTCAACTACACCTTGTTAGACCATGTCTGTTAAATTAACCAGTACACATAACATACAGATCAGTGACATTCAGTATAAATGACTTTCAACATTGTTTCCCTTATTTTTGTCCCACTTTCCACACACCTAATCTATTCTTATCTTCAGCTGCACAGTTTTTTGTCAAAACTTGGATGACACGTTTTGTCAAAACGTCCCATCCAATAACCACCAATAATTGTAAAGCCATAAAACTGTCTTCACTTTCACTACCCCTTGTATATTCAACTCAAATTTTCCTCTCGTGTGTCCCCCCCCCCCCCCCCCCCATAAATCATGTCTTCTTCTTCATGCCTTATCCCATCGATTTTCCACTAACTGCCTCAAAACTCCCCTTTTCTCCATGAAAGACTTTCCTGCAGTCCTTTCCCGGTGAGTTTCACTCTTGCTGGGTTGGGGGCCTGCAGCCGGGGAGCATAATGCCAGAAGAAACACACCAGATTCCATCTCCTGGGCCAACACTTATGCACTCATTTCCTGCAAAGGCTTGTTTTCTCACTCCCCTTCGCCTCATTCCCTAGAATTCTGTGTCCCTTTCTCTCCGGGTTTCACAGGACACTTTGGAATGACCCCAAAGTTCAAATGGACTTTTATCATTGTGTGAGATTAGGCTCTAGTATGCCATAAAGATAAACTTTAGACCGGCTTGGCGAGAGGTGAATGTAAATATTACTTGAAGCCAAAAGAAACACTGCATACTTTCATACAAAACTTATTTGTTAAAGCGGGTCTCCAAATACAACACAAACCATAATTTCTGTGTGTAGAGTGCCATATAATGCCAAGTCTTTACAGACAGCATTAAACGTTCCAGGTGTTTAGAGCTGGTCTGGTGTCATGTTAAGTTCAACATAAGACAGTGTGGGTCCGTCTTGGGGTTTGAGATTCTGCATAATGTAAAGGAAGAGGCCCGTCGACATTTCAGATAGCTCCTGAAGTGGTCTAGGTAAACAGTGGTCAGCTTTGATACACTTATTGCAGGTAAGCCACTGGGAACACTGCTTTCTGAGGTTGTGTTTCAACCGTGTTAAAATGTCTAAATAGGTCTGTATCCACCTAAAAAAAAAAGCATGTGGTTTGGATCAGTGCAGTGGGTAACTCTGCAAAAAAAAAAGAATGATTTTTCTATTCAAGGGGTGGATTATAAATAATAGATGAGAGGGAGGGAGATAAAATTGCAAGGATAAGGACAGGAGTGGGGAAGAGTAGGTGTGGTTGAAATTGAGATTGAGTGATGGGAAAAGGAAGAGAAGGAAGGAAGGAGTGGTGGAAGTGTGAGAGGAGAGGGAGGATAGACATTACCTCTGGTGTAAACAGTGTCATTAATGAGATTAGTCAGGCTGGAATGTAGTGTTGGGGTGGGTGTGTGAGTGTGTGTGTGTGTAGGGGGTCTTTCCTTTGATCCCACAACGTTCCTAAATGTAATCTTTTGCGGTCAGCGGAGCTTCATCGACAAATTCATCCCAAAGACTTTGTACATGGCTACTGGTGAGTAATTATGAAGAGGATGCTACTGTACACACCAGAACAAACTACTATATTAATGTTCTTTATAAGTATACAATTACTGACTAAACCACTGTGGTGAAATCTATAATTAATTGTTAGAATTGGATTATTTTATTGTGCACAAATACACCTGTATTAGTTGTTTTACTCTTTATAACTCATGAATGAAAAAAACAATATAAAAATCTGTGTAACTGTGTGTATCAATTTTATTTTAAATCAAGGACGGAGCCTAGAGACTGTACCTATACAAATACATCACCTCAGAAACACATACACTCATCTCTGGGGGATTTTCCTCGCCATAACTCATGAGAAATTGGATCAATGCAAGTCGCCTTCCTCACCTATGAACTGTAAGAGGGCAGTGATAAAAGATAAGGCAGATTTGCTTTTCTGTGACTCTGAGATGTGGAAATATAACAAGAGGTAAAAACCTTGCAAACCATGCAGAACTATGAGGTAAGTACCCCAGAGGGCTTAAAAGGAATTCAAAGCTGGTGCATCTCATGTGCTGACAGCTCTGCACTGAATACTTACATACACTTTATTGAGTTCTGCTCAGTGGATTCCCAAGCCTAGCCATCTCCCCAGCAGACTGGTTCTCACACTTGTAATGGAGCGCTTCCTAAGCAGCGGGTTACAATCTGATGTTTATATAGAAGTGAACTCCAGTGGAGGGCATGCAACTACATTTTTTTGCTCCTTTAAACATAAGCTCTTTAATCAATCTTGTCTTATTTTTCTATCCCCTAATATCTCAATTTGCCAACATAAACAGGAAGTATGATTCCTCCCGGGACACGAGTCATTCATCAACCAAGAACGGAGTGCTAGGACAAAAATAAAACATCCCCCCCCTTCCCCATTTGCAAGATATCAACAGAGGAAAATCCCATGTCGAATAGCTGCGGTTATTTGCTGCTTCACTGATATATTTCTTATGCTGTGACTTCTGAAAAGTTTTGAGAATATGGAGAAATAGTTATACCAAGAACCCTTATAGAGTTCTTCAAGTTTTTTTTTTTAAATGTGCATGTAGAACCATCTTTTTTTTAACCACACAACCAACAATTAAGACAGCTCAAGATGTCTTTAACAACTGAACCTAGCACTTCTGGATGATGTTTGGTACTGAGTAGATCTTTAAAAAAATACTATTCTGTAGAAAGAATCTTGGATACAGCACTCAATATATAAAATCTGCTTGAGATGTTTAGTAATACACATTTTCAATGACCTAAATTACTCAAGTGTGGGCTGTCCACATTTCTAATCTCATCATAAACACTGATGTATCTACCATCTCTCTGCTACAATTACGGTACAAGATGATCACTTATTTGCTACCAGAATTAATCACAGCATTTAGTACATACTGATCTTTGTGACCAGCCTACAGAGAATCATCAGTTCCTCCAATTAGACACAACAGCGGACAAATCTCTGCCAAATCTCTAACTCCCGTTCAGTTTAATAATTATGCTTCTGGAAAGACCCTCACACACGAACACAGACGCACACACAGTGTAAATGAGATTATAAGCATGCACTGTAATCTCGTTGGACGTCACTGGAAATTATGTTCTTTCAGCTTGGCTCATCCAACTGCTGCCACAACAGGAAATGAGAATTTTTTATTATTTTTTTTTAATATACCAGTAAAGGAAATGTTCCATCCTCCCCCATACATTCCCTAATCGTTCATCCTCTAATACATAACATCCTTAAACGACAAGAGTGGTCATTTTTCTAAAATGCTTTCTGTATTTTGTGATATAGTCATTATATATTTGTGTTCATGGACACAAATTTCCCTCTTTTTTTCGTGTCACTCAGCATGACTGGCTCCGTCTGGTTCCATCTCCATAGCAACAGAGGCTAAGGATCATGGGTAATGCTGACAGAAATGCCAAATGTAATCTTTTTTTCCCATTTTTTCCAGAGAACAAGGCAGAAAATATAGGGTTACGGTTACACTGTAATAAATGTGTGTCTCTCTAATTAATGAAGTCACCTTAATTAACCGGGAGAAGATATTTACTGTTTTTTTGACTGAACGGAACCCCCTGACGATGGTTTATAATAGCGAGAAGCTTACATGCAGAATATAAAGCAATGAAAACAAGGATAAAGTTGTTAAGTAATAGTGCTTGAAGAAGAAAAAAATCAATAACAAATGAGAAAAAAAAACAATACAGCGTCTTTGGGAAAAAAGAAAAATGTGGTGGAGGCACCAAAATACGTCCTATTAAAATACATTACATGGAAAGTCTTGCTCAGGGACATGAAGAAAAAAAAAGGGAGATTCGTGTCCATGAACATGGATTTGATAGATTTAATTTCGTGACTACATCACAAAATGCCATGAGACTGGGCTTATTATTTCCAGTGTGAAACACAAGGGCTCTCATTTAGTTTTGTCTCTGAGATTACTTTGCTTTCTCATACCTGTAAATTGTGTTTTGGTCTCTTTTGGTTATCAACTTGTGCTTGTTAATATCATGAACAGCAGCTACGCTATTTCCTCTCATGAAGATTATGGACCTTTAAAGAAGTAGATGCCGACCCCGCAAACATCCCGAACTATCTAGAGACGTACCAGCGCCATTTGCATCCCACTTCATGTGGATTTTTGAGATTGGATCTCTTTAAGTGGCATGGAGAAGCTGGTGTTGGATCTATGATGATCGCAAATGTTAGCTCGCAAATAGTAGCTCCTGGTTCCATAATCTCTAATGACTGTATAAGACTGTAGAAAGAACATTACTCATAATCTTACAATCCAGTGCTCATGCTGTTTCTCATTCTCCAGTGTTCTGTATTGGTTAAAGAATATAATCACACTCTTGATATCACCCAACTGAGGATGGGTTCCCCTTTTGAGTCTGGTTCCTCTCAAGGTTTCTTCCCCATAACATGTAAGGGAGTTTTTCCTTGCCACAGTCGCCATCAGGGGTAAATACACATCATTCTCCTTAACTGTTAAATTCTGGAAAGCTGCTTTGAGACAATGTCTGTTGTGAAAATTGTGACTTCTTCACTGCATTCCAATCTTTACATTCATGTTACAATAATGCAAAAGTAAGAAGTTGGAGCCTGGAATAACATTTTGTATGCGCATCTGAGCTACACAGTGAGCTCCATGAAAGATTGCTTGGTCTTTGTGTAGTAACAAGGTAAATACATCATGAAGGTTTGTCTGCGCTTTGGAAAATATGCTACTACATTTATTGTTGACTGATTGAACAGCCTTGTTGATACATCACCTCCTATAGTCAACTCAGCGTTTAGAGTCCCTTCCTGACTTCCTGAGTAGGAATTCCACGTGTGTGTGGTTTTTTTTGGGGAAAGCGTTCCGACGTCGGAAATTCTAAACTATGAGCTGTTGCTGAAGGCAACAAATTGAGGCAGATACCTACGCAAGTGTCTGCACACACCCGCTTGATATGTTCACAGATAAGATGTCTCAGAATTATAAGCCAGGCATTAGATTAGATTTGCCACCCTGACACACAGACAAGATCCTATCACCTTCAAAATGCAGGAAATACGTTCTAGTAAAACTCAAGATTAACCTGCATATGAATCCACATACTCACTTTTATTGCCAGCTTTTTGGACAATATGTTATTTTTAGATGAGCTGCTATACAAACTGCACACTGACTACTTTATAGTACTGTCCCTTGACAAAAGATAATAAACTGGTTGCTGAAATGTGTGAGCTGAAAAACTCACTTTTCACTTTTGTAAGATAATTATACATATATAATTATTATAAAAAAAAATTTCATTTTCCTTTTTTTCTGTTATATATTTTTTTATTTTTTTAGAATTTTATTTTTTTTCTTGATATTCTAAAAAAGCATTTGAAGCAGTTCCTACCACAATTTTTTTCAAAAAAATTTTTTTGGGAATGAACACAAAAGAGAAATTATAGAAAAAAATAGATGATAGGCTCTCCAGTGTTGGGTTAAGCCTACACTTTGTTGTAAGAGTGGAGACAAGTATGAGCCATGACCCAGACTTACACTATCTACCTCTCACTCACAACCACACAAATGCACACCCCAAAGGAAGAACACAGACAATTCATGATTCTATCTTTGTCTTCAGGAAGCACCATTTGAGAAAAACAGCATACTAAACAAGAGAGTGGGAGAGCAGATATTTCCACTTTGTTTCATTGCTTGTGGTCAGAGGATCTTTACTGCTCATTTAATTGCTTGCAGACGCACCTTAAAAGAGTCCGACTCATCTAATGGGGAAATTCGGAACAATTTCGCCATAAACACATGCTGACATAAATAAAAATTAATTCTTGACTCATCACATGAGTCACTTCAGACAAACCGCAGATAGGAGGCGGTGGTCTATATTTCCATATGGATTTGGCTTGAGAAAACAAGTTTCGGAAGAAACTGGAGGCACCACCACATTGCTCAGACTGAAATTAGACCAATACAGATTTGCATGTTAATGGGCCCATAAAAAAAGTACAGACTATAATTAAATATGACATTCATGTTTTATGTCTCTAGATGCTCGTCTAGGAAATGTTATCATTTTTTTTGTTAACAATCAATAAAACACTTTACACTGCTAATGTGCAAATACTCAAAACAGACTGTTATAAAGATGAATAGATTATTCTGACAGCTTTACACTACCTACCACACATCAAATCTCTTGATACACTGTAGCACTGACATCCCCTTTTATCTTTTCTTCTCAGCACAAACATTAAGAAAGATCATATAAGTTTAATACATATTTGCCTAAAGATAGAAAACACTATTGTGCTTACATGCAAGATGTCAAACATAAAGTGACATATTCAGGGACTCGCTCAGGCTGTAACTGATCTCACCAGCTGCCTCGATATGTTTATTGATGCTTCAATGCTGCAGTATTGTCGCATGCACACAACACTATAAGGATTCTCAACAGAAGTCTAGTCGGAAAGCTGCTCACTTTTATCACACATGGATTCTGCATCTGCAACGCTTTTAGCATGAACCAAAATCTAAATTATAGCCATGCCTGCTCATGTAACATTATAAATCATTTGTTCTAAATTGCTCTAACGCATGCCTTAGATCTGTTTTACATTCCAGTAGGCCAGTAGGGAGAACAGTCAAGTCAAATCAGTTGTCAGAGTACAGCCGAAAGCCTAAAGCTCACCAGAACAGCAGCGAACAGCTGACTCTCATCCAAATGGATCTTTGGTATTAGCGAGGGAGGACTTGCAGTCATAGGGGTGTAAAGGCCTGCACAGCTTCGGCACTTTGGCAACGTTAATTATGACTAAAGATATTAAACAAAGACGTCTTCAGTGCAAACATGTGGAAATTATAACGACTTAGCACCAGACTTAATGTTAGCAGCGTGTAAGCCTTTGGCATTACTATTAATAGTTTGTGTTGAGCCAAGCCAGGATACGTTTCCCTTTTTTTTCTGTTGTCAACTAAAAAACAGTGGAGACTTTGATCTTATCCCTGACACTGAGATGCGCCAAGTTGCTTTGTGTCGTCTAAGCCAGGTGGAGTGAAATGGTTTTCAAAAGCATCCCTTTGTTCTGCCTCAATTCCAAGGTGCTGAAAGCTGGAGTGGTTGCACAGAGCAGATTAGGGATTGAAAAGGTACTGTGTCGGTTCCTGATAGTTCCCCTGTGGGACGGTCAAATCCTTTCTTTTTCAGCACTGAGATGATCCCTATCACTACAGAATGGCACAAAAACTGGGACTACTTGTATACAAGGCCTGCTGGGGTTAAACTGGCAGACTTGTACAAGTAGGAGCGGACAAAGTCAGGGGCAACGTCATGCACGTCGACATGAAAGCTGACTTCTACAGCTCTTAACAAATAGCTGAGATGTTGTACTTTATGTAAATGATGATACACGTTGTATCATGAGAATGTCTGCAAGAAGTAACGCATCGCAGTTACAGAAAGCAGAAAGCAGTGGCCCAAAAAAAAGGGGTTCCTCAAACGTTCTTTGGAAAGCTGAGCTTTTTAGATTTTGAACATTTAAAATGAATCTTTATACTAAAAATTACTGGAGAGTGTATATATGTAATTAGTCGGAGCAACAGATAAATGCTGTAAGATCCTGTGGAGGAGAGATTAGATCTGAGATTATGAGTTCTTTAGCAAATCGTTGTATTGCCACATACACAACTGGAATATCCACTGCGTCATGAGATTTCCAACTCTACAACCCTAATTAACCAACAGATTTGTCTACATTAACAGCTTCCAAGCTCTCACTGTACTCTTGGAGTAACACAGGATGCTGCTGGCTTCTGTAGGCCTGGCATTACGTCTGCCAGGTCGGCCTGTGTGTGGAGCAGGCATTCAGTGGCTTGTCAATGAGCCATTCACGAGTGAAGCATGCGGCTGGGGTGCGGCTGCCCTAACACACAGAGTCCTTCAGAAAGATCGAGACAGACGGGTAGAAGAACTGAGACTAGATTTAGCTAATCCTTGTATTAAGGAACCCGGGTTTCTATATGTATGATATCGTTGGTGTGTTGGATGATGAGACCAGAGAGGTCAAGTAAATATAACATATAATATAATATGTCCTTACCTTATTTTCACATTTCCTGTGAGTGGCTGTTTTACAGACTGTAGATGACAGAGAACAAAATATACAGATTTAGAGAACTCGACAGAACATCTTTTGCTGCTGTAATAACAAGTTTATAACTGAAAGAATAAGGAAGCAGGAAAGGAGACTCACCTCGGCAGAAGGATCCCACACTTTCTATGTTTTGCTTGCACACCCCACATTGGCGCTTCTTCTTAAACTTTTTTTCCTTAAACTCATGGGGCTCGCCCTTCCCTGCCTAAAGGAAAAAAGATCCCAGACAATTACAATCTTTCAGAGGAACAAAAAAACAAAAAAAAAACCCAAACAAACAAAAAAAAGAACAGCAGCTAAATCCGTATGCATCCACCTCGGTATTATATCACGCTTTTTTTTGATCGCTCTCTCAAATCGTGGTCTGTACCTGTGAACCAGGTCTTTTTCATGTCTTTGTGTCTCACCTTTCCAAGTCCAGCAGCAGGACAAAACCTTTGCATAATACTTAATCTCGCAGTGACACACCTTGTCTTAAGAGACACTACACTTTTGGAGAACAGAGAATAACTGAACCCTATCAGTGATCCCTGTAGCCTTGCCTATTTTAACATTGATCATTTCCCACACACACACACACACACACACACACACACACACACACACACACACACACACTCACACACGGTTTCATATAGAGATAAAATGAACACAGATGCAGTGCTTGTGTTATATGCGCATAAACATTTGACATTGTGCTCTGAGGGCGTGCGTGACGTCGGAGCTGAGGAGAATAAATCAGCTTTGTCTAGAGCTGTGTGTTTTTCCGTTTGCCAGTGGAAGTAGAAGGAGCTCGTTTCCACTCTCAGCCTCCGGATCTGGGCACTGTTTGGACAGCTGTCAGGACACTGCATGCCCACTGGATGCCATACGGCTCCGTGTTGTAGGTTTGTAAAGCTTCGCAGCTTTCACTGAATGAGACACCGAACACAATAGTTACCTTAAACTATTTATGTCTTGCTGTCTTTGCAAGGACAGTACAATACAATACAAAAACAAAACAACACAACACAACACAACACAACACAACACAACAACACACTCCCACAAACACAACAGAGGTGGGCAATACGGCATAAATATCACACCAGAACTACTGTATTTTGACAGTAGATGTTGTAGAAATGCTGCAAAGCAAAAGATCAGTACCTCTAAGAAAAAAAAAGTGATAAAAAGTGAATTAATAAACAAATTGTTTCAAAGTTTCTCATTTTGGGAATTATAATGACATTTTTCAAAAAAAATTTTGCCGATCTGCTGTCAAAGATATGCACAGCCTGGATAGTTACTGTACCACTGAACCTCAGGTCTTTATATAACAAGAATGTGGATAAACAGCTCTAATCCCCACAGTTACTGAATAAACAGCGATAGGCCCTGTGCTCTGCTATAAATCTCCTATCTTAGCAGCTGGAAGAGTGATATAAAGATAGAGTGAGAAAAGAACTGTTTATAACAGGATAAGATCAGATCTGCCAGACTACACTGATCAGTTTTGCTCTAATAAACCAGTCTCAGGCACGAGTCCCTTTTCCATTGATCTGAAATGAAAAAATATTATCTTCTGTTTTAACAGTTTTCTCCTGACTGCTTTTTATAACAGATTCACTAAGAAACCTATAAAAAATGAAACTGTATAAGCATTATATTTGTACAGTGTAGCTTTGAGAGTGACTAAAACACTGGGCTTCAAAATCTTTTAAATCAGCTGGACTGCAAAAACAAACAAAAAAAACACTAACTATCTTCATGATTTATCAAAACATGACAATAAACCAAAATATATGATTATTAACTTATAAACTGCTAAAAAATCTTGTTCGCCTATCGGACAATATAGCTATAGCTAATAATCCAATCTTTCAGTTTACAGAAAAACGTATAAAAGGAAATATGAGAAAAATCTGTGTATATAGAGATTTTCTAATCGATTGGTAGTAACAAATGGTATTCACGCCACAGTCTGTGGACTGAGGAGATTAATCTCGCTCAGGTGTGGCTAAACATATGAAAAAAGCCTCTTACCTTTTAAAACCAAATGCTCCCAAGACTCCCACAAGCCTCAATTAAAAAAATGATTAACAGGCTAACACAACCCTGCAAGCCAGCACTAGCTACCTGAACAGGGCACCTACGCCCCCTTCTACTTCTAGCACATTTCTTCCAATGTTTTCAAGCCAACTCGCTGAGGGGTGACTCTCTGTGGACGGCTCTACTGCCCAGCCAGCGGTGTGTTGACAGCGTCTGTCCTGGGCATAGACTTCTTGCCGGGTCTGAAGCGCAGACAACGAGAGCTTGTTCGCATAATTTTAGCCACCCAGGGCATGAGCCAAAGCCTCTTTAGTCAAAAGATGGCCTTTAAGAGCAAGAACCCTCCCCTTTCTCGCTTCATTTCAAGACCAAATGCAGGAACAGAGGAGCGATTGAGGAGAGCAAAAGGACAATCTGCAACACACATGAGAGACAAGCACTATCAACTGTCCATCAAAACTAAGCGTGTCAAGGTTTAAACATTTCTCTCATGGGCTGGTCAATTAAAAACAGTGTCACCAAAGGACAATGATGAATCCCTCTGAAAAATGATTCTCCTATAACCGCTGTGAAACTGAGCATCATTATATAGGATACAAATCTAGAATCCCGCTGTTTATCCTGTAAGAGACTATATGCAGTGTTTAGTACCGTTTGCAGATCTCAAGTGTTTAGTTGTGGGCTTCGCATTTATGATGCCCTCTTTCATTATGCCCAGGAGCACTTCAACAGGGAATATGTGTGTGTGTGTGTGTGTGTGTGTGTGTGTGTGTAAGCATGTACCCCCAATTCTAGCCTCACTGAATCATTGTGTCCCAACAGGGTGGGACAGTAAAAAGAAGGAACTGACTGTATATTTGGGTGTGTGTATGTGTGTGTATGTGTGTGTGTGTGTGTGTGTGTGTGTGTGTGTGTGTGTGTGTGTGTGTGTGTGTGTGTGTGGGGTGGGACAGGCAGTAGGGGAACAGAGAATGCCTGTTCCAGAGATGAGGTCAGCTCCACACTGTTTTAGGCTTCCTGCCCTCTCGTCCCCTCGACCTTCCCAACACATCATGCAAGTTTCCATGCCACTGGCGCTTCATAAACTCTCAAGAACCTCTGTTACCGATTTCACATTGAACAAATGACCATTATAAATCATTGGCACAGATCATGGACCGTGCATGCTTGGATTCTTTAAAGAAAGACTACCACTGTGGCACTGGTTCAGGTTCCAAGAAGCATCCACTTTTAATAAATCAACCTCCGAACTCTGTTTCGATTTCTGCTTTTTTATTATTTGTATTTTTTTTTTTTTTTTTCCTTTCTACATCTTTACCGTACAGAAAGTCTTTTAGCCACACATTTTGTAAGGTGATATATTTTTGCGGTTATTACATAATTTTCCACTAAAACACACCAGATGCGATTCTATTCACTTTGGCTACATTTGTTTTTTTCAAACTTTTGTATGAAGTAAGGATTTGTTATTGGCAGACCTATTTAGAGAAAAAAATAAAAAAAATAAAAATGTCCAAAAAAACAAAAAAAAAAGAGAAAAAAAAGATTGTGATGTTTTTAACTAAAGGCTGTTCAAAACTGATCAGTTTTCTACTCGTGTGACTGTGGATGCTCCTGCATGATACTGAAGAAGCCTAGAGCTTGGGAAACATTCTGGTTAAACCTATAATCCTTACTGTCATGCCTAGTAAATATCAAAGCTTCACTCATCAACTTAAAGAAGCCTATTTTCCGATCAGCACTGACATCTGTTGCACCGACCAGTCCAATCCAGACGTTACACACTGTATGACATGTGTCATACCAGACTGCACACACTAATCATACACAGTCTAACACCAGCAGCTTCTTTTTTTTTTTTTCCTTTTCATTTTTAGCGAAGAACAACTCGAAGGACACAATGTTATCAGCTTACCAAACATGAAGTTTTCCTGAAGATCATAATAAAGGCTGGAGACTCTGAGACTACGGGATATGCGCAGCAGGAAACGTAGATCACACAAACCATGAAAACACACAACCGAGATGCCAAATGCACAAAAATACATGTTTGGCTGCACAGTTTTGCCAAGCCATTGTTCATAACATCCGATTACTAAGTAACTAAAAAATCAAGTTTAATTTCACTGAAATAACTTTTTTTTCTAAAATACAGCTCTTGTTGTTACTGGACCACAAACAGGCAGGTAACACATTAAAGAGCCTTGTTATGCTGTAGCTGGTCTTTTGTTCGGTCCAAAAGTCCAACTAGATGTCAGAGTCAATGCAAAACAATGGACGATTTTGTGATGGCGTTTTTCTATCCTGATGAAAGTGGTCTCATACAGGAAGACCGTCACTCATCCACAGGACACAATGAGGCACTTGACTTAGCTGAACATTATCTTTCCACCACCACCACAGAAAGAATACCTTTTGAGAAGAATGGTGTTCATCCTTTCAGCACAGATACTGTATATAGAGATGTATAGATCTACAGCCAAAGACCATTGCAGCTGTTCTGTTTTTATTGTTTTTGTCACTTATGTTAACAGTCTATTGCATTTACTCTTTATTTGTTGCCGTGTGTAGCAACACATTGCAGTCATTTTCTTTTGCTGACTTATTTCTCCTAAATTCACTCGGACTGAATGACATGAAAGCAACTTCACTGTAACAGATCACTGCTGTTATCAGCACACTGCCAGCCAGCACATTTACACCAGCGTGTGGATTTCCCTTCGGTAAACAGCTGTTTTCTCTCTTCTGCAGCTTGATATATATGGGAGTTCAGACAAAATCTCTCACTAGAATTCTGTGCAATCTAAAATACACTGCGCATGGATGGCCACAGAAAGCGAAAAAAACATCAGGTGCAGTTTGAGAATGAAACTTTTGTAATGCATTCGTGGGCAAATCCACAGTATTACAGAAGTGCACTGTTCAGCAAGATGTAAAAGAAGTTTGGTTTAACTCTGGTCCAAATGTTTGCTGTAAATGCTAGCTGTTTGTATGCAGGATGTGTATTGAGCAACATGCCAAAATGCCACATTTCCTACAAACCGGCCACTGTGCAGAACTAGCTGAAGCATTTCAGGAACTCCTAATGAACCATAGCGCTGGCTAATTGGCAAATTCCTGTAGGATCAGCTTCCTTTAGTTCCTACTTCTCATGAAGTGTTCATGAACTTCACTTTAATTAAACAGCCATGAAATCACTAGCGATGGATAGCAGGCTTGTCTAAATTCCCAAATGTACAGTTTTCATTTTTTCTACAGCATTTTTACGCTTTTTTTTTATCTTGTTAGTTTTATATAAAAGGAAAAGCTGCAAACACCAGCCTAAACGGCTACAGTTTTTATTTCGATAATAAATCTCAGTATCACTAATATCCAATATATAATTTGTAATTACATTTGTAATAAAATGTTAAACTTCTTTCACAGCATATGCCATAGGTGAACAGTTTCCTACAAGACCCCAAATGCTATTTGACCATACCTGCAGATACTTACACACTTGCTTCTCTACCTTTAGTCCTTCAGTCTGTCTGAGTCTCTCACCTTCTCATGAATTCAATCTGCTCAAACAGCTATGATTCCAAAGCTTCGGCTCATGTCCTAAAATCCCAGTCGACACAATCATGCTTCTCATCTTGTACACCAAGTCGCTGAGCCCTCATTGTGCCTTTAATGGCCTCGCATAGCTGACTGCATTCTGAAAGCCAGAGTCTGTTTGCCTTCGGCCAACTCCCTCTACGCAGGACTTATTTAAACAGTGAGTGAGAAAAACCTGACCAGTATCACCTATGCTTGAAAACACTGAAAATGGCTGTCCAAATAAAAGCCATTTCTGGCAACGGTGCTATTTCCATTTCAGTGATGTCAGAACAGCATGCAGCCAATAATGTCTGACTGGAATAATAAAAAAAGCCCAACATTATTACACTGATTGATATTTATGCCTTATTCAAGTCATCTGCTCCATGCCATGCATGTACACTACCAGTCAGAATTTGGACACACTTGAATCTTCATTACTTTAAGAAATTAATGTCAGTCAATATGAACAATCTCATAAACAAAGTATACAAAGTGCAGTCTCCGAAATAATCAAATGCTATGATAAAACAAGCTCTCATAAGGACCAGCCAAGGAAAAAGAAGACCAAGAGCTACCTCTGCTGCAGAGGATACATTTTTTATTATTATTAACAGCTTCATAAACTGTCTATATACATAACTGCTTCTCTGAATTCAAGCAGCAGACATAATTCAAGATCCACTGTTCAGAGGAGACTGAATGAATCAGGGCTTCATAATGGAATTGCGACAAAGAAACCATTACTTCGGAAGAAAAGCAAGCAGGAGAGACTTGCTTGGGCCAAGAAACAAAAGGAATAGACATAAGATTAGTAGAAATGTTCAAATGTGAAACTTTTGGTTCTGACTGCTGTGTTTTTGTTAGACATACAGAGAGACAACAGGCAGTTCCTGAATGTGTGGTTCCCACTGTGAAGCATGGTGGAGGAAGTATAATAGCTGGTGACACTGTTGGTGATTTAGTCAAAATTGAGAGCACACTTAACCAGCATGGCTACCACATCATTTTGAAGCAACATGCCATCCCATCTGGTTTGCAATTAGTGGGACCATCATTTGTTTTTCAACAGGACAATGACCCCAAACACACCGCTAGGTTATGCAGGAGCTATTTATTCAAAAAGGAGAGTGATTGTGTGCTACATAAAAAAAGACGTGGCCTACAATAATCATCTGATTAAAATCCACTTGAGATGATTTGGGACCAGGGGGGTGAAGGAAAAGCAGCAAACAAGCACTCAAAAATTCTGGGAACTCCTCAAGATTGTTGGAAAACCATGAATGCCAAGAAGGGTACAAAGCTGTCATCAAAAGGTGGCAATCTAAAATATTAAACATATTCTGGATTATTTAACACGGTTGTGTTTACTACATAATTCCTTATGTTTTTTTCCATAGTTCGGATGTCTTCATCATGTATTAATGTACAATGGGGAGAAAGAAAAAAAAGCACTAATGCAGAAGGTGTGTTTTGACTTTAGTCGTGAGAGTTCACTCGAGCTTATAAGGTGTGCAGTCATTGATGGACAAGTCTTTTTGTCCTTTGTCAAGTAATAAACGAGATGCAATTCAGGGTCATTGAAAATGTGGTGCTTTAGAGGCTCTCAGCTGGAGGTGCTTTAAGTTAGTGTCAGTCGTTCCAGTAATGTGATTAGTAACACACTGCTTAGAGTCTTGATCTTATACACACACACACACACACACACACACACACACACACACGGAGGTCACATGCGATCTGATTCGTCCTTCATATTCATAAATGAAAGTGTCTCCAGTGAAGCGCTTAATAACCAGAGACAACGCTGCCATTAGTATCCAAAGGCCTTATTCCAATCCAATCCCTAGTGGACCTACACTACAGTGTATTCCAGAAACCTGTCAATTATATATATACGTAGTGCACATGAAGGGAGCAGAGGGTAATTTGAGATCCGGCTCATTTCTGAGCGCCACAATCTTTTCAGGACTTTTTCCAGGAACCAGACATTTCCGTTACACCACCGAGCAGCAGAAACAGAACACAAATGACAAATATCCATGTTTCTTCAGCACACAGCAAACACAAAAACACTGCCCATAACCACACAAGTGTTTCAAATGAGCCATGTAGACTTTATTACAAGACTAATAAAGGTTCATTAAGGCTACATTATGGTTATAGACAAACTGCGCAGAATCTTCTGGAAAATGGCAACTCACCGAACTGGTCTTTACCGTTACAGAATAAGGATAACATGGACCCTGGAGAAATAACAAGTCAATTTTGGAATAGGTTGATATATATATATATAGAATGGTTTTATGATGCTTGTTTAAACAGTGCTCTTGTTACTATTTTTTTAACCACTTTTTATACTAAAGGAGAGAAAAAATCCCCACACAGGTACGAACGCCCTCTGCTCACTATTTAATCAGAGTCCAGGGAGCGCGTGCGCAAACACACAACTGTCAGTATGTATGATGCTGACAACCAAAAGTCCACAAACAGGAGCAAATTACTTATAAATTACGATTAAAAAGTTCAGCAAAATCCAGCAAAGTTCGCTCTGTATTAAAAATAAATAAATAATAATAAAAAGAAA
The DNA here is from genome assembly GCF_014805685.1 of Silurus meridionalis. Lineage (NCBI taxonomy): Eukaryota > Metazoa > Chordata > Actinopteri > Siluriformes > Siluridae > Silurus > Silurus meridionalis. The sequence goes on along the minus strand of NC_060899.1, from coordinate 5,893,507 downwards.
AAACACTATGTATGTATGTAATAGTACCTTACCTTGCTCATGGTGCTCCTCAAAACAGCACTGAAGCAGGTTTAAGAAATATTGGTGTCAAAGCACATTTATTAATATTTATTATATCTTTTATTTATAGTTTATTATTATTATTGCTGTTCAGTGTAAATAGTGTACTGCAGCTCTAAGTCTACTGACACGCATGTTTACTTTCCCTCAAACTCTGAGCTCAGGGGCGGAGCCGCGGCTGAAAAACGGAGTTCTTGAAGCGCTATTGTCTGATTGGCTACTGCGCAGAGAAGACCGCGTCGCTGATTGGCTAAAATGTGAAAATGGGCGGAACCGGGTTCCTTATGGCATCAATGGAAGATTGTTCTTATTCTCCGTTCTCTGGCGCCAATACTAAACAGATTAAGGGGATGAACAACAACAATAATAATAATAATAATAATAATAATAATAATAATAATAATAATAATAATAATAATAATAATGAAAAAGAGAGGAAAAATCTATTTTTCTTTCGTTTCGATTTAAATAGAAATAACACTGGAATTAAAAAAGTGCATGAAAAAAAACACGTAGAAAGCAAAAAGGCAAAGATTTTTTATCCACAAGCATTAGGGCAACACTACTGTTTGCATATTTACTCAAATCTATGTCCTTTTTAAAAACTGCCCACTCACATATTGATCAATATTTGGCATGTTCTTTGAGCACAACAAAGAGCTAATTGCGACACCCAGTGGTGAACCATGTAATCACACAAAAGTGCACGAACACGTCAGGTGCCTTGAAAAAAGGGATAAAAAAGATGTCTTCAAAAATTATTCTTTGGAAATCTAGATTTAAAGAAACCAACATTAATACATAAACAAGATCTTTTAGGAAGTGTGCTCAGATATGAACAGCCCAATCTAACACAGATCTAAAATAGACTAAAATGTAAAAGTATGTTTATGCTAATACATTTACACTTACATGCATGTATAATCCTTTCAGGCATGGTGTGTAAAGTAATCACTAGGCTGTAAAAAATCTTACTGAGGTAACTAACTCACAAAATATCAAGTATGCTTAATATACCTTTACACAGGTTTACCACTGAGTCAGCTATAAAGATGCTGAACTGAGCTCAAAAGTATCATATGTTCAAAAAAGCTGCAAGCAAGCAATTACAAAATCAAAATACAGAAAATGTGAGATGAAGCATGCAGTATATGGATCAGTGTCTTAAAGTGATGATCCTTTTTTTTTTTACTGGTTCCACGAATCTGAAGATAGCCGAAATGATAAACCAAGAAATGACCCTGAGCATGATAAAATGGCTCCTGAAAATGAAAGAATTAATTAGCGAATGTAAGAACAAAAGCAAATTCATAACAAATCTATCAACTTTAAAAAATGTGTGTTAAAGCTGGCAAATGTTGCTTTTTAAAACCTGCCCTACAGACAACAGAGAGACTGAGATGATGGGAAAGATGAAGGGAAGAAAATGTAGGGCTTTTATGCAACCAGTGCATAAGTAGGTACGAGGCACATGATACAGGGGCTTACGAGCTCAAAGCCAATAAGAGAGAATGTGAGACTACGTCCAAATAAGTGCCAAGATTGAAGCACACTCCCACTCCTCAAGTCACTGAGCCACGTGGACATGAATTTACAGTATTTACACAACCACTGGGAGTAGGAGGAGAGGGGAAGAGGGGACAAAGAGAAGAAAAAGCCTTTGTTTATTAGAGGGTTTAGTACGAATTCACTCTCCTCCCTTTCCTGCTTGTAGCTTTGTCCTGTTTCCCTTCTGTCCTCGAGAAAAAAAGAAGTTCAATGTAAAAGGGAATAAGAAGATCAGAGAGTCATGTTGATGATATTTGATGACCTGAACAGAGGAAGCAGTTTGTGACTTAATACACCACAACAGTAGAGGAGAGTCTACTGTGCGGGTTTGATCAAGTAAAGTTTCAATGACCACATGTTTCAATGACATCTATTTAATTACAGAACAAGGCTCTCGGTTTTTAAATGCTCGAATGCATAAAAAATGAGCTCAGTGTATTTAACACATTGATCTGTAGCCCCAAGTGTGAATTTGGTGAAGAAATACTTCAAGGATTTTAAGTATGGTCTGAAGAGAAAGGAGATATTAGGGACACGTTCGGTGAGGTAATGTTGCTTTAATGGGTCAAGAAGTCCTGATGATGGAATGGTGGAAAGGGGGGGAATAAAAACATGAGCGAAAACGGAGGGAGAAAGAAAAAGAGGGAGAGAGAGAGACAGAGAAAGAGAGAGAGATGGGAACATTTAGGCAAAGGAAATGAAGGAGGGAGGAGGGAGGACAAAAATGATTGGCTAAGAGAGAAGCCAAGCGTTGATCAACTACAGCTGTGGAGTTGGTGCAGATGAGACTGGGGAGGCAAACAGAGAAAATGAGGGGAAAATGAACACAAATGTATTGAAACGGAGAACGACAATAATGAGAAAATATGATTGCAACAACTTGTAAGGAAGCAGGTGATTGATGGAGATATTTACTCTGGATCTTATACAGCTGAATGTTATTCTTCCACTCTAAATGATCAAATCATGCCCAGAACATCTGGATCCAAATGCACCACTATGAAAGAGAAGAATTATTTTTTCATGAGTAGCAAAAAAAAGAAAGAAAACCAAATCATTTGTTTTTGTGACCTGGGCGGACTGGAATGGCACTGGGAAACTAGTGGAATCACATCAGTGGTTTTCCTTTTCCTTCCCATTTTGCATTCCTACCCTCTGTATCCCATGTCTTTCTGTTCCCACACCCACAATCATGTGATGGCACACATACAACACTGTTTCAGCTTTTACTTTTTCTTTTCCAGTGTTCCTTTCTAGCTCTGCAATGTAAAAAGATAATTTAGAGTAGATTTTTGAGGAAATCTTTGTATTTTCTACCTGAATAGAAAAGAGACAGTGATGCTCCGATCTAACACTGCAAACTATTTTAATGAAATCATAAAATCCATGGAATTTATATTATGCAAGTCTTGTGCTCATTTGTCATAGAGATACACACATACAAGTCAATATCACACTCTCAAATAAAAAATATTACATTTAGAACCTAAAAGGTTCCTCAAAAGAGCTCAATCCAAGCACAACGTCTTAAGCAAGTTCAGAACCTGATTTATCATCTTTCATTTTTTTAATACTGGATAATATCAAACTTTTGCTATGTTTTAAAGCACTATGTTATTACTTGTATTTTGACTGCAATGATTTATATACAGTATATATATTTTTTCTTTTTTTTTTTTTTTTTCTTTCCCCACTGTGGGACAAATAACGGTATATCTTATCTTGATCTTATTTAATATTATTGCACTAACTCAAATACATTATTGTTTCAAATTACATCATTGACTGGTGTGCTGGAGGTCAAAACATTGTGTAATTGTTTAAACTGTGTCTTCAGGACAAAGGAATTTGTGTTTTTCAGCTTTTTAAAACCATGCTAAAATTAATTTTTTGATTTGCTTGTTTTATTAAATTTAAAAGGGAAAAAAATGTTCAGGAAAATATTATAATGAATAACAGGAAATGTTTGTGGATGTCTATCTTCATAAAATTTTACTATAAATGAATAAAATTGTGTATCTTCAAACATTGTCATTCTAAAAAAATCAAATACTTCTGATAGAGGAATAAATAATTTTGGGTTTTGCTGCATTTGGGTTGGTAATGGCACCATGACACCCATTAATTGAATTTTACAAAATTTGAAAATGTACATTAGGAAAAGGGTTTTAAAAAAATAATATGTTTGAATGACAAAGTAGCAAGAATATAAAAACAGATTTATACATCAGTTGCAAATCATAATTATCTTAAACCTAAAAATGTTCCTGCATAAGCCAAAATATTGCAATGTCTAAGTTACAACATACATGTAATCACATGTGTCTATACAACTCATTGTTATTGTGCTATGGGAATAACAGGTCTTTTATATATATATATAACCGGGCATTTTCCTGTGTGGTGGTGTGGCACATGCCTGTGGATTATGGTTGCCATAAACTAGCACTTGTTAAAGGCTGGTCATTCCAAGCATATTCGAAGAATATAGAGTAAACCACCCCAGCCAAATCCACAGTGATCACTGTTGCCCTCACAAGACTTCAGCTGGGTGTGGGCATCTACACTGACACATCAACTCACTCATCGTTCCTTTGCCAACTTTGTTTACTACCATACAATACGAAAGGCAAGCATGCTAATTCAAATGAATCAATGCTATCCATATTTCAAGAAGATCAAGCATTGATTTGGTCGAAGCATTATGAGCTTGTTAATGATTCAATTCAATGAAACGTTTATTATATTTGTCATGTTTGATTGTTGTTTCATGACCTAATAGAGTTATAAGGAATGTTACTTCTACACCATCGCATGCTGTTTTAATGCACTACCACAAAGCCCTCCTCTGTACCAATCATAATGATCAATAATCCTACCAGTATCAAGATGGAAAAAAAAAATGACAGAACTCAAAATGAAACCACAAGCATGTGGTATAAATGTTGACATGCTCATTTTTATTTTTTTATTGATCTAAGACTGGGAATAAAGTGTAGGCTGTCAGTTATAGACGTTAGACCACAGCAGTGTGATGGAATAGATCCAATATCTCACAGAGAGCAGAGTTTTTGGGATCTCTCTCTCTCTCTCTCTCTCTCTCTCACAAGCACACACACACACACACACACACACACACACACACACACACACACACACACACACACACACACACACACACTTTAATTCCCAGGCCTTATTCGTAGGGTCAACTACAAATGTGTCATCATACAGAGGGCTTAACATTCCCACATTGCACAGCGTGTGAGCAAGCCTCAGGGAATAGACATATACATGCACTCTTTTTCTCACACACAGTCGCAGTTTGTTACACTTATTCCATGATTCCATCTCTCCTCACAAAGTTTCAAAATGTTATTTCACACACACACACACACACACACACACACACACACACACACACACACACACACACACACACATATATATGAATAAAGGAGCATCACACCACTGTAGAGTGCAACATTCCTTCAAATTTCTCCAAATGATTTGCAACAGCCTGAATTTAGTGTTGTGATAAATAAGTCATCATTACAGTACAACAAAGAAAGCATTAAAAGACACAATACATAAACAACTACTCCTTGCACCTCACCTTGGTGAGTCTCATGTTGATCCTGTTGCGTGTCCCCTCCCTGTTTAGAGTCCCACTGAGCACCTCTGGCTCCGGCTCGTCCCCGCAGCAATCCGTACACAGGGTGCAACCCATATAACACTGCTCTAATTTAAATATGTTGCACTTTTTATATGCTCAAGATTATATTGCTATTCTACAAATATAAAAAAAAAAAAGTAAAAAAAAAAATGTAATAAAAAAAAAAAGAAGTGCTGTGGACCTTGCTGGTCCCCCTCTCCTTTTCTCTCCTCTTCTATTCCTCTTGCTTGTGTTTTCTTGGCTACACTGGGCAGCTGTTTTTGTCGACTCACTCGAGGCCCTTCCCCTTCTGCATGCTCTCCTTGTAACAAGCACACACTCACACACTCACACCAGATCATACTCGCCCCTCTGTCCATCCTAAAATAACGCTTACATACTGCTGAAAATTACCCTTTCAATCGAATTTCTATCGTCACTCATGCAAACACAAGGTCTAAGTTGAAGTCTGAAGATCATTCATGCACCTACCCCCAATTTTCCTCAACACACACACAAACCATTGTATTCACTCTCTACAGGTATAATACTCGCTTCTCTGACTCTCCAACATGCTTTCTCTAAAATTTGTGCGGTACACCTGGAGTATTATTTAACTGTTCTGACATCCTCCTTCTTATCCCACTGGATTTCTTCCTGTCTTCAACATTTCTCCCATTCCCTGCAAATGTCATTCCTTTCTATTTCCGTTTCTTTTATTACCCTCTCCCTCAATCTGTCTCTCCTCATGCAGGATAGATGTTTCACTCTTTATTTACACAGCGTTCTTTTTTTTTGTGGCGAGGTCAACCGAACAGAGGTGTTTCATAAGACAGAAATGGTAAAGTGGACCGCAACAGCAGTGCTTGGGAAAGAAGGAAAGCCACAGCTCAGGCTCAGCTGGTATGCATGTTGGCAAGCGCCATTACAGAGCTCAGGAAAACACACTTGTGTGTAAGTGAGACTATGAGAGCAAAGTCAACCCTGTGCTGAACCCTCTGGGGCAAAACTGGATTCCTCTGCCGTGGCCTCATAGAGTTGAACACTACAAAAGCAAAGCGCTCATATGTACTGTTTCAGTTGGGCAATCTCCAAATAAGTTTCACATGTTATACGTTTTCATTTGTGTGTGGAAGGGGGAAGCAGCATTTCAAATCGTACCCCACGTTAAGACAAATTCCATTCATGCCTCTCAAGCCCTCTTGCTTGCATCCCTCCCTCTTTTTCCTGTATCCCCTCACTCTCTTTTTTTACTTTTTGCCCCAAGCTGCCTGGCTGCATTCTCAGCTACTTAGTATGATTTTGATACGAAAAAAAAACATCATTTTTGATACTAATTAAGCAAAGAAATCTGAAATGCAGAGCTGGGAATTGCACATAATATGCATTTATATTACCATCAATAATTTAAATTTTTTTTCTGATTTGAGAATATATACCTGAATAAATGAGGTGAATGATAATTGCTAAGTACTTTAATAAGTGTTTTGGAGTTACAGTCGAAAAATATGCGTTTAAATGCTGCTATTCTGAAAAGCCTGATCAATCCTGATCCCCTACTTCTGCGTTTAGTTCTCATAAATTGGAAACCACATGACATGACTACCTAAAGGTATATGAGACTACTGAAGAGGGCTCCACTTAGGAACTATAAATATGGCTTTGGACCACTATTAATATAATTCAGCTATAATGGCATAGAACTACATTTGCAACAATCATTTAAATTATCCATCAGTGAAAAACTTATAACCTCAAGTATAATAAATGAAACCATATCAAATGGATATTTTGTGTCACCCAGATGGATGGGTTCCCTTTTGAGTCAGGTTCTTCTTCAGATTTATTCCTTATATTGTTTCAGGGACTTGTTTTCCATTCCATTGTTGCCTCTGGCATTCTCATAGGGGGAAAAACGGATAAGGATAACCTGAGAGGGACTATGTAAAGAATGAAACTGCTTCATTCATAAAATAAAATAAACATTTGTGACAAATAAAGCTATACAAATAAGTTGAAATTAAATTCTATCCACCACTAGGAATAACTGAGGTCCAAGCACCAAAGGGGCTTAGTCTAACAGGACATCTAACCAAAGTTGAAAGTGTGTTTACGTTTATAACTTTGAACTTTTAAAAATTCCCAAGTCAAGACAAGTTCAATGCAGCCTATGCAGTCAGTGTCCACCATCTTGGATTTTGTCAGGGTAGATTTTCCACAAACTTGGATTTTGTTAAAACTTACTCCTATAAAATTTATCACAATATTTGGCAGACGCCACCTTCAGAGTATTTCTCACAAAAGTTATCAAAATAATTTTTAATACTCCAAACCCTTTGTTTTGCATTTGCATACCAACACAACTCTTGTTCAGAACCATGACCTGAAGCTAGACAACAATTGTCACAGCAGCACCACCTCTAGTAAAATCAGATTTGACACAAATCATCTTGACACCATACTGCCAATTTGTTTATCTAGACCTTTTCTTCTACAATTTTACTGTCTATGGTTAAAACATAAAGCATACACATCACGAGTTGGAAACAACTGTAGTATGTCTGTAAAGGTGTGGTTCACCAAGTCTGGGTGTTTGTTCCCTACAGTTTGCCGCAATATCATGGCTAGGACATCAACAGCAGGTCCTTGAAGTCCTGTAAGGTGTGTGTGGGGCCATAGATATAACTTGTTTGTCAAGCACATCCCACAGATGCTTGATCAGATTAAGATCTGGAAAAAGTCAACACCTTGACCACTTTGTCGTGTTTTACAAACCATTCCTAAACAATCTTTACAGCGTGACAGGGTGCATTTTTTAAAGTAACATGAATGCCAGGACCCAAGGTTTCCCATGAGAACATCACTCAGAGCATCTTGGTTCCACATTTTCCCCAGATAATTAATACACAAGCACCCAGACATGCACATTAAAATAAAAAACTTTATTCATTAGACCTTAAGACCACCTTCTTCCATTGCTCCATGGTTCTCATGCTCACATGTATGTTGTTTAGGCTTTCAGAGGTGGAAGGGCATAGGTGTGTTCTGACCTAAGCCTTTCAGCAATTTGAACTACAGTAGTTATTCTTTAGGTCAGATCATGCTAGCTTTTGATTTCCAGATGCATCATTTAGTCCTGAGTATCCATGACCCTTTCACCAGTTATCCGGCTGTTCTTTCTTGGGCCTCTTAATGCAACATGAAACAAACCCTCAAGATCCGCTGTTTTAGAGATACTCTGCCAAGCCATTACAATTTGTCCCAACTTGCTCTGATTTTTAAGATGAAACATTTTTCCGGCTTATAACACATCAACTTTGAGAACTGACTGTTGCTGCCTCATGTATCTCACCCCTTGACAGGTGGCAATGTAACATAAGATAATATTATTCTAATCACCTGTCAGTGGTTTTAATGTTATTGCTGATTAGTCCATATATTTAAAAGATATAAATGAAGCAGAAAAATGGAAATTAAATAAGGGAAAGTAAAAAGTTGTCAGAAAATAAATAGTAAAGCTGATACCAGACAAATCTACTTAAGTCTAGTAATGAAGTATTTATACTTCATTATTTCCCACCTCTGATGCAGGTGGAAAGTTCATGGAAACAGAACTATGGTCTCACAACATGTGTTCAATGCACGATTTCATGACATGCTCTAGATGTATGATGGTAAAACAAAAATAGTTGCAGGATGACCTGAAAGCAGCAGAAACAATAGTTAGACAGAGAACAAAAAGCAATGAAGTGCACTGCAATTATCTCCATTCCCTCACCCCATAAATCACTAAAAGCATTTAGCCAAATTAGGACTCTTTTTGAACAATGTATTGTGTAAACAAAAATATAATTTGCCAATCTGGCTCCTCATGTTTGGATAAAGAATAACAGACTGTGAAGTATGAAGGTGGAAGCATCATGACATTGGGGTTCCTTAACTTCAAACAGTGCTAGTGCATTACATGGAAGAAAAGAATGAAACGACCATGATGTACCAGAGGAAAATGATATTGCTACCCTGGGGTAATTGAAGATAATATAACAAGAGGAATCGGTAAAAAAAACCCCACAATGCTAATTACTTCTAACCACAGACATCATGAAGCTGTAATTGTCAGAACAAGTACTAATGCTGTACTAAATATTACTGTTAATCTTTGAAGTGAAACTTGATGGCCTATGAAGACATCCAGTAGTGAAAACAAGTGAAAAGTGTTTTTCACCACCTGCAGGCTGACTATGTTGCGAGAATGCAAACTCATCCAGCTGTCAACACTTGAGCACTTTTTGGCAAAGAACACAGACAGCTGTTTCTGCAGACGGCTCTCACTATCTGCCAGTGGTCTGGTGAGGCTTTTAAAGGAAAATTGCAGGAGAACAGGAAGGGTGAAATGTATACTACACATGATTAAATGATAAATTTAATTTGTTATAAGCAGTCAGATAAATTATAGGTCTTTGGAATTACTCTTGTTCCTTTATTGCGGCATGTCTACAATATAAGGGGGAAAAATGCTAATAACCTGAACAACTCCTATAAATAGAAGCAAGGGGAAAAATTCCAAATAAGGACGGATAAATTGAGGTTGAATTCCCACCACAACAGATCCTCATTCCTCATTCTCATTAAAAATAAAAATAACCCTCTTTCAGTGTGGGTGCTTCTGTTTAAAGAAAGCAACCTGCGGTTTAAAAACCAAAACTACACGTGACCCAAGTATGGAACCATGTTGAAATCTACACATTATTTTATTTGAACATTAAATAATTTCAATCATTAGTTCATGCAGTTCAGAAACGCTAAGAAAAGTTAATTTATTGAACATATAGATATTAGATTCCCTGTTTTAATGAAATATCAGGAGTATGCAGTCGCATTGCCTCTCCCCTAAAATGATCATATCGAAGTATATATTGAACATTGTTGCATTCTGACACATAAATAATCCGTAATCTTGCACGTCTATTTCTTTTTTCTTTTTTCTTATTGTGAATACTGTGTAGAATCCAGAACTGTTTCACTGGGGAATTTGTGTACTACTGTGAAATTTAAAACCTTGGCCAATATAACACATTAAAAAAACATAATATTTAACATTTACGGAAGTAACGTAAATAATTAAGTTAGCACATTATGACCTTTTTTCTTGCATTTCCACAGTAACAAGCTGCACATTTTCTCTTTTATTAAGAGGTCCAAAGGAAGCATGGTGCAAAGTATTGCATGGTCCAAGTCGAGGCTGGTCGATTTTTGTCTTTGTAGGCAAACAGTAGTGTTTTAAATCTAATGCAAACAGCTAGAGGAAGCCAGGAGAGGCAATGCAGCAATCCAGTAGTGAGGGAAAACTTAGGGAAGCTGAAAACAACTCTTGCAGCTGCACACTCGATCAGTTGCAGTAGTCAGCAGTGTGGGCAGTAACAAAGTAAATGTAATTTGTTATTGAACTTAAGTAGTTTTTTCACACATCTGTACTTTACTCAAGTATTTCCGTTCGGGGGGACTTTTACTTTAACTTCACTACTTTTCAAAGTCATATAGCTTACTTTTTACTCAACTACATTTCACAAAATCAGTCCTTTTTAATTATGAGTGGATAAAAATGTAACTGGCCAGGCACTTAGTAAGCCACCAATCAGGGTAGAGCATGCTTTAAACTTGTTTTGAAGCCCCTTGGGAGTGGTAGATTTAGGCAAAGGCATCTTCCTGGAAGGTGGCACGGGGCGTCCACCCAAAAAAAAATCTGTTCATTGTTTTTTTTACTGCTAATTTGCACGGTCGTGTCAATTATTATATCATGTCACACATAAAAAACCTGGTCAGGACTCGGAGTGTGCATGCCCCGAGAAGTTCCCTCACTCATAAACTCAGAAAGGAGAGGCGGGGGTTGGGTGACGTCATGTCAGTAAGGAGCGCTGAATCCAATTTAAAATTATAGATGACAAAAAAAGGTCTAAACCCTCGAAAAGAGGAAAGAAATAGGTGGGAAACGTGCAAAAGATGAAGATGTGTATGCAGATCTATCACTCATCTCTTGTTATTATGATAGTATTGGCTAATAACTGTATATCACTTAGGTTATGCTGTGTTATCTGGTATGCTTTTACAGATAAAGCAACATTTCTTTTAGTTTGCATAACATTATAATGCAGTGGTGGGCCTTCAGGGACAGCAAATCCTTCTCTGCTGGCCTAAACACTATCAGAACTATCAATGACCTACATTTACAACCTAAATTCTAATATTTGTTCCATGAAATTGTATTAATTTATTTCCAATAGTTTATTCTTTGCATTTCGTAGCATTTCTCTTGGCTGCACTGCTTCCAGTACGTGTATGTGGATGTCCAATCAGATTTCAGCCTCTATGTGCTGCCATATCAATCTAATCTGCCTAGGGCCTTTACACTTAGTAACACTGGCCAATGTACCTAAGACTATGTTAGCAATAGGTCTGTTTCTTTAACCAGTCAGATTTCATATTCGCCTCCCAGGTCCAGATAGTTAACCCAGAGTAGTGTCAACATTTTTCCATCCTCTGATTGGTTGGTTAGAGGGAAACTGTTAAAGCCAAGTTTTTGTATAGTATTGATGGTTTCTATAATAGCGACGTGATAGTGGTGGTATTAAGAGGTGGATTAAGTCGGGTAAGTCCCCACTGAAGGCCCAGGTACCTAATGCATGGCCCGCCACTGTTATAATGTATAATATGTAGTTTATCATAATGTGTGTAGCAACAAAACAATTACGACTTAACTAGTCTAGTTGGATTGTAGTTAAACAGCACTTATTGGTCTGGTTACCTTTAATTGAGGTGACGTCATGAAGGTTTTCTGTGATTGTTCTGAAAAGGTCCTGAACTGAGTTCAGTAAGGGGAATCTCCAGTACAGCTTAGAGGGCTAATTTTAAAGACATATATTATAAGAATTACAGATGTTGTATGTATCTTATGGCTACAATTAGCCAAGGATTTGTATGATCTGAGAGTTTGATAAATTGTGCAAATTGACGTGTATGTAATTGTGCAATATATGCATTTAGGGTGATATGAAATGGAGCTCTCAGAAATGTAATAAAATTTGTGAATTGTTCTGAGAATATGTTCTTACAAATCCAGTGATGGTAGCTGAAGCAGAGAGGAGCTTTTCAAAGCTGAAACTCATCAACAGGGGAGATGTTGGGTTGTGGCATGGTTCACCAGGGCATCATTTCAGGTAGAACCGCCATTGCTGCTTGGTGGTATCTACTTAGCTTGACCATACAGTTTAGTGTCGGTTTAACAGCAAGCAGAATTTTGAGGTTATTAAATGATGGAAGAACCTCCTGACAGTACCTGTGGCCATATTTACACAATTTTTTTTAAGTCGTTGAAAAGGAGGTTTTAGGCTCATTATTATCATTCCTGAAAAATAAATTATTAAACGCATCTACTTACAGGTATCACTTTTCTCTTTTCTTTCTAACCTTGTGTGATACCTGTAAGTAGATGCGTTTAATATTTTTTTTTTTCCAGGAATGATAATAATCTTTGCTGTCTTAAAGGCAGTTAAATCATAACTGAAAGGCAGGAGGTCTTGTGGGATGGATCATGTTAGAAGAGATAAGATTTAACATGCAGGCAATAATGGCTGGACATGATCATTTATAGACTATTGTTCAAGAATGAAGAGGGAAAAAGTGTTAAGGAAATAATTGAAAAAGTGTAATTGTGTAGGGTAGAGAAAGAGCTAGAAGGATTAAATAGATTGGATTGTGAAGGAGAATGAAGACAGAGATTTTATGATAAAATATTTCCATACTTGTGCATGCAATAGACACAGAAAAACCAAATTCAAGCCTTTGCTACTGTCCCTGGCAGGAGTATAAGAAAAAGCATATGCAGAGGACTGAGTTTGGTCTTAGTCATTGCCAGAAAACATAAAAAATGAGGAAAGGTTCAGCCAAATTAATGTTAGCTCTCTCAGCAGTTCCAGAGCCCATCTACCACCGCTGTTTTGGACTGGAGTGTCTAGTAGATTAAGTTAGAGACTATAGTAGCACTGTGGATTTTCTTGATTAAATATGACTAGACAGTAAATGAAGGTGGTCAGTTGGGTACAATGAGTCTGCCAGGACTTCTATAAACTAAATTCCACCAATCATTTTTTTACATAAAATCAAACACTGTGATTCATCCAGAGACTCACAAGGTTTTTTTTTATTGTAATTTTTATCATGTTTATATTAAGAGTGCACATTTCTTTCTCCCAGAATCCTCATAACATAGACTTGTCCATCACCTTTGTGAAAAAGAAACCAGTATTCATCACTAAAGATCACCTCCCAATTTTGATTTGCTCTCTGGCAAATCTTGTGGAAACCATTTGTATGCAGCTATAAGCTTCTTTTTCCTTCTTAACTTGCAAGCAAACATTCCAGACTCTCTCAGTCCTTGAGGGAAAGATGTTAATAAAGATCTACACTCATACTCACAGGGCTTGTGAATATTCTGCCTCATTTTGCATTATTTTCTAGGCTTCTTCTTAGCTTTCAGCAAATTTGTCATTTTGTCTGTTCAGCAACAAATCACAAGTCAGTGTGAAACTGCTTGTATATTAACGTGAGAGAAACAATGTTTCATTTCACTGTACTGTATGGTTGAAATGACAATAAAAGCTTCTTGACTTGACTTATTAAGTTACACATCATCTACATAGCACATACCTTTCTGTATTACATTGGCCAAATCTGTATACAATGATTATGAAAATCATTTCATTGCTATTGGCCATAAAGTGCATCATTCCTCCACAACAAGTCCCCGGTAGTCACACAAATAAGCCTTCAGAACAAACAAAGCCATTTGCTAAATATTAGAATATTATATTGGTTCAACTGAGAAATTGTCTCCTACTGGCAGTATATATTAATTTTGATTAATCAAGAGATTGTTAGCAATATGTTTACAGCTATTTCTTATAATGTAGATTCCGAGTTTATTGACATTTATTGCTTGCAGCAAACCTGTGTTTGTCCTTAAGCACACGTTTATAAATGTAGCATAGCTAATTAAAGCTAATAGCAACCCGCTTACTCATGAAGCAGTAAAATATTTAGCAGCGTACATTTATGTCAGAAAACCTTAATAAAATCAATAAAAACTCTAGTGAGCAATTGGAAGAGCAATGAAACAGTGCTATAAGGTTTAAGCCATATAAAATGACTACATAAACCCTAAGTACGAAACACTATGGCCTCCCACCTGCTGTTTATACTACATCGTAATCTAAACACCCCTACACAAAGCCATTACTGACACACAGACTCCACTTAAAGCAGTGGTCACCTAGTGCGTAATGTTCTCTGTATTGTCCAGGGTTTGGTTAAATCCCAATATAGCAGTATAATCTTGTGCAAGGACAAAACAATTGTGCCCACATCTAGGGTGTGTGCAAAAAGCACACCAACTTGGCTTGTATATTTCACCATCAGGAAGAGCTAAATGCCACCATGCTCCAAGATTACAAAATCATAAAAAAGAATGTGCTAAAAATATCTAAAAAGAAAATGTTTAAAATAGAGCTGAACAATAATAGGTAGGTTCGGGGAATTATAGAAATGTGACACATGATCGGTCTGTTCAGTCTGTAGTAGCATTGTGGCATTTAACAGCTCTGAGCTCTAAATACAAGTTTTGCGCTCACAGGAGGCCCAAAATGACGCCCATATGTGCAGTGACCCATGTGACCTGTATGATCCTTATGGTTCTCCAATGAATAAAGGGGAATCGGGCTGAAACCAGGAAACCATATTTGCAGGTTTCCTGCAAGTATCTTCTAGTAATATCACCACAATATGCGAGTGTTATTTTACTATGCAAAAATTGAGATATACAGTATAAACAGTACCTTGTGTTTTTTTTTTTTAAATAAACACGTTTTTCTCTATAGAAAGATCTTCTATAGATAGATATTCTCTTATGTTGTGAATCGGATTATTTAAATGATAGCGAATGTCTCAAAAGTCAGCGCGATAAATTAGGGGGAAAAGAAGTGATTAATTCGCACAAGAATAAAAACAAGTCGAAAGACAGAAACGGTCTTTTGGTAGTGGTAGAATCCACCAAAACATGGGAGAAAATCTCAGCAAGACAACGGTGCAGATGCTACTAGAAACATCCTGTGTCAGGCTGATAATATTAGTCAGAGAGTGAAATAACAAACCATTGGAATGGGCTCGATATCAAAGGCTTACTGAAGCCTGCATCTGTATCCAAAATAATCGCAAAAAGAGGACAAAAGTTTTTCTGGTCTGGTCCTATATAGTTATGTACTCTTGGTCCCAGATCTCAGAATAGATGGATGTGGGAGTGAGCAGTAGGAAGATGCTGAGAAAATGTCAGGGTCACACAGTGATGGACAACACACAAGCAGATGTCCAGGCTGGGAACACTGCGTGCCTGTTCTCACTGCTGCCTCCGATGGCCGGGTCTGAGTTCCATCACAGGCTTGAGTGCATGGACATTTATTTATGAACTCCTGCAGCAAATGGGTTCATTTTCCTAGGAATAAATCTATAGAGTGAAACTGTTTATTGACAGCAAAGCACTCAAAATAAACTGATTACTTCGAGCTCAACCATCATATGCTTAAAAAAAAAGGTGTTTATTTTTAGGATATAGTTGTTTTTATGCCCTGAGGTTAAACTGCACATTCCTTATGTCCATTTCGGGTAAACTTGGCCACACAATCTGCTGATTGCAGAAACTACATTCCCATGAAGAGGGACGTGCGGCTTTGGTTGTTTTAATGGGACTCAGAGGTCACAAACGGCACGGAGTCTCCAGTCAGCACCGTATCAAGGAAATACGCATGAGTGTTTACATATGGATGTTGATGCTAACGTTGCCCTGCATTACTATTATTACGTTCCTTCGGGTCACACTGGCAAGTATAAGAACAAGTATACTTTGACCTCAAGTCAAAACACCAGTGCAGCAGACACGTGGCTCTTTATTCATCCTGAAAGCCACATTTTTAATAAAGTGCATGACCTTTTGGCTGTCTGTCTCCTCCAACTCCTGTAGATAAACTGAAAACTTCCTGCCTTTACAGAAAGAAATGGGCCACTGACTTGTTTCAGTTCTTCTGCTTCATGGAATATCAGTTTGCTTGATAATTAAGATATAGACATGCGATTATTTCCTGAATTGGCTGTAGTGAAGTGAAATCTGGTCCATTTGATCTCTGTGGTGTAGATTTCAAAAAAGCAATGTTATGTTTATGACATTTTGTCAGGACACCCTTATCCAAAAAGACTTACAATTATTCCATTTATACAAATGAGCAGTTGAGGATTTCAGGGCCTTGCTCTAGAGCTCAGCATGGGTGGCTTGATACCACTGAACTACCACTTCCCTTCCCTTTTCCCACATGATCTAGAAGATATTTAAAAAATTATTATGTGGACCTCAGTGTAGATATATTGCATATTAAACATACTCAAAGTTTCAAAATAGCAGAAAAGTATGAAACTTTAGACTGCACAATAATGACCATTTTATTAAAACCTTTATTCAGAATGCACACAAACTGGACTGGTTGATTCAAAAAGCAATTTGTCACCAATGTTCAAAAGGATTTGATTAATAGGGAGAATTTTCTAAATGAATAACAAGCTGTTAATTCTTTTAGATAGAAAATATCTGTTCTGAGGGCACAGCTGGCCACAGATGTAGCTCGAAATACATGTCCATAAGAACAGGTCAAACTAGGGGATAATGAAAGGTTACGAGTTGCCAAACTAATATGTGGTCTGTAAATGGCTTTCTTTCTGCCTCGCAGTTAGTACGTCATCCATAATATAAGTCCCATATAATATGCATTAAGACTTGATTTTGCAAGATAAAATGCTGCTGAACAGATCATGCAGGTCCCAAAGTCTCTAGAAGCACAGCATTCGGGCTGTCGTATCAGTAAGAAAACAAAACCAAACAAACGAATGAAAAAAAACAAGCATAAACCCTGAAAAGCAACAAGACACTCGCCTTTGGTATGAACCTACGTTGTGTCATGGCCAGCTTTTTTTTTTTTAACATACTAGTGCTAGAAACATGTGATGTATACTGGAGCAGCCGCAGCAATGGGATCACATTCTCTCATTTTAAACCTTTTTTTACATTTTTTTTTATTAGTTATAATTATCTTAAGACAACTTCCCCTATTCCCTCTTATATTAAAATGAGTCTGGTATTTTTCCCAATCGCATCTGCTCAGTCTTGATGAAGGTGGTTATAAGAGATTGCCATGTGATTTGACTGTTTCTCCAGGTGTTTGCTTCAAGGAAGCAGAGCTGGTTCTTCGCTGCTGCATGGAAAAAGCTGGAAGATTAATTCATAATTTGTTTGTGACCGAATTTCCTGCAGCAAAACTCTCTTTCTCCGTTCTCCTCAGCATCGTCTCCCTGCTCGCCGTCCATTAGTAAGGCTGCGTATTTACTGGCTGAGCTGAATTTCTGCCAAGAGAAAGAAGGTGAGATATAAATGTTAAAAAGTCATCCAAGTGTAAATAAGCAAGTCAAAGATTTAATCACAAGGTCTGCATCATCTGAAGGAAAAGAAAGAAAAATACAACTTCTTTGAAACGAACAGAATGTGTGTACTTTATATGGACATAAGTATTTGGACGCACGTCTTTTTCAACAAAAATATAATTGTTCCCAAACTGTTACCAGGCGCATCCATTTGCAGGATGTCTTTGCATTACATTTTCCTTTCACTTGAACTGGGAGACCCGAACCTGATCCAGCATATCAATGCTCCTGTGCACAACGCCAGCTCCGTGAAGATATATTTTTTTTTACATGGTTTGGAATGGAAGATCTTGAGTGGCCTGCTATAGAGCCCTGAACTCAACCCTAATGAACATCGAATTGGCAGCAGCACAGACCTCATCACCCTTCATCAGTACGTGAATTTTCTGATGCCCTATGGGCTGAATAAGCACAAATCTCCAGAATCACAATCCACCGTAAAGACTGGAGCTTATTATAACAGCAAATCTGGACTTAATGTGGTCAAAAAGCACATATAAATCTTATGTTCAGGGGTCCACAAACATTTGATCATATAGTGTATACTGATGCAGACATTTGGAGCATTGTTTGTACTAAATACCTTTGTGCACGTTGTAATCATTAATATGACTTTGTAAACACATTCTAGCTGATTGTTAAGCATGATATGTAAAATAAGCGATTGGACAATATACAGCTTTTTTTGAAAAAAGTAACACTGAAGCATTGCAGTTTTTTCATATTTAAATTTTCAATGTTTAATCCGTTTTTGCTTCTCCAAACAATCTTTTCATTTTTTAACAGTTGAGCACCTGATCCACATTATCTGTAATATGCCTAGTCAAACTATGACGGTATCGGCGAGGGTGTAGTGATCAGGTCTACTTCACCGCTCCATGCTAGGAATCATCTGGACAGGGTTTTAGATCACGTACGTGCATACCGCGTGTGAAGAATCGTGCGGTATGTGCAGCAAAACCCTCTTTTATACAGACAAGTATTTTGTCTTTTATACCCAGTATGTTTTTAGAAAATATTCTTGGGCAACTATTTTAGTCTATCTTCTCAAGGGACAATATTATAGAAATACTGTCCACCATATACAGCCATTGTTAAAATAACTGGCAACAAAAGTGAGTACATCCTAAGTGATAACAGCTGTATGTTGTTTAACCATACAAAGCCTCATGTCCTTTTCATCATGTTAATGGTTTTGTCTGCTTGTTATAATTTGGTGCTTTGAGTACAATTCTCTCATACTGACTAATAAATGTTCAACATGGCACCTCATAGCAAAAAACTTTCCGAAGATTTAAGAATTAGAATTTTTGCTCTCCACAAAGATAGCTGTGGCTATAAGAAGATCAGCAACACCCTGAAACTGAGTTACAATACAGTGGCCAAGGTCATACAGAGGTTTTCCAAGACAAGTTTCACTCAGAACAGGCCTCGCAAGGGTCAATCAAAGAAGTTGAGTAAGGTGCAGAAGCTTCCTTAAAAAAATTAATTAGTTAAAAAAGAAGACGCGCGAGTGCTGCCAGCTTTGCTTTAGAGGTTGCAGAAGCTCTGCTCAGTCTGTATGCCACACACTGCAACAAGTGGGTTTGCATGGCCATTGTTCAAAAAGGAAGCCTCGTCTGAAGCTGGCTCAAAGAACGGTTTGCATGAACAAAAAGTGCATAAATTACTGGAACCATGTCCTGTGGCAAACAAGATAAACTTCTTCAGCTCAGATCGTGTCCAGCATGTACCAAGAAAATTGTGTTTTGACTTGTTGGCCCAAGACAACAAACAGCTAAAAACTTCTGCTCAACACTCCAGCTCCATTCTCCCTGACTGCTAAAGACTAAAACTTCTATGATGAAAAGACTTTAAAATCTACCAGATCTTCCCCCTTAGCCCAACTCCTACTCTACACAATCAGCTTTCCCCTTCTCTATCCCAAACACATTTTTCCAAACTATCAATAGAGGAGATCCTGCAAGTAGCCTTTTCCAGCAAACCCACCACCTGCCCAATGGATTCAACACTTTCCAGACCATCTCTACAGATTTCCCCCTTCATCACCATCAAATGGCTTTATTACATCTGCTCATGTTGCTGTTAAAATCAAGAGCGCAAGGGTTATTCCCAATCTAAAGAAACTCACCGTGGATTCCTCAGACATCAGCAATAACCGGCAGGTATCACCCTCTTTCATTCCTAACTGCTCTGACATAATCAACACACTCACTCTCACTCCCCCTCTCAAAGAACATGCAAGGTCCCAACCAGTCTGGCTTCATAGCAGGACATTTCACTGCCTTTTTCACAGTTACTGGGAAGATTTGTGATGTTTCCGCTCAGATCCCAGCATGTCTGGTGGAACTCATCATGTATGGCAGCTGATTATCTGAATATCATAATCCTAACGAACTGCAATAACTGAACTGCTGTTCCTCCCAGTTAATCAGTCATCATGTCAATATCTTGTGATCTCTATGGACAACTCTCTAACTTCGTTTTACAGCATTCCAGCTATCTCAAGACTGTCCTACTGTAACTTACTCCTGGCAGGTGAGCTTTACAAAGGGCATTTGACCTCTGCAAATGAACTAGAATGCAGCTGCATGACTTGTGGGAGAACATTGAAAACATTTACGCTTCCTTCACTGGCTTCCTGTTGCTGCCCACATTATGCTAAAGGGAAAGTTTGCTTCTAATCTCATACCTAAAGAACTGTGTGTATTTCACAAAATCTAATAATTTGGGGCTTGGCAGCAAATTCTGTTTAATTTGTATAGTTTACAATTTCAAGAATTTTGAAATAAGTTGTAAAAAAAAATGATTTTGACAGAAGATGATTTATTGTAGCCATGTCTTCTTTTTAAAAGAGCAGGATAAACAACACAAAATGCAATCACATCTTTTTTCAGTATATTTGGCGGACCCAGCGGCAAAAAAAAAATCTAAGGTCATTAAACAGGAGGTCACACCCAGAGAAAGTGCCTTAGTGCTCTGTCACTCACAGGACTGGGAGATTCCTCAAATTTCTTTGGCTCTGGTGCTGGTCTGAGATCTCGGTCTCTTCTCGCGTCCATTCTATAAGCAACGTAAAACAGACTGAAACAGCAGTCCCTGGCGTGCATGTACAGCCACACTTATTCTAAAGGCTGAGAAAAAAGAGCTTTTTCAGAGCTTTACATGACATACTGTACTGAAGGTTAAGTGGTTCAATGTTGGTCAGAGATTTTAGATGTATTTATTTCTTTATTTTTTACGTTACTTGGGAGCAGTACATGATGCAGAACAATCAGATAGTGCTGGTCATGTAGACAAAAAGATTACATGGCATGGTCAAGAGCAAAAAGCGAGCCATTTTGCAAGTATTTATTTTATGATTTTAAAGTAGCTGAAATGGACTTTAGTTCAAGCTTTTTCTATTCTACTTAAGAAAGGCTAACCTGTCCGTTTCCTTGCGCCGGTTTCTCCCTGCTGCAGGAGCTGTAGCTCCGCCGCGGCCCCGACGTGGACCATCACCCCTGTTCTCATCTGCAACAAAAGTTGCGTGTGCAGTTAGACAGTTATGCAATTACCCAAATAGAGGGCTGCACTAATGTCTAAGCACTAATATACTGCTACTGCTAAAACTATATATAGGTAGAGCAGGTGCATTTTCTCTTCATCCTGTGGAAATGTTGGTGTTCAGAACATACTGTGATAAAGGTCACATGTTTCGGTATCACACTACAGGACACACATCCATTCTTTCTGTCCAATCGTTTCTAGCTGAGATGGTTTGCAGACATGATGCATGCATGCAAGAACATAAGGTGTACTAACCACCTGGCAACACATGCCACTTGAATTGAAACCAATGAATCGAATGGAAAATCGCAGCTTTAGCCTGATTCTGAAAAGTATCATTAACTTGCTGGCTACCATATGCTGTATTCTAGTAACAAAAAAAAAAGAAAAAGAAAAAAAAGACTTGCAAGAGAAGAGCTCTACATTACACAGTATACACATTGCCAAAATTCATGAGTTTCCTCAAGTAAGATATCGAGCATGTATAAACAGCTGGTTTGTGACACGTCAGTGCCCGCATTATATAACCTCATGAAGAAGAGGGATGAACATGCATACAAGCCAGTTAGAGTCATGACTGCAACTCAAACAAACCAGAGCTCCTTTTCGAATAAAAAATAATTATATGCAAGTGCTGATTAAAATGGAGGTTTTTATAAAGCAAGTGGAAAATTTACAGCCACGTCCTCCCCAATAATGTTTCAATAGAGTACTAGTTGAAATTAGACCTGCGACAACTAATCGATAATAACTGCTAATAAAATTCGTTGTCAACGAATGCCGTTATCAATTAGCTGGGCTGCTCAAGTTAACGATTGGTGTGATGGTAAGATCACACAGATGATTGCGAAAATGGCGGACAGTACAGGGTCCCGAGTCATCCAAGGTATTGGGAGCATTTTATATTAAACGCAACTGAAACGCAAAGAAAACTGTACCTGGAATGTAATGCAAAGCGGATGTAGGTACCACAGTGATGCACGAGCACATGAAAAGAAAACACACTGGAGTCACGAAACATCAGCACGGTGGGCAAAAACTGTAGAATCCTCATCATGTGAAAATGGTGGAGTTTAATGAAGTGCTATTACACAACTGTTTGTATCTTTGGGACAGTCGCACTGGATCTGTTCTGTCGTGACCCGTGAGCATCAGGTGGGTTAGGGCACTATGTCACCTCGCTCGAGACATAACGATGGATTCAAATAAAACAAACACAATCAAAATGCAGAAGCAGTAAACTTATACTTTTTTAGTCACTGTTGTGGATTTCAGCGAATGGTTACGCATTTGTACACCCGGGACATCCTTTTTATTTTTTAACCAGGCCTGTCAGCTTGCCGCGTTTCTCCGTTTCATTCTCTTTTTATCTCATTTGTCTGCTACAACAGTAACGTCTGTTTTTTAAACGTGATTTATTGCGACTTTATGTTCAAATGCTTGTTTTCAATGTTTGTATATTTAATTTATAAATATATCATTTAATTATTATACAAAATTAAATTGAGTATATATTCTAAATGCTTATATTTTCACAAATGAACAAAATATATATATTTTATTGTAAAAAAACAACAGTGTATTATATTTTATATAGGGTTTTTTTTTAATGGTTGTCATCTGCAAAAAACAATACAAATGTTGATTTACAAATTGCTTCTCCTTGCATACTCAAATGCTGTAAACAAAGAAACAACCAAGCATGAGTGAATTTGCTTAAAAGAGAAATCCCCCATGCAGTCCTGGACAAGCAGCAACTATAAGCTTTAAAATGTCAAAATTAAAGATAGTTATACTATAAATGCTTTTGCATTTTTTAAGCATAACGTTATACATAAATAACATCTATTGCATCAAGCATGCAATAGTTTCGCAATAATTAGTTTCTCCAAAAGAACAAACAAAAAACAAGTACAATATTTGCACAACATAAGAGCAAACATTATTATTGTTATTTGGTCCCAAAAAAATAAAGGGGTCTGCAATTGATCGAATCTGTGCACAGATACCTAAAAACGTAAGATATTGACACTTGTATAATCGATACTGTGCATCATGCCAATCTCTATCTACACTATATACACAAAGGAAACTTTCCATCAGATCCCTTTCTACAGCACAATTATTTGGTGTTCCTCTTCAGCCTTTGAGTATTTGCACAGCAAATGCACAGCAAGAGAAACGGTCTTATGTAATCGGGATGAAAAGCATTCTCTGCCTGGCTGGCATTTAGGCTTGTCGGTGCAGTGTTTGGGAACATGACAGTGGCCTTCATTTGTTGGGGACTTCAACTGAAAGATATGTCAAAGGTCTATGAATTTTAGGCTGTATATGAGATTGTTAATAAACACACTCTTTGCACCCATTGATCAAGTAAGAATATTTCTCTAACAACAAAAAATAAAAAAAAAACCCAGCGAATTCCGTAAGCCACATCCACACTCTGTCAGCCACAGTACACGATCCTGTACGAGGTTTCTGCAGGCTGATGCTAATCGAAATCTAACCATGCATGTACAAATATCCACATCAAACATGTCAGATTCAAGGCCACTGGTCCGATTCTGGCTTGCGGATCGAATATATCCAGCCCGCAAGGTAATATTATATTTCTATTATAAATGGCAAAGTTTGACTCTGGGCACTTTTGACTCATTCCATGTTTTATCCCTGAAACGTTGCCTCATCTCCGCCTACACGCTGCTTGAGCGCTCTGCAAGGTTGCAAAAGCACTCTATGCATAAGAGCAGAATGTACCGTTTTATTTTCTCACTTTATTCTGTATCCTGTTTGTCTTTAGTTCATTAAATGTTGACAGTGTTTGGCCCTTTACTTAGACCCAGTATTAAATTTTGGCCCCCTCTATGGCCGAGTTCGACACCATTGATCCACAATTTCTATATTTCGACAACAAACACTTTCCACCCTCTTCACCTAAGGATAAGGATCAATGTTTGACAAATCAGCCAGAACCTGGAATATTGACTGGAATTATGTTCGTTACTTTCAAGACTCAACGGATGACATTTCACATTTATTTCCATCCATTTTATTTCTACACTTATTTACACCAGTGAGATAGAAAAGTGGATAATATAATAAAATAGAATATACACAATATTACCCATTACACTGTTACCTTAAATTACTAATCATTACAACACATCATAACACAAAGAACTGATATATATATTTTTAATCTTACACTGTTCCTGGTTATTAATATTAAATGCTTTTCCTACAGTCAGTAATTTAAAAAACACTTAAATCTCAAAAAGGTCTGTTTTTGTATCAATCGTCAAAATATTTTTAAACTGGTTAATAATAAAACATTTGACTGTGTTATTCACACCAATGACAGAAGGTTTTTAAAGAGAGTTTTACAGTCTGTTTAATACTGCAGTACATGAACTCACCAAACATTACAGTTTAACAGGAAACCAGATGGATAGAAGTTTTGGCTCTGATTTTTATCATCCAGATGTACATTAAATACACAAAAAGCGAAAGGTAGTGTGTAAGTGGGGCAAATAATGATGACTAGTCCCTGAGACTCTGCACACTGGTGTGATTGAGCCAGTTTTAATTTATATAACCAGAAGCTGAGTTGATAGCATGGTCCCACAAGAATGCTCCAAAAGTCACTAGATATGTCTAGACCTTTTTTAATTAGGGTGCTAAAACCTCCAAAATACAGCAAAATAATCCCACCCCAGATGTATTCCCCCTGCACTGTCATAATAACCTTCATTTTTCTCTGAATGCTTTCTTTGAGATTGTGGCTCAAGTCTGTGGGAATTTGTGCTCATTCAGCCACGTGAGCATTAGTGAAGTCAGGTGGTGATGTGTGATGAGAATCTCTGGGGTGCAGTTAGCGTTTTAGTTTATCCCAAAGATGTGCATTAGGGTTTGAGGTCAGGTTTATTAGGGTTTGAAACAATGTCTTCATGGCCTCTAGAGCATACAAAGGCATTCTACACATTCATGTGCCTCAAACTTTGTGGCAGTAGTTTGAGAGAAGGCCCACATATCAGTGTGATGGTCAAGCGTTATGACCATTTAAAGGTTAATTATCATCCGTAATGTTCTCTTTTATGTCAACCAGTCAACAATTTTCCTCAAAACACCTGATCTTACCTTTAACTTTCTGGGGAACTCGATCATCAGTTGAGCTTG
Organism: Silurus meridionalis; assembly: GCF_014805685.1. Taxonomy (NCBI): domain Eukaryota; kingdom Metazoa; phylum Chordata; class Actinopteri; order Siluriformes; family Siluridae; genus Silurus; species Silurus meridionalis. The sequence goes on along the minus strand of NC_060899.1, from coordinate 5,867,949 downwards.
TAGAGCTGAAATCAGACCGAACCAAAATGACAGCAGTCATTACAAATATCCTACAAAATATTATCAAGAAAATAATTAAATTTGTTTTCAATATATAGCCCCCAAACGATTAGATAATTAGAATTATTTTGCTTGTTGCTTGTGATAACACATAAACCGTTACTGTAACCTTTAACTTGGCACTTTAAATGAGTGCTAGGTCATGAAAAATTTCAAAAATATTTTCTGGAATCAAAAACACAAGCAGGTGTACTGAGTTTTTTGGACTCTGACCTTTTGGGAGGACCAGATTTCAGCTCGTTCTCGGCAGAGCCACTGCTCAAGGCACCTCTCTTTGCCCAGGCATTCTCTTTAGGGGGCGGGGCTGGAACCACCTTCAGGGGAAGCCCATCCTGCCTGGACGATGAGGGAGAGGGTGGCTCATCGTCACGGCTGCTAAAAACCTCGTTCTCCAAAGAGCGCTCGCTTTCTCGCCGTCTTGAACCTACAAAAAGGAGGAGCGCGTTTCATTCTGATTAATAATATTGCACGATCAAATCAATTGTGGTGATAAACCAAGATGTACCTCTGCTAGTGCTGTTTCCTGGTTGCGATGATTCGCTTCCTGTTCGTGAGCGCTCTGTTGCCTGGTCCTCACTTCGCCAACTGGGATGCCTAAATGCATAAAAAAAAGAAAAGGGGACTGAATTTCTTTTTTTCCCCTATATTTTGATTTTATATGCTTCTCAAAGACATTAGGTTTTTGAAAATATAAAAAGGATAAAGATCGGAATACACAGGTTTATATATGACGGCTAACTTTACTGAAAATAAACTATTAAGTCCACAAAACAATTTCATTCCATGTAATCGTCTCACATCCATACAGTAGGTGCAGACAAACCATGGCCAGCAGTGCAATATCTCAGCAATTTACATTCTGGACATCCAGTATTTATATTTCACAAAAAGACTTTGATATATCAGGAAAAAATAGCTACATTTTGCAGCACATGAGCTCATGTGAAGGTGTCCAACACTGTTAAGCCCACTAACACAATACTGCCATCTACTGGATATATTTTGTATTAGAAAAATGAAAACAGCTCAGTGTTTTCAACCTGAACTGTCCAACACTCTCTATCATAATAAATCACAAAAATGTCAGCACTGCTAAATATCTACTATTAAACTTTAAATGCAATGCATATAATCAAAGCAAGGAGCTTTGGGTAAAGGCGCTTCGGGTAATGTAGCTTCGGCAAAGGGCATCTAGATCTGATGCATGAGGTCGACTGATTGATCGGTTTTCCCGTTTAATCGGCACCGCTAGTTGGTTGCTGGAATTATCTGCAAAAACTCATACCGAAAGTTTTTCCGGGTTGCGTTTGTTGAGCAGGTCGGCTGTCATAATACAGGAAGCGCCTTCTAGAGGCGAATCACTGACACCACATGCTGTTGAAGTTTATTATTATTATTATTATTATTCCATCTGGATGTAACTGATTTTATTTATTTAAAGTGTTACTTTTTGTTTCAGTTTAAATGCATGTCTTAATTTACTCAATATTTATTCATAACATTTACATTTATTTGATTTAGCACATTTTTAATGATTCAGTACTTTTTTGTTGTTTTTGTTCAGTACTATTTTACATTGAGTGTTACATTTGTTTTAATCGGTTGATTAATTGGTTATATATTTTTTTTAGAATTGATCATGTTTTGAGAGCAAAGGGCGCGCCCTACCCAGTGTTAGTACAGTGTTCCAAATAAAAGGCTCAGTTAGTTAACATCTATCTGCTTCCCAAATAGAGTAGTTACAATCTCCTGACCTTTATCCACTCACAACCGCGCCTAGTAATAGTGATTATATATTGATTCCTTCATGATTTTGTATACAGTGCATCTGGAAAGTATTCACAGCGCTTCACTTTTTCCCCATTTTATGTTACAGCCTCATTCCAAAATGTATATTCATTATTTATCAAAAATTTTACAAACAAAACCCAATAATGACAATGTGAAAGAAGTTTGCTTGAAATCTTTGCAAATTTATTTAAAAAAAATAAAATAAATAAATAAATAAATAAATAAAAATCACATGTACATAAATATTCACAGCCTTTGCCATGCCACTGAGCTCAGGTGCATCCTGTTTCCACTGGATCATACTTGAGATGTTTCTACACTTGTTTGGAGTCCACCTGTGGTAAATACAGTTGATTGGACATGACTTGTAAACGCACACACACCTTTCTATATGAGGCCCCACAGTTAACAGTGCATGTCAGATTACAAACCAAGCCATGAAGTCCAAGGAATTGTCTGTAGACCTGAGACAGGATTGTATCAAGGCACAGATCAGGAGATTTCCACAGCAATAAAGGTCCAAATGAGCTTCCATCATGAAGGTCCCAGTGGCCTCCATCATCTGCAAATGGAAGAACTAGCCGCCCGGCCAGACTGAGCAATCGGGGGGAGAAGGGCCTTAGTCAGGGTGGTGACCAAGATCCTGATGGTCACTCTGTAAAAGCTCCAGCATTTTTTCTGTGGAGAGAGGAGAACCATCCAGAAAAACAACAATCTCTGCAGCCATCTACCAATCAGGCCTGTATGGTAGAGTGGCCAGACGGAAGCCACTCTTCAGTAAAAGGCACATGACGGCCCATCTGTAGTTTGTCAAAAGGCACCTAAAGGACTCTCAGGCCAATACCATCCCTACAGTGAAGCATGGTGGTGGTAGCATCATGCTGTGGATCCAGCCCAGACTTGAACATCTCGAGAGATCTGAAAATGTGCACAGACGCTCCCCATCCAACCTGATGGAGCTTGAGAGGTTCTGTAAAAAAAAAATGCTAAAAATAGGTGTGCCAAGCCTGTAGCATCATCATCAAAGACTTGAGGTTGTAATTGGGGCCAAAAGGTGCTTTAACAAAGTATTGAGCAAAGGCTGCTATACTTATGTACATGTGATTTGTTTTCAGGTTATGGGGTATTGTTTGTAGAATTTTGAAGAACATAATGAAATGTATTAATTTTGAAATAAGGCTGTAACATAAAATGAGGAAAAAGTGAAGCGCAGTGAATACTTTCCGGATTCACTGTATTAATAAATAATCCTGAATGCTCTTGTACACCGACCAGACATAACATTAAGATATGTCACACTGAAAAAGTGAATCATCATCTTTCGGCTTCTCCCATTAGGGGTCACCACAGCGGATCATTGGACTCCATACCCCCCTGTCCACTACATCTGCCTCTTTCACCCCAACTACCTGCATATCTTCCCTCACCACATCCATAAACTTTCTCTTTGGCCTTCTTCTTTACCTCCTGCCTGGTGGCTCCATCCTCAGCATTCTCCTACTGTTATACCCCATGTCCCTCCTCTGTCCAAACCATCTCAATCTTGCCTCCCTCACCTTGTCTCCAGAACATCCTAAATACATGGTCCCTCTAATAAACTCATTTCTAATCCTGTCCATCCTCGTCACTCCCAATAAAAACCTCAACATCTTCAGCTCTGCTACCTCCAGCTCCAGCCTTTTACTCAATGCCACTGTCTCTAACCTATACATCATCACAGGTCTCACACCACAGTCCTATAAACTTTAACTTTCCATCTTGCAGATACTCTTCTATCACAAATCACTCCTGTCACTCTTCTCCTCCCACTCCACCCTGCCTGCACTCTTTTCTTCACTTCTCTAACAAGCTAATTACTTTGCACTGTTGACCCCAGGTACCTGAACTCTCCCAACTTCTCCAACTCTTCTCCCTGTGGTGAAGTGATTAACACATGAATATCTCTTCATCAGGTCACCTGTTAGTGTGTGGGGTATATTAGGCAGCAAGAGAACATTTTGTCCTCAAAGTTGATGTGTCAGAAGCAGAAACAATGGACAAGCATAAGGATTTGAGTGAGTTTGACAAGGGTCAAATTGTGACGTCTAGACGACTGGATTAGAACATCTCCAAAACTGCAGCTCTTTTGGGATGTTCCTGGTCTGCAGTGGTCAGTATCTATCAAAAGTGCTCTAAAAAAGGAACAGTGGTGAACCGGCTTTAGGAACATGGACAGATGAGGTTCACTGATGCAGGTGGGGAGCGAAGGCTGGTCCTTGTGGTCCGATCCAACAGATGATCTACTGTAGCTCAAACTGCTGAAGAAGTTAATGCTGTTAATGCTCCATGAGTCAGGACTGTTTTTGCAGCAAAAGGGGACCAACAGAATGTTAGGCAGGTGGTCATTATGTTATGCTTGGTCATTGTATATTCAAAAAAAATGTTCCCCCAGTTCATGTAGTACATGTAAAAAACCTTAATTGGATTTGTGGTTTACCTCTCTCTAGGCTTGCGTTCAGGTCCTCTCCCCTTGTCCTCCTCCAGCTGTCTCTGCAGCCTCTCCTGCTCTTTCTTAAGTCTCTCCTCTACCTCCCGCTCCTTAGAAGCCGTATCTACTGGTTTGGCCCCTCCGAAGATGGAAGCTGATCGACTAGAGGCTGTCGAATGAGTGCTGCTCTTGTCCTCCTCCTTTGGAACGCTGCGCGGCTTCAGGTTCAACTTGGGCCTCTGGGTAGGGCCTGAGCAAATAAAGCCAAAACTTGATTCTCAGTAAGACACAACCTTCTAGGGGCATGATCAAAGACATACCATCCAACAGTCAGGCTCTGATCACAGACGGATACGATGTGTAAATTGGTACAACAGATCTGCAGCTCCAGTATTATAATTGCAGAGCAACAGTATCTATGGGGAGGGTACCCAAAAAACAGCTAATCAAAAAAGGAAGAGGATAAAGCAGACAGACTGCATAAATCCAACTGGATGTAAACTATCATCAGCATACAGAAAATGCAGACAACCCACTCTTGTAAGCCTTAGGTTCTTTTACCATGTTTATATGTTTGAGCTATAGCAATATTGACAATTGCTGAGATGCAAGGTTTACCTCTGTCCTCACGTTTCTCATATCGGTCTTCGCGGTCACCATAGCGATCTCCATACCGATCCCCCCGATCACTCCTATCACCACGATCTCCCCGATCGCCGCTACCACGATAGTCATCCCGCCGATCATCATAATCACGCCGGAAGCCACTGCCGAAAGGACGACGACCTCCACCACGAGAGTCATAACCTAAAACATAGATGCTGCTAAACTTATAACTGTATGTATGGCATGCTGTTGCTTATAACATCATAGTTCCAGAATGATAAAAAAAATAAAAAATAAAACTATTGCAAAAGTTTTCCTCTATAGCAATGAAATGCTTAGGGGATTAAAATTCAATATTATTATTATTTTTTCTACTTTTCCCAAGATATTGTTCACAAAAAAAAAAAAAAAAAAAAGTGTGTCAAGTGCAGTCAAGAGTAAAATGCAACCTAAGCAGGCATTGAAGGATGAAAAGGTCTGAAAATGCTAAATATAACAGAGAACATGGATGAACAAACAATTTGCCCAGGTGTGCAAGAGCAGCACATGTCAGCTACAAATATGTACATATGCTGGAAAGGAACCATGGTATAATCAAGATATGACATATGAACATAAATATGGCAAAGGTGATTTATTTGTCTAGTTTTCTGACAGAATGTTATTTCCAATCTGTCCCTGTTTAAAGATCCACAAATCAAACATGGACCACACTTTACTGTTTTGTTATAGAAAGTCGATAATAAAGAGCTGGTAACCAGGACATGTATTGAGGTTCCACCTCTATCATAGTCTCTGCGGTCCCGGTCATCATAGCGATCCCGGTATCTGTCTCTACCACTGTCGTAGCGGTCGTTGTCCCGTCGTGGTCCATCGCGGTATCTGTCCGAGTCGTACCGATCTCGGGATCCTAAAATTCAGAAAGAAGCGGTTTCCTTCACAATATTGATACTTATAACAAGAAAAATGACAAATAGATCTGAACTACAGAACTGTACAGAACTCATTAGCCAAGTGAACGAGATTGCTCACGTTCTCCATACGAATCGTCTCGGCGTGGTCCTTCATCCGTGTCGCCACTTGGCCTTGCTCTCCAGTCTGAGTCAGTTTTGTCAGGTCCCATGTCGCTGCTACGATTACGGTCTCGACCCGACATTGAACGATCATCCCTCTCTGAAAAGCATTTATACTTTTATTAAAACGGCTATTTACTTTAAATAGAGCTAGAGTTGTAGGTCATTAAGCTTCATAATAAAATCCAACAAAAATGCTAAGTTTGACATTTGAAAACAATTATGATGACATTAGAAAAAAAAAAAAATCATTCTGAATAAATCGTCCATTGAGTAGACATGTGGACACCTTTCTCATTAGACTGATCTGCAATGTCCACCCGAATCCGACGATTCCCCAAGTTCTATAAAAGCAACATATGGATAATAAATTATAGTTGCAATCCCAGGACAACAAAACTTTTTTTTGTTGACTTTGCATAGAAATACAGTATGGTGCAAATAATTTACTTACATTTAAACCAATATTAATTTCAGCCACAATTATTTATTTTTTGTTCTTAAGATCACTTCAAGCATTCAAAAAAGAATCAAGTAATTATTGGGTCCAGCACAATATTATATAGTTTCACCTCTTCATTGAGACTGAGTGCTTGCAGCAGAGACTCCACATCATCAAACTCTGCATAGCCAAAGCCTTTCAGTCGCTCCGGATTACTGGGTTCTCGTGGGAGACGCACTGCACTGATCTACAGGAAGAGAACAGAGTCATTAAAACTATACCTACCCTGTGAGCCATACACTGATGGCAATATTTACTTATTTAAACATAGAACTTCAGCATGTCACCAATTTCCCCATATACCACTTGTGTTTAAGTGTCATCTAGTCCTTCATGAATGCAGCAGAATATCTTGGACAAAAGTCATTATTTCTACATGCCAAAAACAACACTATAAGCATTTACTGTTATTTTAGTATATTGAATGGTAATGGGGTGGATGAGGGTTAAAATGTCCCTGTACACCTTAGAACCATGAACTTTCAGATACCACGTCTCAGTACATTTTAGTATTTTATAAGTCATCAGGTAATAAGCAAAGCTGAACTAGTATAAACTGTTTAGAGGAAACACATTAAAATGTGCAGGACAAGAGAGAGACACTGCTCGAGAATACAAATGAATGATGTTTTCTAGGTTTCCACTGTACATATACGTATGGTGTACATAACATTAACGATGTCTACACTATAAACATGCCTATAGGGCACCATATAATCAGAGTGCATGCTCACAACCTGGCCAAGAGATGAATGGAAAATAACGTGTGTGACAAAGAACAAACGTTTCTCAGTACAATTATGAGCTGAAAAATGTGAACCATAACTTTCAAGTGTTTGCATATCAAAATATATCAAATGTTTAATCTTGGACATGGTCTCAAATCAGCTTTACACAGATAATGCGATAATAAAGAATGAGAAGGTTCTTTATAATACGTTCCTGAAGGAATTCAGATTGTAACTATGTCGCACGTAAAAAGAATTCCATTTAGTACATGTGTACCGAACCGAAAGTGTGTGTATTAGCGTTGTCGCATACAATATGCAAGTCCTTATATATGCTTCCATTTAGACAACGTCTTTTCAGGAATGTCTTGGTATAGGGGTGCATTAATGACATTCCATAACTTCAGTGATGCAGGCTTTAGAACAGAGAGCTGATGAAAGTGAAGGTGGAGGGTCTCTCACCTCTTTAATCTGGAGGACAGCCATGGTTTCCAAAAACAATTTTACATTTCAATTCATCTAACCACAGAAGAGTTTTCCCACTTTGTCTCAGTCCATTTAAAATGTTTTGGCCCAAACAATGACTTTGGCATTTCTGTATTGTGTCGACATACAGCTTCTCAGAATTATATAGCTTTAACTTGCCCTTTTTCCACCTGCGTCCCTTTCTCACAGACATTCCTCTAAATTCCCAAAATATTTTTAATATTATGTACTGTAGATAATGAGATATTCAAAACATTCACAATGTTGTGTTGAGGAACATTATTTGGAAATTGTAATGATCTATAGATTGGAATTTTATTTTCTGCCCATCTTTACTTCTGAGAGACTCTGCCCTTTTTAAGATTACTTTTTTTTATACCCAATCATGTTACTGATCTGTTGCCAATTAACATAAATTAGTTGCAAAAATGTTCATTTAGCTGTTTATATATGTTTATATTTTTTTTCCAGCCTTTTGTTGTCCCGACTTCAACTTTCATGAGATGTGAAAAACATCAAATTGAAAATGACCTTATATTTTCGTTAAAATTGTACATTTGACAATGGTTTTCAAGGTTGTATTGTGAAAAGAAAATACACTTTTTAATTTATACATTTAAAAATTTCAAATATATACAATGGATTACAACCAGCCTTAACTTACATAAACCTGTTTCAACATCAGAATGCATTAGCATTAGAACTGATGCACTGAACATAAAAGCTCAATTTTTTCATTGGAAATGTGAGTTCCAGGGTTTTAAGATGAAAGAAAACTGAGCAAATTGAAAATTTATTATATATAAAAAAAAACAAAAAAAAAACAAACAAAAAAAACCAATATTGACTTACACTGAGACCGTGAAAAAAGCTCTTGATAGAGTCCTCGGTCACGTCATAAGGCAGGTTGCCCAGGAAGGCAGTGTATGGTGGGCAACGTGGCAAACGCGAGCGGTCAATGTTAGGCTCACGAGCAGCACGGGGTGCCGTGGGCAGGATTGAGCGATCGATGGGTGGCGCACGATACACATCTTCCTCCGTGTGCCAGGAGGTAGTAACTGCCAGAAAGAGAGCCAGAGATAAATCTAATCCTCCATTAAAACCTGAAATCCACATCTTTACACAATGAACTTGGAATTATTCTTCAGGTAAGTATTTATTACACAAGTATTAAACCATGTAGCCATAGTCCGTACCAGAACCAGAATACAGGTAGTCGTCGACTTACGACCACGATTGGTCGTAAGTAGAGTAGGCTATATGTACAGTACTGTAAAATGATGCCGGAAGCTGGTACGCACTGATTGTGGTCGTAAAGTCGAATGGTCATAAGTTGCATAGGTCGTAAGTTGACGTCTACCTGTATTTGGTCATATTACTTTTATCTTAGTCATACTAAGAAACATTGGGCTTTATTTTCATTGATTATAAAATACTACCAAAGATTTATTTATTTATTTATTTTCGTATATTACAAACTACCAAAGTCAGAAAGACAAAGGTCCTTTGTCAGAATCCAAAATACTGAAAACTACAGCAGGTGCAAAGCTATATATTTACATTTCCTGTCTAAATTTAAAATCTCTTTTCTCTCTTCAGCTGTCATTATTAGACCTGCTAAAGTTTCTGTTTACAATATATACAAATGTTCTTTAAGTGTGATCCTGACTTACTGACTGGAGCCATATAACTATCCGTATGTTTGACACAAGCTGTACCCTACATTGGACAACGCAAAAAAGCTCACAAATAAATCCAGTCCATTTACATGCTAAAATAATTAACTCAACAAACAATCCACAGGACCGACTAAAACCGATTAATGAATTAAGCCACATTACAGACTAATAACAGTTGACCCCCAATTCTAAGCATGATAGAGACTGTGGATTTAATGCAAACGGTCTCACCATCTCCCTCCAGGTCATCAGTCTCATCTGCCCAGCTTGTAGGTTTTGGAGGCGCATAACTCGGTATATGGTTGCCCCCACTGTCCTCTGCTAAGAAATCAGTAAGGGTGAGGGTCTTCCCCTTCTTGCCCTTCTTCTTAGCTGCAACAGAGACATATTTGGCATATTTACAAACAAAATATTTCAAACTCGACCACAAAATCTTAAATAAAAGTAATGGTTCCACTGTAATCCTAAAGACTAAATATTCTGATGTAGAATGATATAAAACAAAACAAAAAAAAACAAACACAAAAAACAAACAAACACAAAGCAGGCTAAAAGCCTTTATCTGATTGATCTACAAGTGCAGTGTAAAACTGCTAAATAAAACTCCTTGATCCATTTTTTGGTGTTGATTTATATCAATGAAGTGCGCTCGATCACGTTTTAGATTGAACCTGCAGTAAAACAGAACTTGGACCATGATAGGTCCTAATTTAGATACTGGCACCAAAGTTGGGCAGAACAGTGGCAAGTGAAATGAAGGGAGGCAAATCCAGAATGCTTGCCTGTTATATTTTAATCCTGAAGACTTGCAGAGAACAGGCTGATCTCTCTGTTCACAGCCAACTGGGTTTATCTAACAAATAGGACTTGGTGATTAAATCTTTTTGAAAGAATGACTTTGAAGAAAAAGATAAAAGCCTGTTAGAAACGTCCATGTAATTTCATATGACATTGCATCATTAAATATAAACGCCTATCAGGTTCCAATATACAAATGCATAGTTGCATAAATTATGCCTTGTGTTGTTATGCTGGTTTATAAGTGTAATTATACGGGTGTGTATAGATTTGCAGATACAATTTAGATTTGTGACGATGGTACTTTTGTTGTCAAATGACAAATTGATAAAGGCTTTTATTATCCAATCTAGTAAAAACAAATGATCAACACGACACTTCTCACTTCTACAGTCACTGAGACAGAGATAATAAATGTTACATTATATATGGCTATGATTGCAGCTGATACTAGTTAAAGGTATAAATGGGACCATCACTCCTACCAGCTCACACACACACACACACACACACACACTTAGCCGAACCACCTCATTCTTGCACATACTTCTACACATTTCTGCCCAATCCAGCCAAACCAGGCACCCAATCAATCCTCTCCCCCCTGCACACATTCTTATACAAGCCAAACTGTTCCTGCACACACACTTTTCAAATCCTGCTTGCTCCTGAATAAATGTACCCAACCCAGAATGCTCCTGCACACATTTTTTTCTACAACCCAATCCATCCTGCACCCGCACCCGCACACACACACACACAATTACTCAATCCAGCCCACTCCTGCATACACTCTTACCCAATTCATCCTGATGCATTTGAAATGATTAAGAAAGCCATATTTCTTCTCATTTTACTGAGTTGAGAAAAACCCTGTATGAGTAAATGTCTGTGTATTAAAAAAAAAAAAAAAAAAACAAGCACTGCACTGAAATCCCTTTACAGCAGCCAAACAAATAACACAATTTCACCAACAAGACAAAAACAGTGGTATGATTCCTATGCACATGTGAGCATGCTTGAGCAGGTGTTCATTTTAATATATCGTTTCGTCTTTCGGTTTCAGCACTGTTAAAAAAATTAAATAAAAAAATAACAAATGCTTAAAAAAAAAAAAAATCACACCCACATGAACATCTCTCATCCAGCATTTGGAGTACAATGATAATACACGTTACAGCTGACCATTTAATCTTTTCATTTTTCTCATTATGAAATTAGAATCGTGGTTAAATGGACAAGTGTTCAGCATGACTCCTAACACAAAGCCACACCTTTATACTGACTCAGGTGTGCTGGAGCAGGTGTGCAGCCCCAGAGCCAGTATTCAGTAAAGAGGAGCTTAAAAGGTGTACAGTAACACACTTCTTAATACAGTGCAATACATTTGCATTATGCAACTGTAGTAAACTGTATGCAGTGACTAAAAATGTGCTTGGTAATTTGCTGTACAGATTCTCTATGCTGGATAATACATGTTTGCATCTGACGGCAGCTCAGTCGAATCTGGATTTTTAGCACAGAAAAACAAACAAACCACAGGCTACATTCTAGCATGTATGTGCAAATTTGACATGTATTACCTAATAGACAAACACTAGAAGAGCAATAATTCCCTATAAGCTGCAGCTGAATGTGCGGTATGATGGACTCGGCTAAATTAGCTACAGACATTCATGCTAGCTCGCGCACTGTTTGTTTTGGAGCTCAATGCACAGATACTGTGCGTGTTCGCCACGTGCGAAGTTTCTATAATCTTGATATTACAGTGGACATTTTTTTCCTTCGAGTTCACCTGCACACATCGCTAACACATTTAGTCACTGGTTAAGTTACACAGCCGTTAAGCCGCAGGCGAATCGGACGCAGAGCAGCTTCCTGCCGCCGCCGTCCTGTCATGACACTTAGCATAACGAGATCCAGCACCAAATCCACAGAAAGCAAATACAAGAGCCAGAAAAGAAAATAACCGCTTATATACCACCGCACCTCATGCTGAACCGAGAATCTGGTTCGACGCCGAGCTGTTTGTTAAGGGCGGACAGTCAGAGTTTGCAAATGAATGTTTTTTTTTTGCGTAATAAGCCGACAACGCCAGCTTCGCGCCCACACTTTATCCACAATCCTACACAAACGCTGCTGTCAAGCGCCTTTACAACGTCTCCGATGCTGCCACACACGGTTTAATAGTGCAATCCTTCCCCAAAACTGACTGGAACACCCCGGCCCAGGCACAGGACCGCTTCTAGATCTCACCTGAGGCCGCCATGATGGAAAGCAAGTGCGTGTCACATGAACCGGATAGAATTGCCACCACGTGATTGATGACGTAGACACCCTTTTGACAGTCAAAAGAGAAATATTTTCTTAATGCTAATTTTTTTGTCGCAGTATTCTATCACCTCATATTTAATCAGTTGGCATACACATAACAATATAAATAAAAAACGCTTTTCTTGAATAAAGAAAAAGGATATCAATTATTCTATTAATTCATTCATTCATCGTGTATTTATTTATTTATGTATGTATGTATGTATGTATGTATGTATGTATTGCTCAAGTTTAGGAATAGAAATTTTGTCCCATTCTTGTCTAATACAGGCTTCTAGCTTCTAACTGTCTTAGGTATTCTTTGTCGATCTGATCTGGACTGCAGGGCGGCCATTTCAGTACCCGGATCCTTCTTCTACACAGCCATGATGTTGTAATCGATGCAGTATGTGGTCTGACATTGTTATGTTGGAAAATGCAAGGTCTTCCCTGAAAGAGACGACGTCTGGATGTGAGCACATGTTGTTCTAGAACTTGGATATAATTTTCAGCATTGATGGTGCCTTTCCAGATGTGTAAGCTGCCCATGCCACACGCACTCATGCAACCCCATACCACCAGAGATGCAGGCTTCTGAACTGAGTGATGATAACAACTTAGGGTGTCCTTATCCTCTTTAGTACGGATGACATGCGTCCCAGTTTTCCAAAAAGAACTTCAAATTTTGATTCGTCTGACCACAGAACAGTTTTCCACTTTGCCACAGTCCATTTTAAATGAGCCTTGGCCCAGAGAAAATGCCTGCGCTTCTGGATCATGTTTAGATATGGCTTCTTTTTTGACCTATAGAGTTTTAGCCGGCAACTGCGAATGGCACGGTGGATTGTGTTCACCGACAATGTTTTCTGGAAGTATTCCTGGGCCCATGTTGTGATTTCAATTACAGTAGCATTCCTGTATGTGATGCAGTGCCGTCTAAGGGCCCGAAGATCACGGGCATCCAGAATGGTTTTCCGGCTTTGACCCTTACGCACAGAGATTGTTCCAGATTCTCTGAATCTTTGGATGATATTATGCACTGTAGATGATGAGAAACTCCTTTCTGATATTGCTCCACTATTTTTTACCGCAGCATTGGGGAAATCGGTGATCCTCTGCCCATCTTGACCTCTAAGAGACACTGCCACACTGAGAGTCTCTTTTTATACCCAATCATGTTGCCAATTGACCTAATAGTTGAAAATTGGTCCTCCAGCTGTTCCTTATATGTACTTTTAACTTCTCCGGCCTCTTATTGCTACCTGTCGTGACCTTTTTGGAATGTGTAGCTCTCATGAAATCCAAAATGAGCCAATATTTGGCATGCCATTTCAAAATGTCTCACTTTTAACATTTGATATGTTATCTTTATTATATTGTGAATAAAATATAAGTTTATGAGATTTGTACATTATTGCATTCCTTTTTTATTCACAATTTGTACAGTGTCCCAACATTTTTGGAATCGGGTTTGTAATTAATAATGAAGTGAAAAAAAAAAACAATGATAGACATTTCTGGAGGATACAAAAGGCAAATATCCCTCCCTTTTTCAATGATGATGTTTCCAAAATTTGTGTTAGTGTGGTTTACATTGAATATATTTGAATACTGTGGAACTAATGACACCAGTTCCATCACTGGTCATAAGTAAAATACACAGAATTATATGAATTCTTCTAGCCCAGGCTGTAGATTCTTATAACATTGCTCTGTTCTTGACAGTCGTGTGCATTGGGGGTTAATTTATTTAAGTCTGCTTTTCTTACTTCTCCGATTCAGAACACAGTCAGGTACACGTCATTAAACAGTTGACATAAAACACGAACGATGAAGTTTACTTTCTCATTCTCTGATTTTTCAGACGCCATTTTGGTTGAAAAAGTAATTCGAATCAGAATCAGGTTTATGAAAGGACGATAGGCGATAAAAGGATGCCACCCCAAAAATGCTATTTTATGTATACAGTACTGTATTGTATTAACATTTTTACCTAATTTTATAATTAATAATTATTATTTTTTATTAATACACTTAATTATTTCAACATAAAACTCCATAAAAACAATTCCCTATATGTTTTTTAGTCTATCGCGCTATCCGCAAGAGAACGGGAGAATCAGACAAACAAATTAGTTATGTGCCAAATGCTTGCATTACAGCTGTGCTTGCATTAAAAAAAAAAAAAAAACAGGGTTCTGTTTGTCCCTTTTTTGTTGTTGTTGTTGTTGTTTTTTTAATGCAAGCACAGCTGTTTCTATTTACCCAGCCTTCAATTGAGAAGAGACTCAGTCTTTGTCATATAAAGTGTTTCGATCATGACATGGGAGTGATCTTGGTAATGATCTAATGATTGTCTGTTTTCACTGATGGATATAACTCTAAACATTTCTTCTTTGAGTTGACTATCCTTGATCTAACATGCTGACCCTGTGATATTTAAAACCTATATTGTATTTACATGTACTATATTTTTAGCCTATAATTCTGTTAAAAGGATTTATTTATCATGTAAATCATAAATAATAAATCATATTTATCATGTATTTCTACTCATCATGATTATATAAATATATACAAGCTGAATATGCCCTGTCATCGAGCTCAATGTTGGAAACTTGTCGGCCATTTGTTTTTCTGACTGCTGTTTATTGTAGACTACAGTAAATAACAGGGAGCAGGTTGATCATATCATTCTGCTAAACAGTCGTCCCTATCCAGGCTAAATTGACTGCCATGTTTAACCATTTGTGTGATTTTATCATTAGCAATGATTTCAGCGAGTTTAAGTTAAGTGACTTTGAACTGAAATGAAGCAACAGTCATAAATCATTTATTATACCTGATTATAAATCAGTGATCAAAATGGTATATAACAAGTTTTTAAATTGATGTGTAAATAAGTTAATGAGGTGTTGAGCCCTTAACTCTGGTACTTAATCCTTTGAAATGAATTAACAACAAGCTAATTCCAGATTCTAAGCAAAGTTCAGGTGAACTGTACCATTTTGTAGCAGTTTCAGTAGTTTCGTGTTAATCTGAATCATATCATGAGGAAACCCGAGGATTACCACCCTACTGCTAATCATGAGTAGCATGCTGACTAACTTGTGACTCAAATGTGAGTCATGAACATAAACAAAAGCTAATTTTGTGACTGAAATAGCTACATTACTGTTACACAAAATTGTTCTTCGGCAATTTAGTGCCAAACAACAAAAAATAAATAATGTTGAAATGTTGTAATGTGTTTCAATTTGTTTTGTTTTCAGCAGGTGTCAGAAAATTGTCACTGAAAATGTAAAAGTTATTGGTGTGTTGGTTGTATAAATTCATTTATTTTGTTAGGAAACAGATTATTATCTACAATTATAAATAGTAGAAGTTGGAACTATGATTGTCATACAGTATGTCTTATTATAAGACATTTTATAAGACATTTTAAAGCAAAGGAAAACATTTTCCCTTCACTAGAAAAGGTTCAGTGTACAGAATTGCTGGTGTTTGTCACAATATATAATGAGCAAAATATGCATTTTTGGCATAATAAAATATGATGGTTCAATTGAACAATGTCATCACAGAGGACGTTACCTGGGTCTGGATTTAGGTGTAGATCAAAATGTTGGCTAAAATCATATGGTTGTCCCAAGCTAATCAACACTTTATCCAGGCTCATAATATATACCGAACAATGAAATAGTGATGTTGGACTCAGGAGACCTTGTAGGTCCTGGATGTTGCTTGAAAAAGCAAGTGTGTGATCAGTCTAGCCCAATATCTATATTTTAGTGTTTAATTTAAAGTGTTTGATTTTCACTTTTGTTCATTTGTACACATGGCTTCTGACATTAAATAGTATGTTTAATAGATACCAAAAAAAGGAGCTTGAGTTTGAGTTCCACTGATGTAGATTTCACAAACAGGCTGAAAGGGTGATAGATGACTGTAAACCATTGGTTTTGCCTTAAAAAAACATTTAGAACTAGATTCATCTGAAGAATTTAGTGGGAATAGTCTTGCAGCTTTTAATATAAATGTTTAGGAAGGATGTTTATTTTTTTTTAAGCTAGTGAGAAATCTTGCAGCAAAAAATATATGAAGCAGATTGTTGCCTGTCCACTGGGTGGCGGTTTTGTCTCTGAAGAAACTCAAAGAGAGAATTAGGCAATAGTGTGGTCGAGCTTCTGAAAGTTTATTCTGTTTGATAGGAACAAAATTGCAGACTAGTTGTACAAAATTTAAATAGTATCAAATTAATGCCTGTATATAAGAGATTTACTGACCCCCACCCCTCCCCCAGCATCATTGGAACTAAGAGAGAAGAACATAGTGTATCACTCTTTCAGTTCCATGTTTAGAGGCAGAACAGCAGCAAGTTCTGGTTGCATTCATTGTCCTGAGGTTATGCTTCATTTAGGCCACACCTAAATACACACCTAAAAGTCACTCATCCAAGAAAAGGAATAATCTCTTAACTAAAATACATTTGATCATATTTGACATCACTCTGACACAAAAGACACTTTTAGATATAATAATTAGCAAAAGTTTTCTGACTGTATTTCCTCCCTCGGGGTCACAAGTCCCTTTCCTGGCGAGGTGGTGAGTCACTTCTCAGCACTTCCCCCTTTTTTATTTTTTAAGCTTTCTGTTTTTTGCCCAAATCTAAAAGGCGTAGCTATGGAAACAGCTGCTGCAGGGCAGGGCCAGAATGCGTGGGAAGACTGGGAGGCGTCCAAATGTCCCACAAATCAGCACAGGAGAGCCATTAAAAGACGTACACCCCTCCTCTCCCATGCGTTCCCCATTTCATGGCCAAACCCAAGGTCTTCTGAAAATTGCCAAGCTGCTTATTCTTTGTTTTGGCAACAGATAGTCTCCTCTTGCATTCCAAACAGTAGCCCACATGTGACTTTCCACACTGCGTAATTACAAGAAGGGAATTTTATTCCTTACTTGTTCGTTTTTGTTGCAGTTCTTTTCAAAATTCTGGAAAGATCTGCTTTTCGATAAAAAATGATTTCCCCTTAAAAACTTTTCTGTAATGTATTGCACTGTAAACAGTAAATTGGTGAAATCTGAATACATAATATTAAAAGCACTGTTGGTATAAAAATACTGATCGCTGATAAGGGCAAAACTTGAAAACAGGTTGATCAGATTACTCCTTGCTCATACACTAGTTTCATTTCAATCTCTCCTTTACATAGAAGAAACTGAAGGATCTCTCTCTCTCTCTCGCTCTCAAAAAATAAAAAAAGCAAACTTGAACAGCTCCTTTCACACTCTTCAGCGACTCTCATTAAAATAGTCCCTGATGTGTAGCACTGCTTGTGTAGCAGTTTTGTGGTTGCCAGCTTCATGGCTGGTGAGTCAGCCATGTGTTTGTTTGGGGGGGATGTACAAATGCCTTAGAGCGCTGACAGTGCTGATGATGGGAATTGAGTGGTCATGTGTGAGAAACAAACTTGATGACAGGAAGCTTATCTAAATGACACCCTGCCTGTACATCTATCTATCATATTTTATAACAGTAATAAAAGAACAGGTCATAGATCAATCGTTTTAGTCAGTTCAGTGTCAGGTCTGGTCAGAGTCTGAAGAATGTAACACAAATGATTAAACCAATCAACTATAAGCCATTGGCTCCATGGGCTGAAAATTGTGTCTGGCGGTGTGTGCAGATACCCACTGCAAAAACCGAAGTGCATCCCCACCTGCTCTCTCATTTTCAATTTGGTACTGTATATCAACAGCTGTTCATAAAGCTCACAAGCAATAAATGAAAGAGAAGGCCGAACATTACACACACATTAGCAGTCAAGGGACACCGAGTACTCATCACCTGCACATCTTTAAAAAAATATTTTTAATCAGATTAAATATTGCCCAACACTCGTGCACCACCACCTTAAAATGCAATTGCAAAGTAAATATCATTATCAGCTTTAAGTTTGCAAAAAGTCAATTATAAGATGACTTTTCATCTATACAGTGTTTATTTTGTGATGTGTGCGTGTTTTTTTTAAGGAAGAATTTACCAATGCATGTACCAATATTTATTTTGGTGTGATGGTTATCTGCATCAGCTGAGACAAAGGTTGTGTTGGAATCCGAGTCTTTTTTAGTGTGTTTAGTCTTATGTGGGCACACACACACGCACACACATGCTCAGATGTGATATTTAACGTCTAGGAAACTTCTTCACTGCATAGAGGTATGTCTTTGCAACAGAGAGATGAATGCTATTCTCCAAAAGATGTTCCTTTGTGTTTTAATGATGGCCGTTACAGAGCTCTGTCTAACACATCAATCCACAGTCTCCCATAATTGTTCGGATTGATCTAGTGACTGTTAAAAACAATTTTTTTAATAAAATAGCCTTTATTTGTCACATATACATTACAGCACACCAAAATTGTTTTCTTCGCATATCCGGGGTCAGAGCACAGGGTCAGCCATGATACAGCACCCCTGGAGCACAGAGGGTTAAGCGCCATGCTCAAGGGCCCAAGAGCAGCAACTTGGCGATACCGGGGCTTAAACCCCAAACCTCTTGATCAGTAATCCAACACCTTAACCACAGAGCTACTACTCCCCCATTTGACACATTTACATATGTTAAATCAGTCAGGGAGACCTTGTGACATCCTGGAAGGGCCCACACCCATACTCCCATTTAGATAGGCATTGTTTTTCCTTGCAAAATATAAATAGTAACCATAAGATATTCTAACGGTTTCCACTACAAAGGACATAAACCATCAAGGTGTTAACAAAATAAACCATCTTCAAATAGTGTCTAGTACATAGAGTGTTTGTATACATCATTATTATCACATTAAAGAAACCGCAATCAAAACTTATCGGAGCATGCTTAATGGTGTAGTAATCATCCCTACTGTTGTCCAGTAGATACGAACATGTACTCAAAAAAGTTGCCCTTGGGTTTCTATTGGTCCTGAATGTTATCCACTAAACATAACATGCAGGCAAGAGAAGGCAACAAATTGCAAGTAGAGATTCAGAATGACTATTACAGAGTTTATTAAAACGAATTCTATTCTATTTTTATTTTTTTTAAATCATCACTGTGTCTATAAGGGTTTTTATTGGGTTTTTTTTTCTTTCTGCATGGTTGTATGCACAAATCATTATTCTTTCCAGTCTACCTGTGGTTTCTGCAGTTCCATGTGAATTTGCATTCTAATGTCAAATATCTGAGTACTTTGTTACTTTGTGTGTTGGAGGAATCAATGAGTGTGTTAATGTGCAGTAAGCGCAGATATAATCTAAACCAGTTTATGGCTCCATTATCGTCGTTCCTCTCTTTATTTTAATGTTGTTTACTATTGCACTAGAGAAAGACTTTAAAAGGAATTTTTATAGGTTAAAGCAGTGACCCTTCATTCCCTCTCTCTGTCTTTCCCTTCTCACTGCTCTATTTTACAAACACTAAGAGCCCTGATAAATGGACGGGCATAAATACAGTGTGATGAGTGAAATGTTTGCGACTCATTATAGCGCTGCTTTGAAATGTGTGTAGAAATACAGGCCAGACACTAAATGATAATTATACTGTACACCAGGAGCCTCCCAGCTGGAGGGTTTTCTCCCATGACAGATGAATTCTCTCAGACGTTTGACTCATGTCCTTGAGCACACAGGAAGATCGAACAAACAAATGCAACAGCTCATCTTAAAAATATCTGGGCACATGTGTGTATGCTGTTAAAACAAATGAGATAAGACCACTGAAGTGACTAATAAGATCTGAAGCTGACATTCTTCGATGAAAAAACCCACTTGGGCAACAACAATATTCTTTTGACATTAAAATAATATAATAATATTACAGTAAATCTATGTTTATTTTTTTGTCCAGTGATGATACTTGTTTAAACAGTCTCACTAATAATGTATGTAGTGTGAATTAGTATTGTTTAACTTATTTAGGTATATACATATAATAATATTCACTCACAGTAACTGCTTTGTCGCACTCAAGGTTTTGAGAACCCTGGATGTGAGACTGGGACCCACCCTAGATTTTGGGATGCAAGTCAATCGCATGGATTCACACCGTTTATCTTGCCCATCCACTTCCTGGCATGTCTCTTGAAAACACACAAATATGGGAAAAAATAGATAATCGGATCAAACTGAGATGCCTGAAGCAAAACAATCAGGTTCGAGCAAGTAAAAATCATTATCAGTAGCTATAAAACAACCAAAATAACGTCTGCATCTGGTAACACCAGAACCGTGACTTAGATTAGGAACAGAAGAACTAGGAAATGATTATAGATAACAAAGCATCATTACACACTAGAGACGCAACATGCATGAGTCAGAATTAATGATATACAGACAAAGATCAGAATTTCATTGCATATACTTTAAAATTTAAAGGCATAACATGGACAATGTGAAAAAGTATTATTTAAAGTTTAAATCAGCATATGTTACATAAGATACAAGAGTGTTTAAACAAAGAAGCCGAGACTGCTGAACATCTGGTATAGCTCTGATTGGAACCGGAAGATGGGCCATGTGGAAGGTCATAAGGACCGGTTTAAAAAAACAGAGATGGATTCACATAAATCATAACATGAAAAATCAAGACACGTTATCATTTTCAGATGCTTTGGAGAAGCTTTGGGTTCCACTGGCTTTTGTTGTCAGCCATATGTGAGCCACATACTGTAAGGACCCTTTAAACACTAGACATGAGGCCTGAATGGGAGCCATATCAATCTCTAATATAGTCTGCTTCTGGTAATGTTGTGAAGAAGTCAACCTCCATATACAAATGATTCACTCCCATATGTGGACCAGAGAACAACTGTTTATGTGACTCTGATGTAGGCGGAAGAAAATCTGCTGACAAGCTAAAGTCTCTGTGATCATGGATTTTATGCCACTTCTAGTAAGAGCATTTAGACAGGCAGGGTGGTAAGAGTACTTTCAGGGACTTAAGAAGGCAGTGGGATAATATGGCTCCGAGCTAATGTCTTTGCTAGCCTTAAATACGGGGTGACGCAGGAAAAACGGCAAGCTGGCCGCCAACCTAGAAGCAACCAGAAGTGCGTGCCGTGCAACCGGAAGTGAGTGCTGAGAGCACAGAAAACCCTGACAACTTATCCATCAGGATTATCCTTACACCATTTCTCTTTCCATCCACACCATGATACAACAGTTTAAACCCCCTCCAATGTTCCTGGCCTTACTCCCTGAACACACAACATATCTACCTTTCTCCTCTCCATCATATCAGCTACCTCTCTCCCTTTACCAATCATAGTACCAACATTTAAAGTACCAACTCTAACCTCCACTCTTCTACATTTCTCCTTTCGACCGATCTAGAATAAAATTCTGATTTGTGGTCAGCATATTTGATTTGGCACGGGTTGAAAACCCTTCCTAACGCAACCCTCCCCATTTATTTAGGCTTGGGACCGGCACTAAGAGTGTACTGGCTTGTGCAGCCATAATGAATGGGTAATTTTATTACTTTTAAATTGATTTGGGTATTTGGATATAACCAATAGTGCAAATACCAAAGTATGCAAAATAAATAAATCTAGTATTTATAAATGTACATATGTATAGACAATAACATATTACAATTATATGATAAAGATACAAATATACAGATGCAGAGACCAGCTCAGTGCTGTTGTCTAATGTGACTGGAAATATATATTTCATTAAGCTACACAAAATAGCATATAATATTAAAGTAGTGTTAAAATCTAATAGTTTGAAAAATTATTTGAAAATAAAAAAGCTTAAGGTCTAGCTTTGATTCAGCTCTAGGTTTCAAACATGGGCTTGCTCTGGGTTGTCTAGTTTCCTCCCAATGTTCAAAAACATGCAAGAATACAGATTGGTGTAAATGGCTGTGTGAATAAATGTGTCCATGGCATGCTTGAATAGACTGCCATCCCATTCAGGTGAATTCTCCTCCCTTGCACTCAGTGTTGCCAGGATAAGCTCTGGATCTACTATAACTCTGACCAGGATAAAGTGTTTCCTGAAAATGAATGAAGGAATTAATAAACCTTGATAATTTAAGTGTTTACCATCATTGCTGTGAAAGCCCTTTAATTTGTTTTAATCCAGCTAGTAGCTATCAGGAGTAAAATATTTATTTTATATAGAATCCACTTTTAAGTGGTTACTGTAATGTGATCTCATTAATACAGTGGTTTCTGGAAGTCCCCTGAGTTTGTTTCTGAGCAATAAATAAAAAAAAATTAACAAACTGGTTATAAATATACTATATATATATATATATATATATATATACACACCTTTTTATTAATCTGCTTCATTTTGTTTTATTTTATCCTTAATTCTATTCCTTTTTATGCTTAAATGGACAAAGCATTTACTGCATGTCATACTCTATATGTATGTGTATGTGACAAATAAAAATGGATTTGATTTGATAAAAAAATGCCTCAAATTTGGAACATTCTGTGTAGTCCAATAAATTGTAGTGCACAATTGTAATTCTCCCCACAGGAGGTCATCCACCAACCATCTGTGAATGTGTAAGGGGGGCATTAGACAAAGGAACAACCAAGAGGCAGAGGGTAACTCTGAAAGAGCTGGAGATATCCACAGCTGAGATGGTAACAACTCTGGACAGGAAACACATAACTCAGGCCCTTCACAAAGCTGGCCTTTATAAAGGAGTGGTGAGAAGAAGGCCAATATAAAAAAAAGAGCCTATTTAAATCCTATCCCTCAGCACTCCAATTTAATATGAAAAAAGGTTTGCTGGCTTTATGAACTTGAACTTATTGCCCTTGGTAAAAAAAAAAGTGCTGTGTGTGGTAGAAACTGGATACTACTCATCACTCTCAAAAATGTATCCCCATAATAATAGGTGGCAATAGCAGCAGGTTTTTTATCAGCTGTGACAGAAAAATTGGTTGGACTTGAGGACAGGATGGATGAACTCAACTTCAGGACAACCTTGGACAACCTGCAAGAGATGTAAGACTTGAGTGATTCACTATTCAACAGGACAACAGTGTTAAGCATACTACCGGTGATGGCAAATGTACACACATCCTTCACTCAAGTAGAAGGACAGATATTTATGTTTAAAAAGACTTTGGTAAAAGTTGAAATACTGACTACATGCTCTGATATGTACTTAAGGAAAAACTAGCCTGTTTTAGTGTTGCGCCAGTAACTGGACCTCACATCATATTAATATATTAATACAAAAGATTGTATCCAAACTGAACAACCACCATATAGAACACAAGCAGGAAAAAGATAATGATGATCAGGTGATCAGAAATGTCTCTGTTCTCAGTCATGTTTACATCACTGACTCTCTCAGTCTCATCCCCGTTAGCCATATTTCTTGTTGCCTTCTGCTTTGCTTGTTGTTAGCTTCAAAGGCTAGCCTGCGTCCTGTAGTGCATGATAGCCAGGAAATTATACACCAGTGGTTGGTTGAAAAAGCCATGCAGTGCCAAGAAATAGGTTGATGGGCTGAAAATGGTGCAGAATAATAAAAAAAAAATACTGATCATGTCACAGGGTAGGTATTTCACTAGTCAATAAAAAAATGTTTAGCGGATGACAGAGGTAATTCATGCACAACAAAATAGTGTTAGAATACACACACACACACACACACACACACACACACACACACACACACACACACACACACACACACAGGTTATATAAATAAAAAAACTGTTTAATTAGGCTAATATTCTTTTATTTTATACACAAAGATCCAGTTTAACTGTACATTCTCAGTCCAGGTAAACAGGAGTCTCAACTGTTTACACTTGTTTAATCAAATGATCTAAACATATCTGCTGGGTGTAACTCCTGTTTAGCTGGAATGAAAACTGATGGCCACAGCAGTCCTGAGTATCATGCTCTCATATCATATAGTTCATCGCAAGACTTCCTCTTGCACAATCCTTTTTATTGAGGCTGCTAATAAAATTTCATTCTGTTCCGTCACACACAATTATGTACCACTGATATAATCAAAAATGGTCATTACAATATTACAATTACAATAAAACAATACAAACATACTTCTATAAACAGGCTCATTATCATGGGATTTTCTGTATGTAACTCAGACAAGGTCAGACATTTTGTCAGGATAA
This sequence comes from Silurus meridionalis, assembly GCF_014805685.1. Lineage (NCBI taxonomy): Eukaryota > Metazoa > Chordata > Actinopteri > Siluriformes > Siluridae > Silurus > Silurus meridionalis. Next base: position 5,843,282 of record NC_060899.1, on the reverse strand, counting down.
AATATATCTTATATCAGCGAGTGAGAGACACTTGTACATGTACATACATGCCACAGACCTCTACAGTTCGGGTCTCTAATTTGGAGTCAGACACCCAGTGAGATGTTTTTAGACATCTCTCAGACACTCAATTGGTGACTGTTTTAAAGCACCCAGACAAGATCTGTACCCACACAATAGCACAGATTCCATTCATAACACTACTTCTAGGCCAGACCTATTTATTTTCAATTATGGTACTGCACCTAGACAAGTCTTTAGACAAGATCACTGAAGCAACAAATTGTACAAACATAAGTCAGAGAAGTGCTAAAAGATGATAAAGTACACAAGTTTAATGATGACAAAACAACGGAGGAGGATGTGACTGAACAACTAAAACGTTAAACACCTTAATTGTTGTCTTTGTCTCAGGTAGATTAAGCATTGCATATGCTTGCACTGAGGTCATTTGGCACACCCATTCCTAAATAATGTTTACTACCAGTAAATGGTGATAACATCAGGATAAGATTCAACTTGCAGGCTGAGAGCTATGGCCAACTATCATTTTTCATATTACTGCACCATACTGTATGAAACACTATTTAAAAAAGTCTCTTGTATCCTCTATTCCAGGGTTACGTTCACTTTATCCCTTGAGATTTGGCATTCCCTTGTTATGGGATTTGTGTTAAGACCAGACCATGTTTGCAAAATTCTTTTCTTGTGCTTCCTAACATGTCAGTCATTTCCCTAGATGGTGGGGCGATAGTTTCACAGTAGCTCTAAAAATCCCTTTTTTGGTCAGATCTGAAGTAACCCATGTCTCTGATCAGCCCAACCAATGAGAAAGAGAGAAAGCTGGTCATCCAAGGATATTACTTCAATATGACCTCTGAACCCTTTACTGTGTGACTCTGTCAGAAGGACAGTTTTCTTATTAGGACAGAGAGAAAAAAAGACGAAAAAGACAATATCCCCCTGTAATGTTCTGAAGAGAAACTTTTTTTCCCTAAGCTCTTTAATTTCCAGCTGTTTGAAGCTGCATGAAAGCATTTTTTTTTTGTTTGTGGTTGTTTTCCAGTAGTTTCAGAATTCTGAAGGGCTTCTTTCATACAAAAAAGACACTTCTGGATTCAATCAGTGTAGCTTTCAGTGTAAACCACAAAAAATAGTGTCAGCAAAAGAAACACTGCTTCCTTTACACATTAATTTATGCTGTTTGGCTAGGGCAATGGTGCTGTCTTCTAGAATATTGTAATAAAATTAAGGAATGAAAGAATACAATTCTTAGGAAAATGCCAGGTCAAAAACAACTTTGTCAAAGCAAATGTAATCTCTCATAAGCCCACTATATTTACAATACTTAATAAAAAAGAGATTAAGGCTAGACTAAAAATCTGACGGATTCTATTTATCTTCTTACCCAGGCATTTTTCATGCCCCCATCTCGTGACACTGAAACAAAACAGTTAACAACTCTCCCATGCTTCGTTAAATACAGGCCTAGCCGTCCTGTTGTCTTGGATTAGATTTTCGCAGACCCTGAGCTTTACTTCACTTAAGATTTGTGCCAGTTCCTCATTGTGTCTACAACATTCCTTAAATGAACTCAACTGTAAAATGTTTTCTTGGAAACCCATAAAAGAGTTTGTAGCAGTCACTATTCACTATGCTTAAAGATATTTAACGGTATTTCTTTCAGGCCTTTTAATCTGAACGCATATGTTAGTTGATGGTTTATATAGACACACATTCTTTAAGTTTTAGCACTTCACTACAAGCGCAAAACAAAAAGCCTAGATGGTTGGTCAAAGGTGATTGTAGGGTGTGAGAAAGAGAAAAAGAGTGAAAGAGATTGCATTTTGCAGTGGTCTGTGAATGCTTTGAAGTGTTGAAGTGTGATGGAATGTGAACATGATGCTAGACACTAGTCAGAGCTTGATTTACTTTCAGAGATTGTGAAAGCAAAGAAGATCATGAGAGGGTGCTGATTACTGGCACCATACACATGAGAGATGTAACATAATGCGCCAGTTTAGTTTGGCAATTATCAGTGCATCTGTAAGAAATCTGGTTGATGTCGGTGTGGCCTAAATTGCCTGTAATTTATTTTATCTATTTTTTTTATATTATTTTGAATAAAAGTAACACTCACCGTGAATCATCTGAGCTTATAGGTGGTCTTAGCTAGATATAGTCTTTTATAAAATTTTAGCTGTTCAATATTTTTCTTTTTACCACAGAATTTTCTTATTGCCCCTTCAGTTGGTTCTGTGTTCTGGATCAGGCAAATTCTCTTTTCATACATGATCAAGGATATGCCATTACAGCCCTAAGGCACAAAACAGATCCTGTTGCTCTCATTTAATTTTTCACTTTAATTTTATGAAACATGGCAGAGATAGCAGGCCAAGAATTTTTATTTTTTTTGGATTTGACTCTTTTCTTGTTTCGATTCTTTTGCTAGTTCTCTTTAATTGAAGTTATAAATAATAGAATTCAAATGTTGTCATTGCAACAATGAATAGTACATTGTAGGAAAAATACACATAAAGGGTAAGAGACTTCTTCTGGAAACTGTACTGTATATTGGTATAAGGAATGAGTAAACTGTTCCAGCCATAACATAAGGTTTTGCTTATCCTCCCAGGTCAAACCAAAAGTCTGGTTTCCATGGAGAAGCCCAAATTTAGGAGTTTTTATTACAGGCTACCATGGTAACCCCGCTTAGAATTCCTCTGGGTTTTCCCTAAATGAAACGTGGAAGATGCCAGAACGGTGGGGCCTTATGCCACACACCACACCATGATGACTAACACATGGCAAGGGGAAAATGTAACAGCTAGTTGCAGTGCTCTTGATTGCTTGATCTTGACTTGGTTTTGTTTTTTTTGCCTCTTTTAGCTTATCTGACTAAGAAGACGCTTCTAGAATAGGAAGTTACTCATTTGTTCACAAAGTCAGTGACATATTACAAGGGAAGTGGGGACAGTCTACTGCAAAAACAAAAATAAAGTCCAGGGAACAAAATAGACATACAGTACAGTATATCCTGACCAGCTGTACAGTCAGCAAATACAACATTTCTATTTTCTCCCCAGTCATGACACTTCATTATGCAAGTTCATGTGAAAAAAAGTATGCATTGAATTATATGGTTTTAAGTATAAAGATCATCTGATCCTTAGCAGGTCTTAGAATAAAGGAAATAAAGCAACAACACGACATATTACACTGTTTTTATTTATTTATTTATTTATTTATTTATTTATTTATTTATTTATTATAAAAATCAAGCCAAAATGGAGAAGCTGTATGCGAAAACTTAGTACACCTTATGATGCAATAGATTGTAGAACCACCTTTAGCAGAAAGAACATAAAGTAATTGTTATCTTTATCAGTCTTTCTCATTGTTGTGGAGTAATTATTTTGCAAACTTAAGCCATCATGTCCTGTCCTTTTTTTTTTTTTTATCGAAGAGGCTTTCTCCTGTACTGTCTAACAACCCTTAGTGAACAATACTTGTTCAGATTCAAAATGAGGCCTGTATAGTCTGAGATGTAAATTTTAGGCTTGTTGAAATTTCTGTGAGCATTGCACTGTCTGACCTTGGGGTGAATTTGCTTCTTTGTTAATGTTATTAGATCAGAAAATGTACAGTATAAGAACATTTGCACTATGCAATAGTTGACACTAACCTACATATGTAGACTCACTGACCTAATACTCAGAAGAATAATGGGTCATAATTGAATTTGGGTTCCATAATAATTTATAAACAGTCCTTTGAGATTCTGGTCCATACTGACATGATTGCCTTACTCAATTCCTGGTAATTTTTCTTGTGCAGTTGTGCATGATGTCGATCTCCTGTTCTACTATATTTACAGATTTAGAGACAACTTCGGCTTTGTGACATAGAGCATTATCATGCTAGAAGAGTACAGGTAAATTGTGGGCATGGGCATAAATGAATAACAATACTCAAATAGGCTTTGGCTTAGAAATTATAAATTGCCAAAAAACATTCCCCACACCATTCCACCACCTCCACCAGCCTGGATTGCTGACAGAAAGCAGGTTGAGTTATTGAATCTATGCTGTTAATGCTAAATCCTAACCCTACATATGTGTGCCTCAGCAGATTTTGGTATTTAGAAGACCAGCTTTTTCAGTCTTCACTTGTCCTTTTTGGGTGATTCTGTGCCCACTGCAGCCTCCGCTTTCTGTTCTTGGCTGACAGAACTGCAACCCGTTGTATTGTTCCACTGTTGTATCCCAGGTGCCAAGGTTTGACGTGTTGTGCATTTTAAGTGATTAAATTTATCACTATAGAATTTTTGTCAGCTTAAACCAGTCTGGCCATTTTCCGTTAACCATGTTTCATCAACTAGGTTTTTCAACCTGCAGCCCCGACACACAAAAGATGCTTTTTGTTCTTTTATACTGTTTTGTATAAACTTTAGAGACTTATGTGTGTAAAAATTCCAGTAGACCAGCAGTATTTAAACCAACCCATCTGGTACCAACAACCGTGCCACAGTCAAGATCCTCGAGATCACATTTTTTCCTTAGTCTGAAGGTTGATGGTTGATTACGTGAATCAGTCTGCGCATGTTTGCATGATTTTCTGCATTGCAATGCTTCTTGATTGCCAGATTTAGATAATTGCACAAATAAGCAGGTGCACAGATGTTTCTAATAAAGTGCTCAGTGAGTGTAAACTCATTCCACAGGAATCTGTATAAAACTCCTTTTATCCATTTTGAGGTTATTTTGACAATGTTTAATGCAAGTTAATTTTATTTTCTTGCCACTGATCACACTGATCTCACCAGAATTTTATAGTTGTTTCTTATGTTATATTTTGCAAATCCAAATGCAAAATATAAGGTTCTGAACCTTTAATAAATTCAAATGACGCACACAGGGGTTTTGCTGAGCTGAAGAAATGGAACGAGGATATAGAAACGTGCCAAAAGAGAGCTATGAGGCATTTTAAAAGAGCAAAATTTCTCACCATCCAGTTCCATATAATAACTTCTATTTTCTTTATACTTCCCTTGTCACAAAATTCATGTCATATGAATTTCTACTGTACGCATGTCTCTGTAAGAGAGACGTGCATTTAACATGGGTAAACAAGGAGAAAGCTTTCTCTCACAGTGAAAGTCTTCTGACTAATTAAAGTCCAGTGTGGATGGAAAGATTCTTTATGGTCTAGGATTCCTGTGAATTTAGTTTAAAAAAATAGAAAAGAGTATCATTATTTTCCTAATGCCACAGATGTATACAAGAAAATATATAGAGTGTACATGGCCATGTCTAAATTAAAAAGAGCTTTACAAGATAATTAAAATAAATGACAGTGCAAGATGGATTTTGATCAAAAGGGAACAAAACAAATACCCTGTAAAACATTTACTGTATTATTGTAAACAAATACAATTTATACTTAAATTACTATAGAAGGCCAGCACTGGGTTGGTTGTTTGGTCAATATCCTCCCTGTGTTTGTATGTGTTTCCTCCCATGATTCAAAAACATGAAAGTAGGTGGTTTGGCATATGCAAGATTGCCGGAAAGTATGGATTGGTGATGGACTGGTGGACTGGTGTGGTAAATTATCCAGCTTTGCACCCAGTGTTGCCAGAACGAGCTCCATATTAATTAAGGACAATGATAAGTAGATTAAGTACATTTAGGGAATACATTAGAACATAGTCTTAATTAAAACATGAACTATAGAGACAATGTAAACTAGATTTCTCAAAATATAAGTGTAATCTCAAAGCCAAAGACCTAGATAGACTAGAGGGTACAACCTCACCACAAATGTTTAATGCTAGAATAAGTGAGGTGCAAGACAGCACTTAAATACTTATGCTATTAAACCAAAATTTGACCCAAGTACAGTCATGATACATGATCCACTAAGGTTGGAGTGACTGATGGAAATTGTAATCATATGCCATTTTTGATGTAACCGTGACAATTAAACTAGTGTTGAGACATGAAGTGATGTACATCTTTCTTTTTTATTTAGTGTTCTTATTTTAACATCGTAGCTTTTCAAATCCTTTTATCCTCCCTAAGGCATAAAGTAAAGATAAGATCTATTTGCAAAACAGTGAAGTAATAAGATATAGATAAAAAATAAAAATTAAAAATTAAAAATTAAAACACTACTTCAGGATTTTGTGCTAAACTGCCAAGGCAGGTTACCACGATCTAGTATTACACACATGGAGTTATTGTTAAGTCATGCCTATATTTAATATAAAGGAGTGATCTACAACTAAACACAATGACAGTCTATAACATATTTTATATGTATCTAAAGTCCAAATCATACATATAGTATAGTCAATCTATAATTAATCATAATGGAATATATTGCTCTTGTTTATGTATTAATGCAATATTTGTTGTAACTTTTAAGGCCATTTTCCACCTTTTTGCTTTTAAATGGGCTTTTTCAAGCAGCAGTGAATGAGGAGAGACGACCTAAGTGGAAAATCTGCTTCATATCCTGCCACAAGCACTTCATTCACAAGAAACCACAGTGGAACTTTCTATACATAATCATTTCACATTGCCAATAAATGTCTCTTATTAAAGAATCAGTTCATCGGGTTCATCTTCTTGATTTTGTATAATAGTGAAGCTAAAAAAAAAAATTATAATAATAAATGTAATTCAGAATGCAGCATAAACTTAAAGTATTTCACAAACTTGAGTACACCCATCACATTTCAGCAACCATTTTAGTAGATCTTCTCAGGGGACAATACTATACAAATGAAACGTGGATATATTTTAGTAGTCAATGTGCTGCTTGTATAACAGCACAGATTTACTGTCCTCTGAAAATAATTCAACATACAGCCATTATTGTCAAAATAGCTGGCAACAAAAGTGAGTACACCTTATGTGAACGTGTCAAAACTGTGTCCTATGTATCAATATTTTGTGAGAGCATCATTGTTTTCCTAAATGAACCACAGCTCACCAGTACCAGCAGCACTCTTTTCAGACCATGATGCTACAACCACCATGCTTGATTGTAAGAAAGACAAAATTTTCTTGGTAGGGCGCCACACATGCTGGACATCATCTAAACCAAACAAGTTTATCTTTATCTCATCAGACCACAGGGCGTGGTTCCAGTAATTCATGCTCTTAGACAGGTTGTTTTCTTGAACAGGCTGTTTGCATGCCATGCAAACCAACTTGTTGCAGTGTGTGGTGCATGGACTGAGCACTGACGAGTGGTCCTACCACTTCTGCAACCCTTAAAGAAATGCTGGTAAATCTACACTGCTTTACAAGCTGCACATTGACTACCGGACTATAAAGCGCACCCACTGAATTTGACAAAGATTTTTATTTTGAATATAAATAAGCCGCACCTGTCTATAAGCCTACATTGAAACTAATGAACTTTACACAGGCTTTAACGAAAGTCAGTGTCTGTTACACGGTGTAACGGGTGAAATATGTTGTGGCTCCTTTAAGAGCAGAGCGGCATTTTGGGAATACCGCATTTTTCCGGTATTACTGCATGTGTGCAAGACCAAGGAATATGTCCTTATTATTTTCTGATGCTCATTTCTAAGTTTCTTTGACTAACCTGTAACACTGTTGCCAAGAAAAATAAAAAAGCACGAGTTTTGGAAACCTGTCTGTGCTTATATGATTTCTGTTGCAACTGGAGTTAGCCAGCTATCCCTTGACCCAGACTCAACGCGTTACAACGGCTTTTATCTAAACAGTTGCCTACCAAGAAAGTCATTGTTCACTGTCTTTCTCCTTCCATGGAAGTTTTTTCTCCCGATGCCGTGCAGCTCAGAACACAGGTGAGGTGTGTTTTTTCGTTTCCGTTCGGAAATTTCATTGGTCTAATGTTATGGGGCTCAGTTTTTTGGCTTGAAGTTTGTGAAAAAGGCAAAAAACCCAGGAAAAATCCACAAATTAGCCGCTTCATTGTTTAAGCCGCTGGGTTCGGCTTATAGTCCGAAAAATACGGTACTGTAAAATATATCCAAGTTTTATTTCTGTAGTATTGTCCCTTGAGAAGATCTACTAAAATGGTTGCTGAAATGTGAGGGGTATACTAACTTTTGTGAGATACTATAAGTTAAAATTGTGCATTGTTGCTGAAAAAAGGTCCTGACATGCTGCATTTTTGCAGTTTTGCAGTTTATTGTTGCATTTTGACATGTGATATGGAGCTTCTATGTTTCAAACAACAAAAGCCTAACATTTTTTATTTCAGGTCCTATACAGGAGGCAGGCAGAAGGAGCTTAGAAGAGCTAAGGACTAAAGTAAGTGCAACCTAATGCAAATAGTGCAGCCAAAAGACTATACAAGACAGTGTGGGACAGACAAACAAAACAAAAAATAGCACCGACTAGTATACCTACTGTGTAATGTGTTATAATGTGTAAAGGTGTGCAAAAACAGCATGTAAACCGATAAAGTATAGTTATAATATAAAATAGGTGGTGCTGAAGACATAGATGTATATGAAATCAGCAGAACAGTTTATTTTATTTAGTTTTCTTTCTTTTAAGTCTCAAATCAATGTTTCTACCTCACTGATTTCATCACACATCACAGGAATCCGCTTACCATCCTACAAACTCAAGTCTATAGGCAGAAGAATTATTAAATTACACTTCATGCTGTCAGGGTCACTGTGGATCAAAAGCCTCTTCAGTGGTAATGGATATAAGGCAAGAATACACAGTGGGAACTCTTTTACTAGAAAAACACATCTGAAGCAAGAACTAATCTCCAGTGTATACACTGTAGGTAGGGAAAGAACAGCATGAACATGAAACGCCACATGAAAAAGTAATTCGACTTTGAAGTACATAAATAGAAATGTATATGTAGTGTGTGAGTCATATTAGGTTAAAAAGCTTTTTGCCAGTGTGTGACAACTATGAGGATATCAATCATTACTTAAATATACTAGTTATAAACTTTAAAGTAATATGACTGTGTAACTACCAGGTTTTCAGAGAAGCTGTATTCAACTACTTCCATTCATTTGTCATAATTCAATGTTAAAACCTGAGTAGCCAAAGGTTAGGAGTCGTAATCAAATAGTATATTAATTAATTAATTCAATTATTCATTCATCTTCAGATTCTTCTTTATCCTGGTCAAAGTCATGATGGATACAGAGCCAATCAGGGCAGAATGCAGGGGAATTCATGCCAGACTTCATACCTAGAGGCAATTATACAGCTAATCTTCCTGCCTTTTTTTGAAAAGTAGAAGAAAACCAGAGAACCAAGTGGAAACCAGTGATGGATAGTAATTAAGTATTTTTTTTCCATGTTACTTACTTAAATACATTTTTTATGTATCTATAGTTTTAGAGTATTTTCATTTTGGGAAACATTTACTAAATTTTAATACGTAATATCTTACTTTTTACTTGGTCAGATGACCCCAACCATACCCAACACAAAGTAAGTGTACTCTCATTGTGTGGCTGCCACAATAGAAAAACTCTAACTACTGTTAAAAAAATTGTATAGTTTTGTTCTCATCAATTGATTTATAACCATTCCTTTCTGTCCAGTTCAATTAACCTTTACTGCAATTCAAAAGCATGTACAATTTATTTTACCTTGTCCACCACTGAAGAAAACTCACATGAACACAAGGAGAGGAGAACATGTGAAATTCTAAACAAACAATAACAATGAATCGAAACCAGGAGCTTGGAGCTGTGAGGCAGCAATGCAATCCACTAGAATTAAGGCCCAAACATGTCAGAATGCAAAGACAAACTGCCCTGGCAAACACAATCAGTGGTCATGTGAATCCTTAGCTAGGACATTTAATAGATTTTCAACAGAATGGTTGCTAAACACCAAAAAACTACAGCCACAAAAATGACCGCCAAAATGAATGGCTTTGCAGCAAAAAAGATCTCTTAAAGGTGGAAATTTATGGCCTTTCGTGTGTATAGGGACCCCAACACACAAAAATTCACAGCTTGGACATGTAAAGCACACAAAACCTATACATTCAAGCAGCAGAAGAGCAAAAAGGTCTAGTGAGTTTCACCAAATTTTCCCATGTGTCCCATCTGACTAAACAACTAAATTTAACCACAAATTGATATAAATTTAATTCAGTTTGTGCATGTATAAAATACTTTAAGGGTTTTAAATTAGATTTTGTATGTATGTATTTAGAAATTACAGTATGAAGTACAGGCCAACTTCTTTCTTTTATTGGAATGACATTTTACTTGTTTTCACCTGCTTTCCTACAAATATGAGAGGAAAAAAGAGAATACATTTCATACATTGAACAAGGAACAAAAAAGCTGAACTGAATTGGATGGATCTGAGCTGGTGGATGAATGCCAATTTCCAGTCAATTCCAATCCAACATAGTACATCATAACAATAAATTGAGCATAGAATTGAGCAGTTTAAAATGATTCACTGATAAAAGGATATACTGACCACACAGGCAGAAATATTGTGAGTGAAAATATGAACAACCTAAAGATATCAGGCTCTGAATTGTTTAGTCAGTGTTGACAGGCTTTTGTGTTGTGGTCAAAGCATACTTATTTCAGCCAGGGTTATTTTAATGCAAATCCTAGTTGCCTGTGCTAGAAGGATAAAATATGGCTACAGATACACTTTTCATATCAGATACTGATCTCAAAAAGACAATTAAATGACAGAAATGATCACCTTAACACACAATCATGTTAAAGAATATATTTCACACAATTTATGTTAATACATATATTTATATTTTATATTATCTGTTTTATATAAAACGTTTTGTTATATATTTAGGTGCAGATAAAATTACTAAGTAAAAGAAAAAAAAGCAAAAATAATTTATTAATAAATTTTTCTAAATGTATCTTCTTATATTTTTAAATAATGTACATTTGTGAAAGCTTATGATCGGTTTACTATATAAAATTTTTTTGTATGTATATATTTCCATGTGTTATTTTTGTATATATTATTTTTATAGGTGGGAAGCAGTGAAGTACAAATACTTCGTTACTGTACTTAAATAGATTTTTCTGGTATCAGTACTTTTCTTCACTATTTATCTTTTAAACTTTTTTACTTTTACTTATAAAATTTTGCACAAAAATCTGTCATTTCTACTTCTTACATTTTCTAGAACAGGCTTATTACTTTAGTTTCACTCTGTTTGGTGAAACAGATTTTTCTTCTTATTGTGCACCATTTTTAGCCCATCAATCGATTTCCTGTCATTGTGTGGCTTTTTCAACCTTTCACTGGTGTAAACAGCTTGAATCTTAGTGAATACTTGCCTCACAGACACAAAAATATCTAATATAAATGTAAATTTAAAATATAAATATATTATTAGAAAGCCTGAATTTGATAATGTAAACTGTATAAAAGTTAGAAGAGGTAAAGTTTCTCCTGTATTACCTTATTTACTGTTCGTGTGGAAACATTGCAAAGCTTCCGTATGATGTCCTGATGATTTACATAATTTAAACGACCATAGTTACTTTCAAACATTTAAAAGAACATTTTGTCTTCATGTTTTATATTGAGTATGGCTACAATAATAATAAACATACATTTGCATAAAGCATCCATATTTTTCCATGCCCATGCTGATTAGAGTATTAAAAACTTGAAAAGTATTATTTCAGGTTCATTTAGAACAGATAATGTTAATGTTGAGTTAACTCATGACAATCATGCTATTAATCGTGATTAAATATTTAAATCGAATAATAGCCCTAATATTAATATGACGTGAGGTCCAGTTACCAGCAGGTAGTAGTACTTTTTACTTAAGTACATGTAAAACTTCTTTACTTTATCTTGAGTGGAAAAGTGTAGTCAGTACTTTTACCAGTCTTTTTAAACATTAATATCTGTACTTCTACTTGAGTAAACGATGTGTGTACTTTTGCCCCCTCTGATTATTTTCATATTTACAACCGAGGTAAACCATTGCTCCATGGATCTTGCTTTGTGCACGGGGCATTGTCATGGTAAAACTGGTTTGGGTGATAGGGTATGATCAGTATATTATATTAGATTATTTTCTTATGCATATCAATTCTATGTGCAATTTTAGTCATTCAATATTAGGATAATCTCCTCTTTACTTAAAAGATGTTTCAATTGTGCTTTTGAAGTGTGCTTGTGGAGATTTGTGCTCATTCAGCCATAAGGGTTGCCATAAAGTTGAGTACTGATATAGGGTAATGAGGCCGGGAATGCAGCCAGCATTGTAATTCATACCAAAGGTGTTTTTAGAGTTGAGGTCAGAGCTTTATAGCCAGCCACTTAGTATATTTTACTACCCATGTAAAGCATATCTTCATAGAACTCCCTTTCTTATATAGTTATTGTCTTGCTGGAACAGGTTTGAGTCTCCCAATTTTATATATTGTACATTTTGGAAAATGTTATACTGAACTATTAGTATATTATACATTGTGCTTGATACAAAAAGTATAGGTGGAAAACTTCAGCTGATCAACTGCAAGTATTAAACAATGTAAAAGCTGCCTTTAGGTCATTTAAATATGATGTGAGCTTACTCATTGTTTTCAGGCCAGGTCAAACTTTGTTTTGTAAATATTCATGCAAATATCTGCCTCAACTGTAGGGACTAGAATAATAACTTCATTTCAAATGACTGCACATGAGCAGGACTCAAGAATAGGCACTTAATCCTTTTTTTTAAATAGTTTGTAATAGCTTTTCGTATCAGCTGCAAAAGAAATTACTGCAATCCAAAAATAAAAGTGAGACTTATTTCATCATTTATTCGGTACAACACAACAAACAAACAACAAACTGTACACATTGTGAATAATGTACACAATATTGGTAATTTTCAACAAATATTGTGTGCAATTAACTTTGCTTTTAATAGTTGTTACCTAGAAATATTCTGAAAATATAACTTTATTCATGATAAAAAAATTTATTGGCACAGACCCAATTTAAGTAAGGAACTATGGATGCAATAAATAATTTATTTTCTCCAAACATTGTTTGAATAGTTATCAATACAGTGTCATGAGTTGTTAGTGTTGTGTTGTCGGAGAAGGCTTGATGACTTGATTACACCTTTCTCTCCTTGGTCTCCGTGGTTGAGGACACCACTTTTCCATCCACGAGTGTTTGTGTGACGGTCATCACTTTTACCCTTTTCTGTTCATCAACAGCATCTTCCAGCCTAAGAAAGATTTCTGTTATTAACTGAGTGCAAAGACGCTTGAATCATCAGATTTTGGTAAAAAAAAGTAATAAAATAAACGTAAGTTTTAAACTTGACTCACTGGAAGTCTTCACCATCGAGAAGTCTTCTGTAGGTGGCGATCTCAGCCTCCAACTTCATCTTCATGTTGAGAAGAACTTCGTAATCCTGTGTCTGCTGCTGGATGTTGTTGCGCAGCTGCGTCAGCTCAGCCTCCAGCTGCCGTATATTAGAATTCAGGTTCTCGATTTCAATGTTGTAGCGCATCTCTGTTTCCCGCAGTGAGCCTTCCAGTGAAGCTTTCTGCAACAGGCATAGAAACCAAGTTTTATTGCAACAAAAATTTTTAACCAATTACAGTTTAACGTCAGAAGTCTGTTAAATGTTGATTAGGAATCAATTGAAGCAGTTGTGAGTTAAACTTTCATAATGTTTATAATATTCTCATTTGTTCATCCATCACATCCATTCATCCACAAGGAGAAATACCAAAGCAACCCACCAGACTATTTTGCGACTCCAACTCGATCTGTAGTGTCTGAATCTGTCGGCGGAGTTCAGTGACTTCTGTCCGTGCACCCTGAAGGGCCTCTGTGTTCTGTGAGACTTGTACTTGCACTTCCTGAATCTGTAAATATGGCATTTTTAGATTACAAATTAAAAACTGAAAACACTCTGTGTAAGAGATAGGATTAATAGATGAATACATTGATTTATTAAAGCATTCTCAAAATATCTATATTACACCGTACCTGTGACTCGTGCCATGCTTTGAGCTCTTCCTGGTTCTTTTGGGCCATCTTCTCATACTTGCTTCTTATCTCTGCCATGATCTGAGCCAGATCCTGTCCCTTAGGTGCATCAACATCCACCTGCACTCCTGACTGAGAAATCTGGTTTCTCAGTTCAATGACCTCCTATAAAGCCAAAGAAAAAAATCATGCAAATGTCAAAAATGATGCAACATTACTTTTGTTGAATAACACTTTTAAGATGCGAGACTTCACATACATTGTCATGGTTCTTCTTGAGGAAGATGAGCTCCTCTTGAGGCTTTCAATTTCACTCTCCAGGTTCATGCGGCCCATATTGGTATCGTCGATGACTTTCCTCAGGCCGACAATATCGGCCTCGACTGACTGCCGGATGGACAGCTCAGACTCATACCTATTAAAAAAAGATCAGATCAGTTAATGCAGTGCAATGTATCTCTCAAAGCCATGTAATGCTTTAATATGCTTACTTTATAGTGAAAATATGATTTGCCACCAAAAACTGTACTCACTTCACTCTGAAGTCATCAGCTGCCAGACGAGCATTATCGATCTGGAGCACGAGTCGTGCGTTATCCACAGTAGCATCAAAGACCTGCAAACAGTCATAAAGTAGGAGTTAGCAAATGTAGGCAGTTTTAAGGACTAATCTAAGCATATTATACAGGATTTGTTAAAACACTCGTGTTAATAGTGAAAGCTGACATTTTGGGCTATGTTCATCTGCCAGAGGAGCAGCTGTCTTCTCTGTTCTGCATTTTATGTTTGCTTAGATAAGAGCAGAAGAACAGCAGGTGCCAGAGTCCTGAGGATAATCATTAACAAACAACTAATTCATTGGCAAAGCTTGTTTAAGGGGACAGTTTGTAATGGAGGCAGGGTGGAGTCTAATTCAGCTTTCTCGTTTTTTCTTGCCTGGGAGGTCCGGTGTGTAAGTTAGTATGCAAAACATATTTTATTTTCATTGGAAGAAAAAGAAGGAACCAATCATGGAAAATGCCAGTGATCTAATGCCAGTTAGTTTCAAAGGCTCATAAATGGTATTTTATGAATTGACTTGTCTGTCTTTCTAAATTTTAAGTATCACAATTATATTATTAATAAACTTTAATAAACCAAAATGTAACTAACTAAATAAATAAATAAATAAAATAATAATAATAAAGTACTTATTAAAACTTTTTAAAGAACATTTATTGTAATGGTTTTTGTCATGAAATAATTCTAAATGTTTTTATCTTAGTAAGTTACATCACTTAACATAGTATGACGTATTCTTGCTTGACTGACCCTGACAAATGCAAACTTCATGCCCATTTATATGTGATCAAGCTTCTTGGCTTTGTCTGCTGAGTGACAACCATATGACTGACTCAACATTGCTTTGTATTTACACCATATAAGTTTTGTTGCCTGTATATAAAGCAGAAAAAGGTGTGAACGCTTATCGTATTTGTCTCTCTGCATGGTTATAACATTGTCACTATTAATGTCTCTCAGGTGGAAATTGTATATAAGTCAAGCTCAGTCCCTTGACTATTTCAACTTTTTCCTTTCCATTCAGGTTTTCCCATTCCTGGAATATTCAGTCTACAGGAAATCACAGAATCTCTTGGTATGCGGTGATGAATAAAGAAAGAATAGAACTGCTTATTCAACAACATGGCAGCGTTAAGAAAGAATTATGGGGCCTCACTAAGGTCATTGATAGTTCTTTTGAAACCATAACTCCTTTTGCTTTTCATCTATTGTTCTCAGACATTAAACCCAACTTTGTTATGTCTAATCAACTAGGAAAAACACCTGGATGTCCTCAGGCAGACTAAGACCAAGACCAAGCTTTGATGATGATCAATACTACGACTACTACAACTTATTTATAATAATAATTTTTATCACCTTACCCATAAAAGTAAAAAAAAGAAAAAGTACTGCTAGGTGGAAGCAAGGTCAAAGTGTTAAGAACAAATAGACCCTGTGCAATATTGCTGCACAGTCTGAAGGCCAGAACTGTGTCTTTCATTAAGGCCTGTCTGGTTTTAGGGCCCAGCAGAAGACCAGAACTAGAGAAACTTTTCAGTCACTCACCTTTTTACGCAGGTCATCCAGGATGGCTTGGTAGCGGCTGTAGTCACGTACGTCAGGACCTCGCTTCTCCAGAGCCTCACGGATCTGCTGCTCCAGCTTGCTGTTAGCCTTCTCCAGGCTCCTAACCTTATCCAGGTAGGAGGCCAGGCGATCGTTTAGGTTCTGCATGGCCATCTTCTCGTTGCCCATGATCTCGCCTGTGGTCCCAGAGGCACTTACTTGGAAGGAGCTGGACAGGGAAGAGGATCCCAGCCCACTTTGTACACCACTATAGGAGGCTGAAGAGATACGAGTGCCTTGGCCACCAGCTCCAGCATAGATGCTGGCTGCCCGGTAAGCAGGCAATGCAGAACTGCGCTGGATGGACCCATGAGAGGAACGCACAGAATAGCTACGAGTGCTCATTTTGATTGAAGTGATTGACTGAGTCAGTAAATGAGTAAGAGCAGAGCAGAATGGACAGAGAGCAAAAAGGCAGCCAAATGAATGCACAGGGCACAAGTGAGGGAGACCTTCAGCTTTATACTCGTTTTCATGGTCCCGCCCAAAAGTCCCTCCCTCTGACCAATCATAATCTCCCATGTCGGATTTCAGTTCTGTGGCTTTTAAGTGAATGGAATGCACTTGCAACTGGTACTAGTGTTTTTACAACAGTCTCCTTTTTTCCTTCCTTTAATCAAGTTAAAATTGTTTTAACTGCGTCTGAGTTATTTTAACAAAGAATCAGTTTTTATTTTAAACTCTTTGAGCTTTCTGTTACTTGAAATAGTCTTTATGATAAAAATATCCCGGAGTTAAACAAATGTATCACAAATGTAACATTTAAATATAATTTTTAATATAAATATCTTCTGAAGTGTACTAAACTTAAGTGACCTTAAATAAAACATCCCCATCATTAAAAAAAAGTGTAAAAAAAAAAAAAAGGGCACTTTTCTCCTATTACATTAAAACATGATGGATGACACATCTATTGAGAAATTGAAGTGTGATGAAATTAAAAAGAACGGTTGGTCGAGTTTCCAAAAGCAAAAAAAACATTAATGTAAATTAAAGTCAGGCTGAAACATGCTTATGCTGTGCTAATCATTTTTTCAGGAAGCCATCCGAGTAAAGCGAAACTGTGATAATGTCTGTTTCACCTGTAAAACGATATTTCTTCTCAAGTTGTTGAACAAATAAATGAAACAATTAGTGCAGGTTGAAAGAACTTATGCATGCAGGGACAAATGTCTGCTGATGCAATGAGACACACACACACACACACACACACACACACAAACACACACACACACAGAGGCACTTTATCATGCTTTCTCAAATTCTCTTTTCACTCAAATGGGTACATATAGAGTAAGTTAATACCCAGGGATTAACAATGGCACGACCGCTCAAGTGGTCCTAAATGCAAGTTTGTATGGAGACAAAAGGAGAAAGAGGCATTAAGGATTTTTTTAAATCTTTCTTCGTTATTTATTTAACTGATTTAACTAGTTTACTATTATGTAAATGGAGACGAAACTGCTTTAAGTGATTATGGGCAATTTAGGCGTGTGCATGTTTGTGGGGGAGTACGGTCAAGGGGGAGACATGCTTCGGTTATCCTGTTCAATGGAATGTGTTTGTTCTGAGACACAGGAAGGGTAGAGACAAGAATTTGAGAGCTGTTAGATTGAAAGAATTTGCCTTTCATGCCAGAGAGCTCCCTCCATAATCACAAACTTTTTTGTGTATTTCTTTACTTAAAAATGGCAAGAAATCAAATGCAAACTTTTGAAGACATGTTCCATTAATTCTTTGGTCAAGTAACTGAAAAATATTTTGAATGCTTTATATTTTTTAAGGATTTCTTGGTCCCTATACACACAGCTGCTTTGTGAGCATGGTGATGAGATTACAGTTGGAATGTGATAAAAACCAGGACATAGGCATTTGGTTCAGTAAAAAACAGACAGGTGTATATTTTTATAGGTTGTTCTCAAAAGCAGATGCTCAGATGCTTTCCTGTGGGTCTGCTGGATTCTGGATATTTCAACAAAGGCAAAAAGGGAGCAGAAGTAGGTAGCAAAATCGAACTGAAAGTTATATAGACATTTTATGTTTAAAATGATCTCAATGTTAGTTGTCATAAAAGTAAAGTAAGGAGGGAGTATTCCTATCATCGATTGAGCAATCTAACTGATGAAAGATAAGCCTGAGTAGCATTCAGTTGCACCATGCCATATAAGGCTTTGTGTTTTACAAGACAAAGGTGTCAATAAAACATATTTTTTTTTGCTATAGATCAACTAAAGGATTATGTTAAACCTGTGATTGAGGTATGTAGTGATTTTTTTTGATTGATTGGAATTCCCCATTGATCTAAAATGACAAAACAATATTAAATGGTCACATTGATTAAAATATTTTTACCACTGAATAAACACAATTACTATGTTCAAACAAATACATACAGCATATTTCTGTGCTTATCCACTACATAAGTGGCTCAGGCAACATGAACTAAAACTCAAACCAATTATTTTTTATAAATCTTTATCTTTTACAAATACACTAAATGGATAAAAGATTGTGTACACCTGTCCATTACACTCATATGCTTTATGAGCATCCCATTTCTCCATTTGCTGTTATATGTCACCACTTGGAAGGCTTTAGATTCAAATTTAGAGTGTGGCTTGGGATTCATCCCATTTAGCTATGAGATTCAGGCACATACGCATTAGTGAGATCAGACACTGGTGTTTGGTGTGGAGGCATGGTGTGTGGTCAGCTTTCCAGTTTAAACCAGATGTGTTTAGATATGTTTCCAGTCCCACCTTGGTAAACCATCGAGCTTTTTGATTGTGCAAAGTATTTGCACAATATAAGTAATAAGTATTGTGCAAATGTATTTTGCCATGCAGAAACAGGTTTAAGCCCTTGTAGTTCCAGTGAATGAAAATCTTAACACTACAATCTACAATGACAGCTGACAGAATTGTGTGCAACCAAGTTAGTGTTTACTGTCTGGAGTAGAATTGCATATGGGTGCGATAGAGAGGTCATATAATGTTTATTTTATGCACTTAGTATTTAAAGTAGGAGTTTAAATTGGTGAACTCAGTTTGTGATAATAACATCATTCTAAAATTTCAAAAATTGGTCAGAGAATGAACGATTCATGATTCTTGATGAGTCCTACCAACACTATTAGTGTTAGAGGTACAGTATAAGTTTTGAACATATTATGATACCGTGATATTCTTTCAGACATTGTTTTGCAGTCAGCATATTTGTAATTTATGGCTTAGAATAGCAATCAGATAAACAGGAGGTTTCTGCATAACTGAACAAGTTTTTTTTTTCTATTGAAGCTGGTCAAATGACTGTCATTACATCTGATTCACATCATATTTGATTAAAGATCTCTGCTGTTCCCCAATGGCAAAGCTCTCCATCACACCTGTTGTGAGTCATCTTTAGACATGAGCACTGATGAGTAACAGCACTATTGCCAACCTGTTTGCTTCAACTAGACATGATTTAATTTCATCAGTTGAGAAACAGGATGAGTTAAGCCCATCATGAAAAAACAGCAACAGCAATGCTCACGGCTGTTGGAATAGGGCAAAGTCTGTTTGTCTTCCACAAGCTTATCAGTCCACACAGATAACATGCTACCTGTAGCTTTGAAATAGCTATAAAAGTATCACCATGAGTGAATTAATCACTAGCCTGGAAATGGGGTGGGAGTGGAATGTAAAGAAGCAGAAGACAATTGCACTTTTACTTTCTCCCTTCAGCACTAAAACGTCCTATTCTTTGAAATGATTCGGCCCTTGGATGCACTACAGTTTCAGTAATGCTAATGTGGTTTGGGTGGGAGAGAGTAGTATGACCTGTCAGGTCCAGTTCTTACTGAAACTAATGTGGTTTCTGTCATGCAATAGTCTTCAATGAGGTCTTTGTGGGGTGCTGGTTGTAAATGTTTATAGTTGAACCCTGATTACACCAAGTTGTTTGGATTGTGCCAAAGAAAACTCTGCACAGTTACTTGTTTGGCAAAATTTCCACAAATCAAGTAAATCTAGCACTTCAGTGCCAGGTTTCACTTTGGATTATGCTTAATCTTTAAACATTCACATCTACGGGTTATCAAGAACACAGCTCAAACTCTGAGATGATTTTCTTAGGATTAATCCTTTTACTCAAAGGCCATATATAGGTTTTATGATTTAAACTCACATCCTTCTGCTCACTAATACAGTCTATATTTGCTGAGATACCATCGTGAGATTCCTTCAATAAAGTTGACCTAAATCTTGATAGTGCATCCTATTGTTTGTGGGTTCCTGGAATTAGACGCCTAACCACAATCATATTGCAGAAAGAAAAAAAAAAACAGGACAAAGGTGATGTGGGCGATGGGGGCAGTCTTCAGATTTCATGACAAGATGTTATGATAAGATAAAGAGCAGGTGTTGACTCAAGTCTTCCAAACTGAAAGGATGCAGCTGGAATGGACATGCAGTGCCTTGTCTTTAGACTTGTCACTCTGAAATGCATGTGAACTGAGGATGAGTGACTGTGATACTTTCGGGTACTATGGGTCTATGCGTTGAGCACCACATATTTTCATATTTTACCTATTACCTAACTGGGCGGCAACACCCAGGAGGATGTGTGTGTGTGTGTGTGTGTGTGGCTTCCATGTAAAATATGATTCCATAAAATGTATAGGTTGTGCAATGCAACACACACACACACACACACACACACACACACACACACACACACACACACACACACACACACAAAATGTCTCATCAAATATATCTCATAATATATAAATACATATTATATTAATATATACAAAAAATTATAATAATTATATTAATAATAGAATATCCAGATGTCAGGAAAAAGCACTCCCCTTCATAGGAAAAGTCCTTTTTATTGCTCTCATACCCACCCCTCCCTATTTTCCGCTGTACCTCGTGAAAATTACACACCACATTTTACAACTAAGGCACTTGTCCAGCTGCACGTCTCCAAGAGGAGCAGCAAGGCAATGGCTAATTTATGGTGTTCACTACTTTGAGTGCAAGTCCCTTACAATGGTCTGAGGGGAGGAGAGAAAAGACAGAATGGTGAAAAAAACAGCATGGAAGAAAAGGGGCTCTGTTTTCATGCCAGAAATGTCTAATAAGCCTCCCACGCCGAGCAGTACTTAAGGGAAGAAGGACTACTGTATGTGTTTGCGTGTGTGTAGAAAGTAGTTTGTGTGAGTAAGTGTTGGAACAATCCGTCATCTAGATGTCTTTTGTGTCAAGTTAATGTCTGTGACATTTCGAAAAAAAGGACTATTGCGTTCCAATGGTGCATAGATTATTTCTCAGACCAAAAGCTTCTGTGTTTTTTCCCATCAGAGCAGCCATGCCTACAGAGCTCATCATGACATGACTAACACTCCTGAATGAATTCCTCTTTAAGGATTTCCTGCGTAGATTCCCACATCCAAAAAATGTCCGAGTTGATTTACAGGCTCTAAACTAATTTCTGTGTAGACTTTTGGTATCAGACACTTTAGGACAACAGCAAGAATACAAACACCTAAACCAATACATGTAAAAACTGTAAAAACATTAATGTGCCTGACAACACTTTGAAATTGTGTTAATCATCTGTACAAGTTCCAGCTGAAAAAACTTTGGGAACAATAGGTTATTCACAGTCCTACGCCATGCTGAGAATTCATGTCCATCCATTTGGAAGCAGAAGCTTTGATCTGGCAACCTTGGTGACCTCTCATTGGCTCTCTCTCTCTTTCGTTCCCTTGCTCTGGCCCTAGTAAGCGAAATATCTCATGTGTTTGTGGAGGGTGGCACAGGTGTATGAAAGTGGATAGATAGTGTGAGAGCCATGTATCACAGACTTTTCACATTTGAAAGCTATAGCTCATGTCTGACTAATACATGATGAAGCTGTCTCGAGGATAAGGACTGTGTACACATCACTGATAGAGCATCTGTAAGTGTGTGTGTGCGTGTGTGTGTGTGTGTGTGTGTGTGTGTGTGTGTGTCTGTTGTTTTCAACTGTCCAGACAACTGCTTTTCCATATGTGTGTATAAAGGTGTAGGATATATGTGTGATTGGGTATGTGTGACAAACAGTGCTTGGCACCACAAGCACAGGAAAGAAGGGGTTCCCTTTCTCAAGCCATGTTCCTGTCACTGTTTTGGCAGGAAATTCCTCCTAGACAGGAGACAGGAAATAGTGTGCCGACTCCAGAGCAGAGATATTCAATGCAATGTCGTCAGAGATTGTTTTTTAAGTAAACCAGACTTTAAGTATTCTATTTATGAAGACTGATTTATGTAAATACAAATTGTGTAATAAAATAGCAATGAAAAAAATATTTTAAAATTGGATATGAAATTGGCAGTTTTTATATATGAAAAGGCACCACTAATGCTGAAAAGAATATACAGGTTCCAACATAGGATTCTTTCAAGTGATATCTTTTTCAGGGAAGTCATTGAATATTTCTTTGCGTATTTCTTTTCTACAGCTCTTCATAGTAGAAGACTCCAGTTGGTCATTTGGCCTGTCTGAAGTCCAGACCTTTTACTAACGGCAACCATTTGGCACATAATGAAATGAAAAATATGACAAAGAAGATCCAGGACTGTTGAGCATATAGAATCCTGTATCAGACACAAATAGGGCAACTTTCCTTTCCCCAAACTCCAGCAACTCGCCTCCTCTTTTCACAGACATATACGGACTGTTGTTAAAAGAAGAGGGGATCCTCCACAGTAGTAAACATGGCCCTGTACCAACTTTTTTTGGGATGGACGCAGCCATTGCAATACAAATTACCTTGTATTTCTTTCCAAAATGGTAACATTTCCCAGTTCAAACATTGTATATGTTTTTTATGTTCTATTGTGAATAAAATATGCATTTACAAGATTTGCAAATCATGCAGTCTCTTTTTATTTTCAGCATACACATTGTCCAAACTTTTTTTAAATTGGGGTTGTAGACAAATAAATACTATATAGAGGTTTAATTAGCATTTAATTTTATTAGTTAAATGCTTTTATGTTTTATTAGCCATTGTAGTAGTTTATTTATATTATTTACAGTCTAAAACCATCTTGATGGTTCTTGAGTTTAACTATCCCTAGTAAACTCATGAATCAAGCCTAAGGTATCTTACCTTTGAAAATGGTGTCCTAGAAATCAAACAAATCAGAATTTTGTCACTTACTCCTATGATCTGAACTTTCTAAAATACTTTTTTTTAAAACTAGGAAGGCAAATCAGTCAAAGAATAAACAGGCCAAAGGAAGAGAGATGTTTACATTCTAAGAAATTATGTAACAGTTTGAATGGTTTGTGTAAAATAAATGTAACAGAACCAGACCAGTCCAGAATATTAAACATTAATAATGATGCCTTTCAGAAATAAACTATAAAATACACACACAACATTATTTCATAGAAGCATTGGTATATGTATTTATATAAATATTGATGATTCTGAGCTTGAAAGTACTTGGTATAGGATTAAAAAGCAAAAAGTTTTTTTTTTTATTGAAAATTAATTACATAGTAACAATGCTAGAAATAACATAGAAGGCTTTGTGCTACTTATCACAATGAGGTGAAGTCAAATCCCAGCACCAGCCTGCTACCACTGTCCTTGAGCAAGACTCCAAACCCTCAACTGCTCAGTCTCGGCAGCGTCAGCTATATTAGGTAAATGTAATACTGTATATCTAATAATCTACAGTCTTGGTTTAAAAAGAAAAACATGCGGAAATAATTGTAATATCTGTATCAGCAACAACATCTAGGAAACCTTTCTTGTAGGTGCTGATAAGAGATGCACTAAGGAATTTTACACATTTTAGATTTTTTCTAACCCACTGCATGTCATGTCAGAGCTTCTGAGTTTGGTTCAGGTTGGCATTCTGATTTAAAAAAACGGAAAACGTATTAAAGCAATCTGTTCTTTATTTAATTGTTTTTGGTCATTCTCTTAATGTATCTTCCAAGTTCTGTTGCAATTCAGGTAAAAGGCAGCTATTCTCACATACCCCTGTAAAAATGTCTTAATATTTCACACCTGGGAAAAAGAGGGCCAAGCCTGAAACTACAAATTATGAAGCCTTTTTGTCTTAACAACAAATCACTGGTTAGCAAATGAGCAAAAATTAAACAAATAGATGAAGAAAACTGATAAAGTATGTGTTTTCCCTTTGATTTCTTTAAATGTTTAGCCTTTTGGGGGGAAAACATAACAAGCAGACAGCTTTTTAATCATTAGCATGTTTTTAGCTTTGTGTAAAAACTGACTATATAAGTGAATCTGCATGTTTCTTGCTTTTACCACCATTCATTGCAAATGGTTAGACAGGAGCTCTCAAGAGTCTATTTGTTTAATTCCTGTTATTTTTTATGATGATCAATGATTTGTGACCATCAAGATCATAAAAAGATCTAAGACTTACTAAATAAAACCTTCTGCACATTTCTCAGATGAACAGGTCATATATTAATACAGGGTTTTTTGTACCTGTGCTTTTGTCAGATGACATTTTTTAAAATGATATAGTCTTGTTTTGGATCTTATTGTAAAAATGATCCACTCATTTTTTGTTCTACAGATCAGTTTACTGTGCGCTCACATACCGTGCATTCATATAGTATTCAGGCCCCCTTCACTTTTTTCAATTTTATGTTGCAGCCTGATACTACAATTGTTCAAATAGATTTTTTTTTTACTAATCTACAACTAGTACCCTGTAATGACAAAGCGAAAACAGAATTCTGAAAATATATATGCCTTTGGCAACAATAACAGCCTAGAACTTTTATATCATTTTTAGTTATGACACAACAAAATTTCATACCTGTATTGGGGGATTATCTGCCATTCTGACAACCAAACTAAATTTAAAAAAGTGAAGGGGGTCTGTATACTTTCTGAATTCACTGTATTTAAATGCAGGCTATTATTATCACTGTGTGTGTGTGTCTGTGTGTCACTTTATTTACTCAAGGTGTGTCAGTGATGATCACAATGCTGGAAAACAGCTTCCCTGCTGTGTGATTCACTGCAGTAGTAATTGCTTATCTGTGCACCTCCTGGCCTACAGCTTTATTTTCCAGCTCAAGGCATCCTAATAACCCACCCCATTATTCTCTCTTTATCCGAACTTTTCTGGCTTACTGGCTTGCTGGCTTACATGGAGCCTATATACAGAGACACAGGAGACAGAAGACCTCTGTGTTGAGAGGTGGCTTTCAAGGCCAATGAACCAAGTAACACGAACACCCACACGTGCGTGCGCACACACAAACACACACACACACACTATAACCACCACCACCACCACCACCTTTGCTTCATTAATTTGTTTGTGTCCACATCTTGTCCCAGTTATCCTGCTGTGTTTATTTGAGCAACCTACTGCTGATACAGCCTTGTGGTGACTCATAGGAGAATCTGATCTTTTTAGTTTCTCATGGGAAATTCAGTATAGTAAAAAAAAGTTTCAGGCACCTTAACTGTTTAGTACAAATTTTGCTACAGATAAATTTTCGACTCAGCATTGAAAAATATTGAGTTAATAGAGTAATCTTTTTCAAACAATAATTATCTAATAAAAAAATTACATAAAAATATATTAAAAGCATTTTTTGTAACAAACTCTGACAACAACAAAATAAATATATTATTAATATAACATTTATAATAATTTTTAATTTTGTTTTCAAAGAAATGAGTATTGACAACAAATATTGACTGTTTAGTTTGTTACTGCTCTTTAACTTTATACATTTATAAGGCATTTTGCTTTACAGCAAGTCTTTTGCATGTGCAAAACACCTTTCTACACTACTCTATGTGCTTAAAAATCATGGAGCAGAATATTGTTGCAACCTGAAATGTGGCTAATTTCCAAAAATAAGAAAAAAAAAAGAAAAAGTGTCTGCAGAAAGCATTTCCTGTTTATATATGCTTTCTGGATAAGCATTTCTGGCGTTAGACTTCAGCTTTCCTGTTCACCCTTAGCTTTGATTTATGTTAACCTTCCTTCACTTGTAACTGCGCTCTACACACGCTCACCTCTCCAAACCCAGTAACACACTTGGTGGTCATCCACACTTAAGTTTACTGCTGTTATATAACAATATTTCTAGCCACGTACATTGACTCAATTAATCACAATTTCAACAGGTTCTATAATTATGTATGTAGTGCTTTTGTTGTGTCACTCTAACCTGTATTATTTTCACAATTGCCCAACTCCATAAATTTAAGATAAGTTTTCGTTTTAGAGACTCGTATCTTCAGGCTTCACTCCATAAAGTTTGCAAATGAACTGATTATCTGGAATAAGCATGCTAGATCAAAGAACACATAAAACTATGAACTTGTATTAGATTTAATTGACTAGGAGATAAACACATTAAATGAAATACAAATGAAAAGAATTCCCTATATAGATTTATGATTGGTGAAAGACCTAAAGACCGGATTGAAAAAACAAATGTAATACTTACCGCATGTATCGAATAAATACAATTTGAGCAGTTGGGGGTTTTAGGGCCTTGGTCAAGGGCCCAGCAGTCGCAGCTTGGTGGTGCTGGAATTTGAACTCCCAACTTTCCAACCAGACGTCCAACACTCAAACCGCGGTTCTACGACTTCTCAAAGTAATCCAGGCCACTGTAGAATGCAGTATTAAACAAAAGATTTATACTTATGAGCATGACACACTAATCTGATAAAGTCTCATGTCCTGCAGGCTGAAACATAGCTGTCAAGCATTTTCTGTACATCCTGAGTGATAGGTAATAGCTCTCCATTCCAGGAGGTGGCAGTAGTTTTTATTTATAATTTGATAAAGAAAAGGAGAAGACCAGCAGTGGAATATGAATCACATAGCATAGCACAGTGTGCAAATTTCCACATCCTTTTTGGTGTGCTAATAATTTATTTTGTGTCATAACCAACAATCGAGTTTAGATTACATTTTCAGGCTGCACAATTTGGAAAGTTAGCTCCAAAGTAAACCAGGCTTTGTTTCTTTGCAAGTCGTTGATTTTATATATTACATTCCAAACATTCACAGAAATTACATTGCAAATACTATACATTTAAGTAGTAAAGTTTAAGAAATATTGTATATACAGTACATATACCACTGACATACATTGTTGCTGAATGAATAGCTGCTTTAACTGTTAAGGGAAACTGATCATTATGTCAATATGTTTGTTTTTTCAGCTTTCGTCTCATTTTGTTGTTATAGTAACCTTGTTATAGTATAGTATTCTTTCCACTAGGTTTTGGAGCTCAAATGTGGGGGATTTCTTAGTGAGGCCTGTGGTGTAATTGGCATTCCAATTCATCCCAAACGAGTTTAGTGGGATTGAGGTCAGGGATCTTAACAGGCTACTCGAGTCCAATTTTAGCAAACTATATCTTCATGAAACTCAGACTGTACACTGGGGGATTGTCATGCAATGCTGAGAGGTTTGGGCCTCTTAGCTCTAGTTAAGGGAAATTGTAATACAATTGTGTGCTTTAAACTTTGTGATATTAGTTTAGGAAGAATCACAGGTTTTCTGGTCAGGTGTCCACATATGTTTGGCCATATTGTGTATTTTAGATGTGTTGTCACTGACATTGTAATTTATCTTTGGC
The DNA here is from genome assembly GCF_014805685.1 of Silurus meridionalis. NCBI lineage: Eukaryota > Metazoa > Chordata > Actinopteri > Siluriformes > Siluridae > Silurus > Silurus meridionalis. The sequence goes on along the minus strand of NC_060899.1, from coordinate 5,815,463 downwards.
ACATAAAATTACATATCGTGTAATTTTAGTGTAAAGACTGACAGAAGTAATAAGCAATTCATTAGCTTGAAGAATGTAATGAATGACCTGTAGTAAGAATGATTTAGACTACAATATAATTCAGACTTATATTTTATAATACAATATAAAATTAAGATGCATAACTGCAGCTATTTATTCGGCAACAAAGTATGTCCAGTGGCATATAAACTGTATGCATTTCATTCTTGCTCTTGATTAAATTTACCTTGGCACAACTGTCCTTAATTTGTAATCATATTTTTTTTTATTTCTGTGTTTATTTATTTGTAAGTAAGTATTTGGTTTGTCCATATTGTGCTCCATCAGTACACCATGAAATATGAATACAGTGAATACAGGAAGACTACAAGGGCATGTTGCCTCCTAATATGAGTACAATGTGAGGCTTGGTTCATTCAAGTTCAGTTCTGTCTATTTATTTGGCTTACTGCTGTAATGAACAAGTGATGACTAGATGATCACTGTTTCAAACATGGAGTGAAGGTCAGAAGTCTTTTAGCATCCCTATTGTTGCTATGGCTCAAAGAGCAGATTGTCACCTGTGTACACCTGCACAGTGTTGCACGACCATACAAATGCAACGTTTTTATATTAAAAACGAAATATTACTTTTAGTGATTTAAGTAAAGTGTAAACTAAAGGATCTTTTTTATTTCTATGTTTTTTAATATATGAATAAATAAATTAAATGCATTTTGACTTTGCACAGTCAATTGCATTTTTGCTAAATCCAGAACAAATGATAATAATAATTCCTCGGTAAAGCAGCAGAGGGCAGACGTCTATCTGCAGGTGTTTATCTGCAGGTGAAAATCTTCACTTACTTCATCATGCCTCTTTTTAATTTTTGTCTTCCTTAGCAACTTTGATCTCTTTTCATCCAGTCCAGCACTGCCCTTTGACAAAATGAATGTAAGGCGGGTTTCTGTGTTACGTGCGCCCCTCCCTGATGTTTGTCAGTATTGGAATGGTTCTAAGATGTAGATCAGTAAGAACATTTTAACCTACTGTCTATTATGCACAGCTTCCCACTGAGCTGGACAAATAAACACCATTTAGAACCTTTTCCAAAATAACTAGTCGAGCAGCAGGGAGGGTCGATTAGGCGAGGCGCTAGGCCATACGGATTGTAAAGCTCCACCAGCTGTTATCTCGGCATTGTGTTCTTACTGCAGAGGAAATGCTGCTGTGACCTCATCCTTCCATATGTTCTTTCTCTCCATGTCTGGTGTTCTCTTTACCCTTTTCTCCTGCTCTCCATTCCGATCTCATTATCAGATATCAGTCTTCACCTCTCTCATTTATCACTCTGGCATGCTCTTGTTTTCTTTCACATTCTTGAACTGTTTCTCCCCCTCTTTTTTTCAGTGTTACACAATTTAGTGACCTTCTAATCCTGTTTAGCAACTGTCTGTGCTGATTTGGAAGGGGCCTGAAAACTTTGTGGAATAGGTCCCTGGGAGTTCCCCACCTCCTCTTTGTGCCTGACTGTATCAGCCTCTGATTTTTTTTTTCTTATCCACTGAGCACAGAGACCAGCTCACTAACACATGCCTTTAAAACACATAATAAGCGGTTTTGCACTACTTTTGCAAACAACACAACCTACACAAGCCTACATAATCAGAGACTTCTTTCTGTCCACACTGTAGTAGGATTGCAGACTCCAAACTGGATATTTTTGTTTTATAGATCATTCAGGAAAAGCTCCATGGCTTACTGTACTCACTGTAGTCATATATTTTCAGAGGTGGAAATATATGACTACAGTAACTCATGGCAGACAAAAGAGTAGGTGATTGTCTTGCTATTACTGGCTAAAGTTCAAAGACACTACAAAAAGGGTGTGGTCCCATAGAGTCAGCCTTATCAATAATGCAGTAAAGTTAAACAGTCACGCTATCCGCTTTGGCGGGTGGATAATTAATTTGGTGCTTGGCCAACTCTACACAAAAGCACTTATAGTAGTCATATTATTACGATTGATGGGCTTGGCAGAAATGAGCTAGTAATGGAGCATCAGGGGCAGGCTAAAGAGCAAATAAAAATATGTTTAAAGGAAACTTGGAACCAGGTAACATGCATAAAAAGAACAGTTCTACAAAAGACCATTATTTTAATTTCTAATTGCTCATGTGTACAGAACAAAATGTTCAAAATACTTATGAATTCAAAGTGACAACATACATCTATATAAAATCAAAAACTCTGTACTGCTTTGTACTGGGCCTGTGCATAGTGATGACTAAAGCAGAAATGCATTTCCTGTCGTTTCATTTAGCTGTCCCCTAGTTTGGAAAAAGTTGGACAGTATTGCCAGACTAAACACAATTTCCTAAATATCCTGGGAAATATTCGCATGATTATTTTTTCTTTCCCTTTTTTCTCTTTGCTCTAGCTCTCACTGTGGATATTGTGCACAGTTTTTGCCTGAGAAAGTCATGTAGTGAAGTTATACAATCAGCAACAGTGAGAATGCATGAGACGAAAGGGAGCCAGAGAATCAAAACCATATAAAAGGCTTTGCATAACAACGAACATCCGTTGAGCAGCTGTGTGCTCTGTTTTTATTTGCTCTCCTTTGCTTGGTGCACAAGCAACCATGAGAGGCATTAAGGAACTGGATTTATAACAAAAATTTAGGATATTTTAAAGGAATTGCAAAACTGCAATGACTTTATTGATCGAAGGTCTAATTATTAATAGGTGCAGAGGGCAGTATCAGTGTAGTGTTCAATGTTCTGTTTTCAGGTTACAGGTCTGTGGGAAACGCCCTGTAAGTAAACAGTTTGTGTGGACAGAACTAAGGTGAGGAATTGCACACATATTTTTTCTCAAGTCTCATATTTCTCACTCTTCTCCCCTGATTAATCACTCTTTTGGCCTTTTTTGGCACTCCAATGCTTCTTATTCACTCCACTGCCCTTCCCCCAATGCAAAACTGACCCTTAGCATTCCTATCTACTTCCATCATACCTGCTGCTGTTTCATACAACTAAACCTCTGCCCAGTCCACTGCCCACACACCAACCTTACAAACCTGAGTTACAGGAAAAACAGCAAGTGTGTGTGTGTGTGTGTGTGTGTGTGTGTGTGTGTGTGTGTGTGTGTGAGAGAGAGAGAGAGAGAGAGAGAGAGAGAGAGAGAGAGAGAAAGCAAAAAAGAGAGAGATGGCTGGCAACAAACTAAACACAGGAGGAAAATATTAGTTCTAGAGATTTTCCCTCCACAGTGGCATAACTTTTGCAGAACTAAAGCCTCGCTGAAAGTGAAATTCTCTGTTGCATGTGGTTTAAAAAACGAAATTTTCTGTTGCGTGTGGGGGAAAATGTTCTACTCTCCATGGCTCCGCCCAAATCCACTCCCCATATCCCAACTCTGATGAGTAGTGAAAGCAGCCGTGTTTAATAGTCGTGTAGGCTGCAATTAACTTTAAATGTCACTGGAAACGCTCTGTAGTTTTTTTGGATACTTGTATTTAGATCTACAATCAGGATTTAAGTCAGGCCACAGATTTATTTCCAAGACTGATCTAAGCCTCATACAGTACTCTATTCACAGTTAGGAGTTTTATGTTAATGATAGAAAAAAATGATTTAGGTTAAGTTACAGCAAAAAAAGGATTGTGCAAGTCATTATGTACACACTATGGGCCTGAATCTTGTCCATGCAGTTTCTAGGCTAGTGTTGCCACTTTTATGCTACTATACCCTTTTTACAATTAACTTGTAAAGTTTAAGGAATAGTTTCAACCAACAAACAAATCTTTTGTCTTTGTGCACATTGTGATAGAGTGTCCAGAAATTATGAATCTATTCACCGTGCCATATAAAGTGAATGCATGCTTTGCTGCCTCAATAAAAGACTTACTGTAAATTCTCACCACAAACCTCCAAAGCAAACAAGGCTGCAGATAGAAGTAGCCTTGTAAACTCTCTCCCTCTACATACCCTGCCACCATGAATTTACAAAAAATACGTCTGCAAATGTGCAGAATGCTATCTGTATATATACACCAGGATCAAAATGTGTACTGCTTCAGGAATGTGGTGTTCAGTATGTACTGAATTCAAGATCCGAGCAAAATGTGCAGACACACAAAGTCGACATGAAATTCACACTCTTTACGCTG